>NC_053158.1:79545341-79854508 GCF_016835505.1 Polypterus senegalus
AAAACCTAAACTTGGCCTAAAGCCATGTACATTTCCACAGTAGCTCATACCCTGTCGTACACAAGTTCTGAGCTCAGTTTTGCAGACTGGCAGCACCCCGCGTCAAAGCAGTGCTACTGTTCAAGTGTGGTTACCCTTTTTTAGATCTACATCCCTGACGCGGCTTTATAAATACACTGAAATTAACTGCATATTGTTTATTAGTTTAATGCATCTGATTGTAATTAATCTGTAACAATATAATGGTCCACAGAATGGTCAAACAATTCCAAACACCATAACTGCTTTAGCGTTGTTACTCTCACTGCACCTTCTTCTTCTTCTTTCAGCTGCTCTCGTTAGGGGTTGCCACATCGGATGATCTTTTTTCATATTACTCACTGCACCACTTGGAGTATTTATATCACTGTATCTGAGTGTGAATCACAGCTGTACAGCAGCTGATCGGAAAGAGAATTATCGGTATACAGCATCTAGCACACGCTGCCTCAGCCATGCTGTCTATTGAATTGCTCTCATAGGGAAAACGCTTCAGAGCCTTTCCTTGCGGTTCAGAAACATTTTCATCCCAAGAACTATAAACGCACTCAATCAGTTTATCAAGTGCTCCTTGTAGAACTGTTTGTACTTATAAGTACAATTACCTCACTGTAAACTTGCAATACAGTTATATTGCACAACCTGAGCCACTTTATAAAGCGCATATTTACATATGATGACGATATCATTTTTAAGATGAAATGCAGAAAAATATGTTTATTATATTATACAGATAAAACTTTAACTTTATTTAAATAATCTATATTGTTAATAATTAAACATGTGTGAACACGGTGCCACAGCGCTAGCGAGGTGCTGGCGCTCCATTCACGGATTGTTCCTGCCTCTCGCTGTATTCTTGCTGGTGCTGACGCCACACTGGAAGGATAGATGCATAGATTACAGATGGCTTAACATCTATTACAGAGCTGATTGTATGGTAATTTGGTACTTGGAGAAAGAAAAGGAAGGACAGGAATTGGAGGCTAGTACGTTTGAAAGACACAGTACTGCTGCAATAAATTATTTCATCGAAGGTCTTGCATGGCGCAGCAAGCATCTTGTGTGAGACATGAACAATTACTGCGTCACCGTGGTCCCATGTTTAATAACATGCTTTAACTCCTATCATCATGGAAATGATATCACATATACATCTCAGTATTTTAAATATTCAGAGAGTTGTAATATCACAAATGTGTCCTGTCAGAGGAAGAGAAAGCCCGGAAGCATGTAGTGATTCACACACATAGAGCACATAGAAGATCAAATACAAAACAAAGCATTTAACGTGCTACTTTAGTTACAATGGGATTTGAAAAACTAGTAAATTAAACAATTTTAAGATGAAGTTTTTCGATGTTCTACTTTAATGACAAAATAATATATGGGATTAAAGAGGAAATTTCACGATTAAAGTTGACTTTTCCTGCTTTTTTCCCACTGTGTGCCTTTTTTTTCCCGGTACTCTAATAAGCTTTCATATGACACTCAGATGGTGGGCTACGACTCGCCTTTTCACAGCGACTTTGATATCTGAAAACTTCTTTTTTATTTCGGGCACTGCGCGACTTTGTGAACTTGAGCTTTCAAGTTTCTTCGACATGCTATGTCACTCAGTCAACTTCCTTTTGTTGTTTATACCACTGTTTAAACCAACAAACACATTTTCCTCGCCTCCACTTGGTATTTGCTGAAATTATATTTTCTCTCGTGCTTTTGCCATTGCCTTTTCACAGAACACTGAGCTTAAGGGCTATTTATATTGATTTGCATATTCAAAGAGGCGTAATTCTGGGAGGAGTTGGGGTGGGGCAGCAGGCTCATGCACTTGCGTTAATTTTCACGCTGACCGGGATTTATGTAGTGGAAGAACGTGTAAGCAGGCATTTGCACAGATTTATGCATCTGGATTTTTTTGTGTGTAAGCACATTTCCGCTTTTGTGCTTAAGTCATGTTATAGTGTGAATTCTACGCACGGCGTTATGCATGAGGCACCAGGTTTATAACGAAAAATTGTGAAAAGCAGCTGGAATGTCTGTAAACATAACTTAAACAGAATGAAGCCTCCACACCTATAGTAAATGGAACCTTTCATGCTTTTTTACTTTGACAGTTGATACATTATTTTTCCTTAACACATAATATTTAGACATGTCAAGTGAAATGCAAGACTCTTTGTCTTTGTTCCTGACAATCCCATGTACCACTTCCAGATCTCAATTGCCTGGTTGTCATCTCATTCTTTTTCCTCCACATCTGGCTCTAAAACTGCAGTTCTCAAGCTTTGCCCGAGATGACCAAAGTGACTAAAATTTTTAATTCCATCAAATTCCTGGTTTTATCGGTACTCCTATATTAATTTCAAAGCCATTATTTTCCTGCTTCTGTTTTTAAAGTGTCAGTCATTGTGCCCTTGGATGGCCTGGTCACCCAAACCTGTTATGGTAGAGCCAAGGTCTCTGATTTAAATGTGCTTTCTTTCTGTTTAATCTTCTTGTTATTTTCTCAGAATTATTTAGTAATATATTATTTTGTTTTCTTTTTTATGTTTCATGTATTGATGGTTATGTTGCCTTTTAATTTTTTGTATTTGTATATGATGTTCATTTTATTGTGTATAGTCTTTTACATTATGTTCCCTGTTGTTTTTATGCTGAGACAAAGAGGGCAGGGCCTCTCTCTAACTCTGCAGCTGAAGGACTGCCCCCATAAGCTTATAAATAAGGCAGATCTTTACTTTGATATTGAGGTTCACAATTTGTGCTTTCTGTGATTTTTGTATTCTCAGAATATGACCTGCTGCAATCTCTATGAGGTACCTTCTCTGGTTTGTGTTTTTTGGATTTGTTTTGCTTTAATCTTCACCTTTCAGATGATCCTGTTTTTGCTCATTTCATTGCTCCTGCTTTTGTTTTTGCAATCCTTCCAAAGTTAAAATATTTGATTATTAAAGGAAGATTGTTTGTTTTTGAACCAGAGTTTATATCGTCTTTTTTTCCCTTCCTTTGATATTTCAGACTTTTAAATATTTTGATCCACTATTGGACCCAAATAAATAAAGAATTGTCTGAGTCATTGTTACAAATGAACTGCAAAGTGGACACCCTTTTATTACACCAATTGGTGGAGCCCCATGTGCTCTTGTTCAATGTAATATGGCAGACTGAAGAAATCTAACAGCACAGCTTCCTTTATCAGTTAGGATCAACATATGATAGCTAGAAAGCATTTCAGTTATACCAGTCAGCACACCGATACATAGTATATTCTCATAGGGATACTCCGGTTAGGATTTTTAAGGCCAATACCAATCACCAATTTCATGTTACTTTATCGGACAATTCTCATACCGATTACGATTTTTTTTTTCTTTATCCCTTTCACAATGTTTTACACACTACTCTCTTGCAAAACAAGACAAATAGAAATTTTACGTTCTATATTAAAGTATATTTTTTTATCATCAAACTATAGACCATAGGTGTTAACTGTTCATTTTTTATTAACAAATTTAAATTCTGTAGGGTTATTATTTAGTGACAAAAAATACTAAATAAATCAAATTCCCTGAAAATACATACTTTAACTAAAAAAACAAGTACAAAAATATTTATCCATAATACCTGTGGCATAAAAGAAAATAAAATGCTTCTCATAATTAAAAGCTGTCATATTATTTAGTTTTTTTCTGCATTGTACCTACCTGAAACAAGGCTTACTTAGAAACAGTAGTTTTCACTATTTCTCTAAAAAATGTTGTGGTAAGCAGGCCACGTACAGCTGCCCTAACCCGACACAGACAGGCAGAGACACAAGTGCAGCACACAACACACTTTTGTTTCAGTGGTGAGATGCTTTTTCTCATTCCTCACAGCACAGTATAATGGACCAAAGTGCAATTCACAGTTGTTTTCTTCTCTTCTTCTTCTTCTTCTTCTCTCTCTCTCTCTCTCTCTCTCTCTGCCTCTACTCCTCTTCTGGCAAACTTCATCCACATCCTCCCAACTCTGGCTCCCTGAATGAAGTGAGGCAGCTCCTTTTATACCTTTTCAATCCTGGGAGTGCTCCAGGTGGATCATTACCATTACCTGAAATCCCACCCAGTTGTGGTGGAAGTCCACTGTAGGGCTCTGCAACTCCCAGTGTGCCCTGCAGGAATCCATGGTGCCACAGCCACCCAGGAGGGCTGCCCCCTCTACCACTCCGGGGGAGATAACGTTCTAAGTAAACTCTCTCCCCCAGTACTTCCACTATTGAGGGGTCCTGGCTAGGTAAGGGCCGTCCACCACAATATACAGTATATAATCACAATTAATTGATATTGGCAATAAAATGCTCCTTAAAAAAATATTCATTGCACTACTGTTTTTCTCTGATAAAATATACATTTACTATGTTTATACAGGCATTTTTTTTCCTTCAGTGTAAAAGCTAGACATTTGTAATTCTTGAGGTATAATTATAAAATACGGATTACCATTTTAATTATGTAGTACATGTTTCTTACCTAAACTTATGCAGTATGACACACAGCAACAAATAATAAACACAGTACCAATCTATTGTTTACTAAGCAACAATTTCAAATTTGTCTTTAAAATTTCTTTTTCTAATTACAAGTGTAAGCTGCTGCATTTTAAACAAGCACACTGTCGAAACTCAAGCGGTGTCCATTTTTATCTGAAGGACAAAATAAAGGTCTGAAATCTTTTCTTAATACCTTTTGTTTCCAGTTTATTACTCCACTTTCTTTAACATAAAGGCTAATATACCAATCGCCTCTTGTTCACTGACAAAACAAAGTTCCACTCACTGCTCTTTGTTTACACTGAAGGAAGTTTAATGCACGCTGGCTCAACTACCATAATACCACGCGTAAAGCAGCACTACCACTAAATTACCTTAAAGCTTAGAAAAGGAGGGGCTGAAAATATCATTTTTTGTGATCAGCCTTTTTACAAATAACCAATGGAGTCTTTTTTTTGTGAAAATCTGCAGATTTTAATCAGCAGTCAATCGATTGACGTATCCCTGTATTCTAGTTATAGCACTCTGACATTAAGTACCATAAAAAGGTCACAAATAGTCATTAAAAGTCTTGGGTAAATATCTTATTCATAATAATCATGCTTAATATATGCAAAGTGTTATCAGAGAACAAAATAAAAAGTTGAAATGTTATGATTTCATCTATGTTAACAAATGTTAATGCACAAATGAAGGCAGGACGTCCCATTTCAACAGGCATGCAGTCTCAAGCACACCTTTTCTTACAGTGGGTTGTAAGCCTGCTTTTTGAGTTTGGAGCTGGAAGTGAAGCCTACTTTTCTGATGCTGACCACTGTCAAATAAAGATTTGACTTTTGTTTATTTCTTGAGGCTTACAGCTTTTTAAATACTTAGGGCATGCAGGGTCACAACAATACTAGGATATGTTTCTGCTTTGTGTCTAGTGCTGCTGAGATAAGTTCCAACTTCATGCAAACACAGTGAGCTTAGAAAATTGATGAATGGATGTTTCCTTAAATTAACTACAATTTTTTGCTTTTAAAATATTTTATTGATTTTAAGGGTGATGATATTACAATTAAATTACCAAATTTCAAATCAATAAGCCATACTGTATTACATTTTATTTAAATCACATCAGATACACAATTAACTACACGTGTATAGAATAGAGAAAACAAATTATTTAATATAAACAGAAGTAGTGGGTTGGATAATGGATGGATGGATAGTTATTCAACTTTTTCAGTTAATTCAGGATGTCTTTAATAAATTCCTTAAGTGTCTTCAGAACCTTTGAACAATTTTAAGTAAAACAGAATGTCATTTTTATATTAAAACTGTAATGGTAAATGGGTGGGATTCTTTCAGAAAATTTGAAATAGTCTTTCAAAATGTACAAATGAACATCAAAGACATTTCTGGGGGTGAGGAAACATCTCAAAATTTTTTTAAATTTGAATACTGTAAATAATAGATAAAATGGATTTGGTGACATGCTGTTTAATGAAAAAAAAAAGGAATGATATCACAAATAAATAAAATAAATATGTTGGCCACATTTTTACAAATGAAGAAATAAACACAAAGCCCCAGGAAGAGGTAATAATAAGCGATGTATTTAAAGATTTTAACATACACAGATTAAAATAATTGCAACATTTCTAAACTGAATCCAGCAAACACTTCAGATGCTTGATGTATTTATGTACTAAAAGACAACAAAGCCTTAACTCTTTCCTGGGTATGATGAATGGGGATTATATTTAGAAATAAAATAAAAGACTGTTTGAATGAAAACAATATTGTAGCAATAGCTGGTATGGACCTAAAATGAGAAGACTTTGACAAACAAACACCCAATCATTCACTCATTTGCTGAACAGATTTAAACCAATTTGAGACTATGCATTGCTCACACTACTATATTTTCATTTAAAACAGCACTTTAAACAAAAATGATCTCTATCCACACAAGTGTTTTCTTATAATTTACAAAAGTATCTCTGTCCACACTAAATAGATCGAAAACACATGTGACTTAGCCATTTTCCTACACTGGATATAAACCCATCAATGGAAACTGGAGTGTCCTCTTTGAATGGATGGTCACAATGCTGGCCAAAAGATTTATCACAAAACTATACCAATCTGGAAATTATTTTCCTTTTGTGCATGTATATAGAATTCAAATGATATAAAACAAAATGTAGATGCAACACAACAAGCACCATGGAAAGCAACACCTTTATGTCCACTATATTGGAATATGGTTTTCTGCAGTTAAGGGTGACCTATCAGAGAATGAGACATTGCAATGCACAGAATCCAATTAGGGAGGGGCCAAGTAATAAGCATTAACCAATATGAGTTTGATTAGAGTCTGCTTTTTCAATACTCATTTTCATCCATCCAAAGTGCAATAATGAACTGGCATTCTCAGAAATATGTGCTTCTGGAGAGTGTTTTCAGAAGTCTCCATTTTTGGTAGTTGTAGGACAAAATCGGAGACTAAGATCTGCATTTTTAAACAAAAAGGTACTAGTGTGGAAGTAGCTTTAGTATTATAGAGAGGCAGAGCTAATTAAATTAGCTTTGGTAAGAATGCAGGGACCATCCCAAGACACACACACGTATTCTAAATCCCCACACATTCATACACATACACACACATAGTCTAAATCCATACCCACTTCAGAGCTAATTAACCAGTTACGCACATTTTTCAGATTTGAGGTGAAAACTGGGGTATGTAGGAAAAAAAAACAGGCACAGATACAATGTGTGTATTCTGCACAGCGACTGAGCATTGGAACTGTGAGCCAGCACTGCTAATACCTATATCACAGAGCTCTTCTCAATCAAATTTATTAATTGCATACAAAAAAAGTATTAGTCAAAAGCAAAAGCATGTAGTGTTGCTTATTTAGACTTTCAAACAGGCTTTGATTCACTTCTGCATGCAAGACTGATCATGAAGCCTAAACTCAATGACTTCAATGGCAACCTGCAAAACTGGATGGGTAAGAAACAAATAGTACATGTAAGGGTAAAATAGTTCATGTAGGGTGAAAACATCAGTGAAGTCCCTAAGGCGTAAGTGCAAAGACCATTATTGTTTCTAATTAATATCAGTAAATTGATTTCAGGTCTTATGAGTGGACCAGGTGAAATTAGCAGATAACAGTAACATTTGAGGGACAGTAAAGACTGATGAGGATGCTGAATAATTAAGAAAAACCTACAAAATGAACACACAACCTACTGCAGTCAATTGAAATGTGCTACATTACATGGACAGAAACGAACATTATTATATTATATATATTGTATACATTCATATAGTAGATAAATAATTTAAGAGATTTAGCATATGAGCACTATTGTAGCAGCACGGTTCTTGCAGCTCATCGTAGAAGAGTCCCCAAATACATCCATTTTCCAGGGCATCCTCCAAAACAATGTGACCAAGCATGTGCTGCAGCAGGCGCAAATAGCAGTTCACACTGCAGTCACTGAAATTTGTCCAATTTACCCTCCTCCCTAGATTAAGGAATTCAGCAGCAACTGTAGCAGCACAGTATTTGATCCAGCTAGATGTTTCCTTCATAAAGTGTAGGGTGTATCCCGACATAGCCTAGTCATTCTAGCCCCCTAATCCCCTGTTTTGAATTGGCACCACCTAACAGCTAATGTGTGGTTAGTGTACTGGTGCAAAAAAGGCTGCTGTCACATCATCCAGGTGAATGCTACACATTAGTGGTGTTTGAAGTGGCTCACCACTCACTAACAAAGTAGTGATAAAAATGATATATAAATGTAAAGATTTATTATTATTATTATTATTAATAGTGGAGTGTAACTCTCATGAATCTGAAAAAAACAGTTTCTTTACCAGTTTCTTGTTAATGCTGAGAGTGTGAATTACCAGAAATAAACTCTGGGTAGTGACATCCTTTACTGTACATATCCACAACTCTGTGATGGCTAGTGTGATTTTTGCTACTGTGGAAAGCTGGGCCAGTCAAATCATTTCAAGAGAATCAACAAACTAATTAAAAGGGCAGGTTCTGTTATTGGACACACTCTGCCCCCACTATAGGTAGTAAGAAAGGAGAGAATGAAAACAAACCTGAGTGCCATTATGAACAATGCTGCACATCCTCTCTCTGACACACTAACTCTGAGTACTTTCAGCCTAAGACTTATTCAGCAGAAGTGTGTCAAGAAACACTAATGGGGCTTCTTCATACAAACAGCAATACGTCTGAATAATGCCTAATTGTGACTGTGACAGCCAAGTCAGAAGCTTTCTTTCTTTTAAATTTTCTTACTTTTTGTCCTTCTGGTGTTTGTTCAGATCATAGTATACATATATTAATTTACTTATCTATTTATTTATTTATTTGATGAGCTTCAGTAAAAAAAAAAGCCAAATTCTCCTGGGTACAAATAAAGTTCCATTTATCTATCTATCTAAAAAGAAATTAAGGATTAATGGCAATGGAAGGATGGATGAATAGAGTAATGGATGGAAAGAAATAAGCATAATAATCTCATTTTCCACATAATGTTTAGAAAGACAAGTTGTACAGTAAAAACTACACAAATGAAGGATTTTTGAAGCAAATCTACTTTTATGTTTTTAAAGAGACTACCGTATTTACTCGTGTGCCACGCACCGGCGTGTAAGACGCGCATCCTAATTTTTACAAAGAAAATTGTGAAAATAATTTTTCCCCGTGTAGGACGCGCGTTGTGGTTGTATAGGTAGCGTTTAGAGAGAGAGAGTGCGCGAGCAAGCGAGCGAGAGAGAGAGAGCAAGAGAGACAACGCAAGTGCGCGAGTAAGAGAGAGAGAGAGCGCGAGTAAGCGAGCGAGAGAGAGCGTGACTGCGCGAACAAGCAAGCGAGAAAGAGATCGCGAGCGAGAGAGCGAGCCCAAGCAGTTTCCTCGTGTATGACGTGCTGATTTTCTAATGGTAATTTTCAGGAAAAAATGTGCGCGTGGTACACGCGTAAATACGGTATATTTAAAGCAACATGTACTGTTTTGGATGTAAGAAAACAACCAGCATATTTCTTCATAAACAGTAAAACACAATCTAAATCAGTAGTCAAAGCTATGACGAATATTGTTTAAGAATAATACTAAGAAGCTACTATGTTAAGTTGTTAAGGAACAGGCCCTAATGGATTTGAAAAAATGACTATGAAACAAAGGGGCAACTTAGATGTTAACCAGATTACCTTGAAAGGTGATTATGATCTCCCTTCATTTAGAAAATTACTTATATTCTTATGCTTTTGCACAGAGCAATCAGTCCTGGCTCTGAGTTTACACAGTGACTGCTGTTTTTTATCCCTGCTTTTAATTAGACTTCTATCCTGTGTTTAATTCACTGTTCATACTTTTATTTGATCAGCTATTAAAGTTCCATTCACTATTTCCTGATTTTTGTCTTGTAAGATTTTGTTCTTTTATTTTTCAGGTAGTGTCTTGGCTTTCTGTGTTGTTGCTTGCTAAATGACCATACAAGTGGAAAAGACACTGCAACTACAAATTTTATTGTTGAAACATTTATGTATAATACTTTTAGATATTTGGATACAATTAATAATTACTGCTTCTGATTAAACTTGTTTGACTAATTGACCTTTCTGTGCTCTTGTGTCATAGTCAAAAAGACACGTATATCTTGTAATCGTATCACATTTTTAAAACACAGTTGTCCCATCCATCCATTTTTTTAACCCACTTATCCAGGGCAGGACTGCAGGGAATCTGTAGTCTGTCTGAGTCAGCACAGGGCACAAGGCAGGCACAATCCCTGGTCAGGGCACCTTTTAAATTGTGTCATTACAGTTCGGCTTATCCTCTACATTTCTACTCCTTAATTGTGTTCAGACTGTGACCATTAAAGACATGCACATATGTCAGGGACTACGAAGAAATAGGTTGTTTTTTGTTATTTCCACTTAACTGATCTTAAACAAACAACAACTTAATTAATTTATTATAAGCAAACAACTACTTAAAAATCATTTAAAAATAAAAACAGAGCTAATTTTAGCCTTTCCTGATAAATTTCTAAAAAAAAAATTGCTATATATTTGACATCATTATTTTTTATGACCCATTTTGTGTTACCATTTTAAACTTTTGCCTCCATTATTTTGAAACATGTCATGGCCATATTATTTACTGTTGCCGCATCATTTTATGATCAGTGGTGATTTGTCAATATGTGCATCTATAAAAGATGGTGATGCAGTGTAACTGATTTACAAGGTTATGGAGAATAACTCAAAAACTTGAATCTTTGTTTGGCTTATAGATAATTTGGGAAATGATTTTAAAGATACAGTAGATAGAACGTGTTCCTTAAAATTAAAATCTTTCTTTCTGATTTTAAGTCTGCTGTGCCCCTCAAAAGGGTCCTAAGGCCTTAATACTCAAAAAAGGCCAAAATAGGCAAGGCCCAAAAAATGATAGGGAAACTAACAAAATGGCTGGCCAAAATAAACAAATTGTTTAATTTAATTTATTACATAAAGATAAATACAACAAAGCAGAACAATGTAAATATTCTCCAAAAACCGAAACAAACACTCAGGGTAATGTAAAATTCCAAAGAAAAAAATTAAATAATATCCACGATACTACATTAGTGTTTAAAAAATATAAAAAGTTATCTCAGTTTTCGACTTTCACCCAGAACTTCCCTGGCCTTTTCAATCAACAAATATGAACACTTCTAAAATAAGGCTCTCCAGAGCAACATTTCAGTGTTGATGGATGAAAAGAAGATTTCTGAAAATATTCACTCCTTTGTACTCTGGGTGGCTCAGGCTTTTTACGTGTCTCTTCCCTGAATGACTACCCTTCCCAGAGGAAAGGCATATTGCAAACTAGGGGGCATAAAAGAGTTGCATTCCACAGCATTTGTTGTGTTGCTTACCTCTATGCAATTAAATTGCATTTTGTACAGATTGAATGTTGCATACATGCGCAGATGTCAAATAATTTACTGGTTACTGCAGTTCTGTGATAAATCCCATTGGCAGTAGCTTTACCATTGTAGTGAAAAATTCAGAGACCCTAGAAAATCAGAATACAAAAAACTGAGTTGACAGTGCCTGGTCAATGTTTATTACTTAAACTTGATCCGTTCAGTAAAGAAGGGTGCATTCCGCAGCAAAATTAATAACAAAGTGCTTAATGAAGTGGAGAGGTGTAGAATGCAGCCAATCTCACAAGTATACAGGACAAAGACAAAAAAGCACTATTGTCTCTCACTATGAAAAGGGATGGCCTGGCTTTGCACTGCTTATAGTCAATCCTTTCCCAAGTGAACATAGAGCTGATTGCTTTTTTTTTTTTTAAGTATCGTTTTAACATTTGTTGTGCTTCTCTTTAACGACAAGACTAGTGTTCCGTGTTCTGAAGACTGTTACTTTCAACTGTGATCAGCATATTAATTTAACATGGGGACAAGTTGCTGCACTTTCTTAAAGAAATTCTTTCTTTTTCTGTACATTCCTGTGCAAGCTGATATTTTTAAAAGCACAGAAAACACAAGGGAATCTGAGTTTCACTACACAGCTCCTTTCAAGTAGTTTTCTGCCAACGCACACATGCTCAGTGTAGGCAAAGGTCTTCGTCATATAAATTTTTGAGCATTTGTGTGGACAAAGAAACGTTTTGAAACAATTTTAAAACTCTAGTGTGGGTGTAGACAGGACCGGATTAAGACGAAATTGGGCCTGATGCTACAGCGCAAAAAAGGCCTATTTTTTTCT
Organism: Polypterus senegalus; assembly: GCF_016835505.1. Lineage (NCBI taxonomy): Eukaryota > Metazoa > Chordata > Cladistia > Polypteriformes > Polypteridae > Polypterus > Polypterus senegalus. The sequence goes on from NC_053158.1 coordinate 79,557,696, forward strand.
CGACATTGGTGCATGTGCATTCGACACTCTCCGTACATGCGCACTCAGTCCGACCAAGGAGCCTTAATTGCTTGCGACGCAACCATAATAATAATAATAACGACGTAGTATCGTAACAACTCAAGATTAACATCAAACTATGTAACATCAACATTCAATAGGAATTGTCTGAAAAGTGCACTTAATGCAGAAAACCTGAAATACACAAAATTTCTCAATTCTCTTATGAAACAGAGTAAGAACAAATGAATTTGCAGAGACTTTGGGTCAAAGTGACTCAGTTCAGGCTCTTGAGGGTAAAAATATGAATTTAAATTTCATAATAGACCAGAATCCTGTCGAGGATTTAAAAAAATTCTCTACACCGCGGGACAGCTTTTAGTTTTACCTTTACAGATAATTATTTAAATACCCATTGATTTTTACTGTACAACTAACTTTCAAGGTGAAAAATTTACTACATGGCACTTACCGAACAATAAAGTGGCAAGAATCCCCAAGATATTGCAAAAAACGCAGCTAAATTACTAAGTAAACTGTTTAACGTAAAATTGATAGCATTAACTTGAAATCTTCGGTTAACAAACACAACGACGTTATAGTTACGTCACAGCGCAAAGAACTATAGTAACTGTATAATAAGTAGCGCTGTGTCTAGGCGTCCGAAAGTTGAACTCCAAATTTAATGTTAAGAATTATTTTCAGGTTAATATAGCAAAGGAAAACTGTTCAGCTTCCAGAAAATTGTCGTCTGTTTTCATCTGGGCCTATTTCAGGAATGGGCCTAATGCTGCAGCATTAATAGCCCCCACCTTAATCCGGCCCTGGGCATAGATCATTTATGTTTAAAAACACTGTTTTAAAATTAAAATGTAGTAGTGTGGACCTAGCCAAAGTGAGAAAAAAGGCAAATTTTAAATAAACACTACAGAAGGTGATTAAATTATTGACAAAACATGTCAGCAAAATCATGAGATTAAACCAAAACCAAGGGCAAAGAGTTGAAAATCCAAATGAAAATAGTCAAGAGATCAACACAACCAAAAAAAAGGAATAGGAGTGGAGCACAAAAGGGGACCAAAGACCATAGCTAAACTAGCTAGAAAATACTACAGCATGGAAGTTTGGTAATCGTGTTTTTAATGGGACTCTTTATGAAATATTCAAAGGCCCTAACTGAAAGCAAGATGTAGACAGGATCGTGACCAATTTAGAAATACTACAATGAAACAAATTACAAAATTTACGAAAAATGAAAAATATTTAAAAGCAAAGACACCCATGACAACACTCCAAAACTGTTCTACAGATCCTCCTAAAAATCATGTTTCCTACTCAATTATGTAATTTAATGAACATCAAACTTGCTTACAGAAAACTGACAATAAGGTGTGCACATAAAGATCAAGAAAGAGGTTCACGGAGAAATATACTTTTCATATTTAGTGAAAGGCAAAATAAGCTTTTTATGTAATGCAAACAAGAGTGAATAAGTTTATTAAATTCTGTATATATATTTAGGAAAGTCTCAATGATAAGGCAGTTCAGTACAGTATATATATATGTATGATAGCACAGCGTTCAAGGCACTCAACCTGTTTGTCCTAAAACGTATGAACTGTCGTAGTCTCTTGACATTCTGCACATATTTTGTACCCACCTTCCAGTTCTGTATTTAAGAGTGTTGTTTCAAGCTGTACCAATTAGAATATTATTCACTAACTTCAGGAACAAGAGAACTTAGCTGGAAAGCCATTGACTATTTTAAGTAATGACACTTTAATTATAAATACAGGCAAAACCTGAAGTGCAGGTAAAAGAGAAATTTAGACAAGAAGACTGCAAAACTTCAAAATAAAATGCTCAGTGACAACAGAAAGAATTATGCAAGCTTTAATAGATTTTCATAATGTAAGGAATAGCGACAATGCTCTTGCATAAATTCTGTTCTTTCAACTTATTTTGTGCTGATGGGTGTTTTAAGCTTGTAAGTAATTTATCTTGACAGTCAAAACTGTGGACATTTTTGTACTAACAATTTGTCACAGTTTGTGTTTTGTACTACAGATTCAGGGAGCATTTCAAAAATGAATGATTGGTGTTACTGTATTGGTCATGCCATCTTATTTGTATACCGTTGTCACACCAACAAAGGAAAAGACTCAAAAAAAAGGTTTGGGGTAGCCACCCTGTATATTGTAGGTTGTTCAGGCAAGGCATAGAAACAAGTCTTTTTGAGTTCAAAACAGAACTGTTATAGAGGCGACAAAATGGAGGTTATAAAGCTCAACAGAGGAAATGAGGTCATCAGGGCTGGACGTGGAAATTATGTCATCGGGGCTGGAAACCGGATGTGACATCATTGGGTCCGGCACTGTAAGTGAAGCCATCGGTACCTGAGGGGATTTCCCATGATTGGATTGCAGGATAAAGATTAAAAGGGTTAATGCTTTCTGCCCTCCCCTGGTCCGCCATGGAATTACTAACATTTGAGCCCTTTAGCTGCCTCCCATGCGCACATGTATGACAGTGTATATTTTTTATATCTTACTATATATGTAATATAACAGAATGGTGGAATTTTTTCTCTAGTACCACATGTGCTCACACAGATAGTGATGAATAAAACTGGTAAATAAAACCAGTTATAAAATCAGCAACTGGCGTCTTACAAAACAAACGAAATGGAAATGCACATAAATGTGATACTGCAGAATTACAGTAATTTATACCAGGCTAAATCATTGGGAAGAGAATGTGTGTGTGTGTGTATGCATGTGTGTGTATATGTCTACATTTATTTTTCCATCCATAATCCAGTTCAAGGTAAGAGTCCATCTCGACAACTATAGGAATAAGGCAAGTTCAACTTAGATAAAGTATGCATATAGGAAACAAGAACAGTAGACATTCAGTAGTTTTTTCTAAAGACTTCACATTTGAGGAGATTAGTAACATTCTAGAAGCTGGACAAAATATTAAAAAACTAAGTAATTTTGATATTTCAAAGAGTGAATTGTAATAAGATTAAAAACAATAAAAGCAAATAAATTGCTAGGAACAGCCAACAAGAGTGTTTGAAAGAATATATTGATTATAAAACTGAGCACTTTGTAATTGTTGGGAATCACTGAAAATACAATCTAGGAAAAATTGTCCGATTAAATAAAATGACTGGGTTGACCCTGGTAAGGTTAACATGCATTAACAGGCAAATTAATGGAGGCATTTATTTATTTATTTTAAATCTGAATGTTTACATTTATTTTAATTATAAATTGTCCTAACATACTGTAGGTGAAACCGTAACAATTATTAAATATAAGATATCTAATCATCTATTCAGTACAGATGTGCTTATGGACATTCAACATGGATTTAGACAGGGAGACTGAGTTTGTTGTGTAACGCGATGGAATTTTACGGGGAATGAACAAAGGCATCTGAATATAAGTTGCTGTATTACATTACATTAATGTAACGTCTTATAAATTGTGGATCCTTAAGTTTCACTATCCTCAAATAACATGACTGATAAAGCTAATATGCTGTTTAGTAATAAAATGCACTGTGTGGAGAACAAGTCAAGAGCAATTAGACGTAAGCAGTATAATGGACCTACCTGGAATAACATGTGCAGCTTTGATCTTTGCTTAAAGAAGGTCCTCACAGAAGTAGAACAGAGAGGATTTTTACACTGATTCATGGACAGCAGGATATGTGTGTTGGAGTTAGACAGAAGTAGTTGAATCTTTCAATTTTAGCAAACAGAGATTGAGCTCGAACCTGGTAGAAGTGTTTAAAAGTATGAAGCAAACAAGTAAGGTGAATGCCACTTTTAGTTTAAAATTTATCTTCAGTTAGAACATGGGCATAAACGGGAGTAAGTTAAGGGTAACATTTGCTAGTATTTGGTTCAACATAGAGAGAAGTTCAGATACAGTACAATGCTTAACTTTAGAACATGATTTTGTGTGGCAAATGCATATATATCATGTTTGTGAAGAAATATATTCGACTTGAAAAATACCAAACTTATTCTTTAATCTTCCATCAATATTAGGTTACCTTCCACTGGTAAAAAAAATCCTGCAACATTCTCTTTCTCATTAAAAAAGGGCATAATTGTACACAAATGTTGTGAAGTATCAGCCTCTCTAGTATCCAGAGCTGGTTCTTGGGTTGCTTCCAGCAATAATGTACTCATTACACCTTGAGTGAGGTGAGGAGTGTCTGATTTGTCTTACATTTTTCATGTCAATTTTGAATTTCAGTATAGATCAACTAAATCTGCAGTAGGAAAATTTGCTAAAAATTAAGATTTGAAAATGTAGTATAAAAACAAGTCTACATAGTATTTCAATATATTCTAGCCTACTTTTTAAATTTTCTGAGTGATGATTAGGGAACGTTTCCCATTTCCAGGAATGAAACTGCTAGAATTCCTGGCTGAACGGGAACGGCCAAGCTCACATATATAGTGTGTAAAAATGATAAAAATCGATCAAGAAATAACAGAGTTATAGTTGAAAAAATTATCTGTGCCAAGAAACTTACCATCACAGAATGATGACAAGAAACTGGATACATCAGTAAAAGCTGAAATGGCGGTGTTTCAGAGCAACGGCAAGCGCGGGCGTTGTTTAGAACAAGTGTATCAGTATCTGATGACTGTGCCGCCTACTTCAGTGGAGGCAGAGCATGCTTTCTCAGGGCTAGCATACTCTGCACGAAGGTGCACTCTTGCCTGGACAACCGCAAGCTGGACATGTTGCGCTTTCTACGCTTTTATTACCGCAACTAACTTGATACAAGTACTGTACTTATATGACAGCATAAACTGCCTGTAGTTAAGGTTAGTCTTCTATTGGTGTCAACATATTGCAGTAGTTTTATTAAAAATAAGTGTTGCTCATTCTAATACCGTTCACATGTGAGATGCCCGTGCACTGTGTCATTCCAGGGAGCCCAGGATTCCCGGGAATGACATGTGGGATTCCCAATTTCCCGGGAATGGATTCCCTAGTGAAGATATATATTTGTACCATATGTGCTTTTTAATGTCGTATTTTTTATGTTTTTTACTTTTTTGTTCACTATGCAAAAGCAAATCATGACTTTCTCATGAGTAATGTACAGACAGACATAAACAGGTGAAAGTGGCAGCCTTCAAACAAACGTCACACCTAAACACACAGCTCTTCACAAGAAACATGATCCTCTGTATACACATAGTGCAGTACTCAAAGAGAAAACATGGTTACTCAAACATGTTACCCACAGTCATGAAAAAATAGCAATATTTAATTTTTCTTTTCAAGCAGCCAAATAAGATGCGAATTGCATTTTCACTGCATGATGGTTGACAGAGCTGCATGATCCTTGCTGACCCTGAAAAGGCCTGTTCACATTCTGGCTACATCTCTTACAATAATAAAAGGAACATGCGAAATATGGTACTGTAAACATTAAAATGCAGAAACCTGAAAAATTATTGAAGAAGAAATGTCAGTTGTGTCACATTTGACCTAACATTAAAGATATTTGTAAAACTCAGCCATCCCTTGTGAGTTACCAAGTACAGGAAATCTTTTATTACAAATATGTGTTTGTAAAAGTGAACTTGGACTTTTGTTCTGTACTCTTCTACTCCATTTCTAAAAGTTAGCTATGTATGCTGGGGTTTCAGTTTAGAAGACCATGGGAGTTGACCTGAGAAACACTGATGCAGATGAACAGGTAAATTAATTAATTTATGAAATATAAATATAAACTGACAATGCACAACTCCAAAGTACTTTGACCTGAGCTTAGAACATACTATTATTTTAGGCCAGATTTTTGGAAAAATGAATGCAGCTTTCTGTTATGTTTAAGCACTTGAGAAATGTATAAAGATACAGTCTGTGCTTTTGACGTTGAGGGTTTTGAAACATTTTGTCTGTTTCTCATTTAGAAGATGACACTCTGAAACAAATTGTAGCTTCTGCTTTTTAAGAAGAATGAAGGTGAATTCCTTGTTTAAACAATAATGCAGATTTATTACTCTCAAAAAGAACCTTGTAGCTGGTGTGGCTAAACCTTAAGGCACTACTCCTCAAAGAGGTATCAGGGTAAACAAGTGAAATGCATAGTAAAAGCAGCAGAAGTAACCACTTACACCAGCTATGTCAGAGTCAAAAAATACCTAGGCCAGAGAGAATAAATACATTTGCAAACACTCTGAATGAATAACTAAATCACTAGAGAAATTTTAAAGCTGCCAGTCTGAGAAACATTTTCACGTACGAGTTTCTTCTGTTTTCTGTCTGATATTTAAAATGACATTCAAAGGCATCATTCAAAATCAAACATGTTTCTTCTGAAGTTCATGTTCTGTATGCAGACAGAGTGAACTTGAAAATGTGCAAATGTTTGTAAATTTAAATTCGGCTATTTGTCTGGGTAGTACATAGCCCTCCAAATCATGTGTGTCCTTAAGTCATTTCCTAAAAAAATAGCAGAGTTATCAACAACAAGACTTAGCATTTCTCTTCCTGAACTACCCCTTGATGAAAATATGTTCTTCATATTTTTTGTGTTGCACTGGAATGTCTTTGCAATAAAAAAATGTGAACAAGTGAAGTGGCTTGTCAGAGATTAAGCAGACACTTCAAGAGAATATTTGCTCACACAGGTCAAGCTTTACAGCTGTGATTTTCTAAAGCAGAATATTCTTCTCAAGTGTACTCTGCCTTGTGATGTCTTATTTATAGCTTTTAAGAAGAAAATATATTTGAAACGAAAACCCAAGCCACAGACCAGAAATATTTTCTCGTGGGAGGAAGGTTACTCTATTTAACATAATGTAAGTCATTGCGTCTTTAGATAATTTTGCAATTGGTTTGCATACTTTGTTAGGGTTATTTGGTTTACTCATAAGCCATGGACCATGTGATAGGTTGTTAGGCTGGAACGGGTGGTACATGACAGGGACTCACTCTAGTATAGCCCTGAGGGCCAAAGCAAAAGAAAGGGAAACAGACCATTACATCAGCAGTGACATTACATGGTGTCATGGCAATGCATGTGAAATTAGGGTTAGCCCTGAAACTGTAGATGTGCAAGAGCAGGGCAACAGGGATGGACCCTTTCACAGGAAAAAAAAGTTATGACCTGGGACAAAATTTACAATTTTCCCTAGCAGTATTATGGGCAAGTGGCCCAGCATCCAATTTTTGTAAAGGCAGAAGAAGATAAGGGAAAGTCAGCAGAAGACAGAGGACTGCACAGGTCCTGATTCAAGAGTAGGACCATTTTGCACTTTTAAATGTGAGGTTCAGGGACAGCAGGCTGGTCTTTACCCTCAGGTTGGTTATATAGGAACACATGGTCCCTGAGTGAAAGGCAAAATAAGAACATGACCCTTATAAGTAAGGCATGTCCCCTGAGAATCTAGGAGTGCAATAATCTCAGGAACTCAAAGCGTACTTAATGGCTCCATGATGTTTAAGTCACCTCAAGCAAGTTGAGAATTGAGTTTGGGGAAATATGTTTTATAATGGACACCGCAATAATGAGTATTGTTGCTTTCTGGCAGCCATATAGTTTTGGGCAGTAGTGCTTCATTATCCTCACCAGAAGTTACATTATGTGATATCTACATCTAGACACTGTTTAAGATGGTGGCACACAATATCCTATTGTCCAGCATTCTGGAGTTGTGTGAGTTGTGTCAATTTGTTTAGTTATTTTTACATCAGTCTACGGAGTAAGTGTTCTTCGACCTAAAAAGCAATTCAGAAAAAAAGGGAGACCCTAAACCAAGAAGTAAAATGTAGGTCTGAAAATACAAAAAAGGCTCAAGACCAGAGATGAAGCCTATCTTTCATTATCTTTTCATTATCTTTCCAAAACACGAATTAAGAATTAAAGTTGAAAAGGAGAAGCCAAAGATTGTTTGCCAAAAAATTAATAAATAACATTGCATTTGGCTATTGGGTTGTAGTCATAAACCAGGACAAAGAGTAATTAACAACCTCTGCTTAAATATGTTATCTGGTGTGTTTTATGGAAACAACACATAACATAAAAGAAACAAACCAGCAAATAATATCAATCATGTGAAAATACAGTTTTACTGAAAAAATAATGCTATTTTCAGCATCCTTGATATTCCATACATAAGAGGAAATCCATAGCAAAAAAAAAAAAACAGACCAATTTATAAAGACAGGAAAAAATTCAGACACAAATCATGTCAGTTAGGATCATTGTGTGTTTTTTGTCCTCAACTTTTAGTTTGCACTTTGGATTTCTTTCCGGCCACTGACAGTCACGTCTCAGCCAGGATTCCTCCCCTAACTGGGGATCAAATTTAAGTTTTCTGTTCCTTTTTGATTCATTTATTTATGTTGATTTTTGGTTTTGTCTATATACAGGGGTGGACAAAAGAATATTTACAGGTGTGAGTACATAAGGCTGGGAATTTGAGCACTTATGGGATTGTACCCAAATGCATTGTGTCATTGTCTTGAGTTAATGAAATTAATAAAGCTATTGAATTAATAAAGCTATTGTAATAATCATAACTTACTAAACTACTTTGCCCACCCTTGTATATCAGATGCCTTTGCTATGTTGAGTGTGTTTTGTGGGTAGTCCACCTGCTGCTCATTACCAGGAACTGCCCTCCACCCTAAACATCCACAGGGTCTTCCCCAGTTCACTGTCACTCATTTTGAATGTGCTAGGAAGTTGCTAAGTTTGTGTTTCTTTGATTTATTGGATATCTGGATTTTTTAACCTCTTGGTCCATTTTTGACTATGTTTCCGGATTACTGTTTTGGGACTTGTTTTTATTGGATTGTCTTTGTATTTTTGGGCAATTGCTTTGCTACTTGTGCTCTATGGAGCTTCATTGTGCAAATAAAACTTTTTCTTTTGTAAAATATTTAATGATTGTTCTTATTACTAGCTGGGGTTTCAGTGATATCCCCCTCTAATGAGCATTTTTGAAAATGCTTTTAGATATTATTGAGAATTATGTGCTTTAGGACTCTTAGTTCATGACAGAGGCACTGTATGTTTTGATCATGCTTCTTTTGGCTGCCATTTTGGTTTTGGCTTGATTGGCTATTTTGAATCATGTAACCCCAGTCTTGTGCACATGATATCATGGTTGCGTTATGATCAATTCTTTTTTGTTTTATTTATTTTAATTCTTTGCAACATTGTTTTGTAATTGTTTTTGTTTCATTTTTGATTCTTTGTGTATTGTGACTCTATTGGCACTAAGTTGTTTGTTATACGTGAAGTAAACTTATTACTAAAAATTGTTTTTATTAGTGTTGTCAATATGACGTTGTTATGTCATTGCTAGGCTAGGGTACTTGAAGTTATGACGGGTGATGTCAGCTGTGCAGCGGTTTAAAGGTTAGCATCTTAGATTTCTTAGAATTAGAGTTTGGACATTTAAAACTTGTGGAAATACTTTAGATTTTTGACCTCTGTCTCATTTTCTGGAGTTTCATTCAGTGTTAACATTTTGAACTTAGACCAAAATAGGACTGATTCACTGGCAATGAATCTACTTTTGTTTAAACATCCATCTTTCAGTTGCCAGCATCCACTGCAAAATTCGTATCCCTGGAAAAGTCATATCAGGCTTGCTTTAAAAATGGCAGTGCAGCACTCTTATTCTTCTACACGTGGCATTTTTTAAATGACTTAGTGTTATTTTTTGCTTGTTTTGCTAGTTTGATTCCCTTTTCTTTATTTTTGCCTACCTTTTTGACTTTTGCCTTTTAGCATTTGGGTTTGTTGTTTTTTCATTTAGACTTTTTGATAACGATTTCAGCCTGTACTTTTAGCAATTCTTTTGCCTAAAGCCTCATTTCCTATTTGATTTGTTTTTTTAAGGTTAATTCATTTTTTATCTATCATTTTAAGAGCAGTGCTTTGGCTCAACCTAAGGGTTATGAAGGGGCAGAATCTATCCTCATAGCACTGGAGGGAAGGCAAATCTTCCCTAGAGTTGGAGTTGTCAAACTGCCTAGAGTCTGCACATCTTTGGAAAGAAGGAAGAAATACAAAAAGATACAAAGGAAATGTCCACACAGAGCAGCTTCCAATCAAATGTTATTATTAAATTTGTATGGGAGAAGTTAATATTTTTAACAAGAAATGGTCAAATAAAGGTTTAATTTTAAATCAGATGATGGCTAATAGTGGAAGAAGTTAGGTAAACAAATTGTAATAATTTAATAACAAAATCATTCATTAAGAGATACAACTAAACTTCAGTTGTTTAGAAAGGTTTATATGTAAAAACACAAAAATAGGTTTGTATCATACCAGCCCTTACAGAATTTATCAAATAATTTTGTCACTTTGTTTTGTGTGTTTTAATGAATACAAGAAGGGACATCTTTATTTAACTAGAAATATTTGCTTGTTTAAATGTCCATCGATGACTATTTTTTATTACATACAGTAGTTAAGTATTATATCTTTTTTCTTATTATTTTTCTTTTGGAGGCTTTTGTAGGAAATATATGCACAAATCTTAATGTAATCTAAACCAATCTAATCTCTGCCCAAATCTACCTAAATCAAAAAAAAAATCCCCATTCTCAAGTATCTGCAAGACTAGGAAGGGGTACCCTGTTTTGGGCTAGTGGAATCTAATATTATTCATATTATCCTCCATACTGCCCTGCTAGTTCTGATAGTATTTATCTTGGGTGAGCCATTGAAGAATGAAAAAGAAGTAGTTTAGTGATGCTGTGCTCAACTTTAATCCAGATATTTGCAATGAATGTGGTCAATTGGAAAAATAGGACTTCCAGTATGAGATAAAGTATAACTTTGTTCTTGTGTATAACCTGGATTTATGACTGTCATAAAAATGTACAAATTCAAACTAAAGCACTCAGAGCATCAGCTCTGTTCTGGCACACCAACAAGTATTCTTAGGTTTATTCCATAATCCTAATAACTGAAACAAGCAATGAATTTGACATGAAAAACACAATTCTAGTTACTTGAGGGTCCACCTTTTGAGCAGAGTATCCACATAATAGTTAGATTTATCAGGCTCTACATGGTCCTCAGAGCTGAACAGAATGCAGAACTTGAGGATAAGTTTTACACATAAAGAGGCTGCAATTATTTTCTCTGACAATAAGCCATAAATAATTTAAACTCTAAGATTAATTATTTCATTAATTTTAATATTAAAATTAAATTTGATGTCATTAAAATGAGTGGATATTGTGCTTCAAATGGAGTTTGACCACTGAATGACCAACTGACCATTTCATTTCTCCTTCATCACCTCTAACAACTTTCTTTTTGCCTCAATACCATCTTTTAATCCATTCTGCAACCCCCCATCATTCTCCTGACTCCATATTTTAACTGTTTTATAATGGAGGCTCTGATTGGGGCACTACTTGAGAGACTGAACAATGAGTCTGAGTGTCTGGGCTTGTGAGTGTCCTGGATAAAAACCAAGATCCAGGCCTTCAATGACCTCTTGGGCACAGCCATCAGCAGTGTGTCTGTCTGAGGAGAGAGTGTTGACCTTGTCGAGAGGTTTACTTACCTTGGCTGTGACATTCATGTCTCTGGTGACTCTTCCTATGAAGTCAGTAGACAGATTGGGAGAGCACGGGGGGTCATGAGGTTGCTGGAAAGGGGTGTGTGGTGCTCCCGAAATCTATGCAAAAGGACAAAGGTCCAAGTCTTTAGAGTCCTGCTGCTTCCTGTCTTGCTATATGGTTACAAGACATGGATGCTATCCAGTGACCTGAGACAAACACTGGACTCCTTTGGTACTGTGTCTCTTTGGAGAATCCTTGGGTACCACTGGTTTGACTTTGTGTCGAATGAGCGGTTGCTCACAGAGTCCCGAATGAGAAACATTACCTGCTTTGTGAGATAACATCAGTTATGGCACTACAGCAATGTGATGTGATTCCCCCAGGGTGACCCAGCTCGCAGGATCCTCATTGTTGAGGACTTTAGTGGCTGGACCAGGCCAAGGGGATGCCCACGTAACGCCTAGTAGCTGCAGATTGATAGTCATTTCCGGAGGGTGGAACTAGACCATGTGTCTTCCTGTGGGATTGCCAACCAGGATACTGAGCTGTTTCGTCGTGTGGTGGGTGCCGCAACGGGCTGTACAACTGCATGCTCCGCAACCTGACCTTACCTGACTTGACTCCATTTCAGGCACCCCTGATGAAGGCTCAACAGCAGAAACACTGTGTTTGTTACTTTTATTTTTTAGCAGAGGATTAACCTTTCACTTTGTTTCTAATGTTGAACATTAGGTCACATCTCACCACCACTCTCATCATTAAATATTTAGAAGTTAATTTTCTTCTCCTAATTGTTATTACATTTTCTTTCAGGTCATTTGTGACAAAATATTCCGGCACTGGTTTTCACCCAGTCTCATTGACGCAAAAGCTAACCTTCCCCTTCAAGTCCAGCTGCAACAAGCAGTGCAAAGATGTGCAGAACCACTGGACAGTGACCAGGAACAGAAAAGACTCTTCTCTGAGCTGTACAAGCTGCTGCAGACCAGCGAGAGACAACTGCATGAATGAATTCTACAAGACAATTCATTTGGGCTGTGAAGCATCACCGTCGTTACTTACCCTATCATTTTATTCTTGATAACAAATTCATTTTTTTGGTCTTGAATACATTTGTTATAACTAATACCAGTCATTGTAATACTGACCTTGTATCGTGAATGTTAACCCCTCATGCATTCTTATCTGTATATGTAGCATATTGATTTGTTTTTGTGACTTGTAGGGATGCTCATGACACATTCCTTAAATAACTTGAAGGTGACTAAAATAAATAAAAATAGTCATTTTTAAAATTTGAACACTCAACTGGTGTTCTCATTTTCATGTTTCTCTCCCACCACTCCTCTCATTCTGTCGCTCCCTTGGCTTCCTATTGCTGCATATATCCAGCTCAAAACTTCCACTGCCTGACTGCTGACCATCCCTGCTCTTGTCAGACATGCCAAGACTGGACAGTGCCCCTCTATCCTTGCTCCAAAGCTGTGAAATGATCTCTCTTTATGTATTCATTTGGCATCTAATTTATTTGTGTTTAGGCATCTTTTGAAAACACATCTTTTTATTAAATATTTTGGACCTGCTTAGTTTCTCTCCTACATTGTAGCTGCTTCTGAAATGACAAAAGGTTTAGAATACTAATTTTTGTAGTATTGCAGCTTTAGGCATAGTAATGTAGTTGTTCTAATTCCCTTGAGCTTGTTTTTTTATCTTGTTCTCTGTTACTTTTGGTGCTTGCACCTTCATTCATTCATGATTATAACTTGCTGTTTAAGTTGCCTTGTTCCTTTCCATCACATGGGATACATTGTGAACTTTCCAACACAAACATGTTATAACACTCTCCCTCTCACCTCTAGCACATCTGTCAGTCTGCTATCCCTCCCTCCAGTTGAACATTTGTCCAATGCTCCTCCATGTTCAAAGTAATTTAGTTAGAAGGCCTTTTAAACCCAGGCAGGAAACCATGCCCTGGTAAGCCCTGGAAATCATTTCTATTATCAGGCATTTGCTTGGAAACACTTGAGTTTTTCTTAAAGTTCCCCTTAATGGCTCCTGGACCCCAACCCTCCTCCAAAGAGACAGGCAACCCTCAGGTTAGACGCTCACTATTATAGCCCAGGGGATTGTAAACTTTTTAATTAGAGGACTCAAACAAGAAAACTGATACCGTACTGGGACCAAAGATGCAGCTTACTGTCATAATGACAGTGGAACCATAAATAAACAACTAACAATGACCGTATAATAAAAAACAGTTTGTTTCCTTTCAAGTATCTCTCTCAGGTGAATATTACTAAAAGAGAAAAGTGGAATGCAAATATATTGTTAAGAAAGCAATTATTACTCAAAACTGGAAATAAAATCCTGAGGTAAAGTGTACCACTACCCATATAAATGCTTAGAGAAAGATTAGTAAATCAGAAATAAATTGATAAAAACATTTTTTCAAAAACTAGTATGAATGATCACTTCACTTTGTCATCTGACTTATAGTGCCAAATAAGAAATAAAGTAGTTAAGAAAATAATAAATACAGTTGTCTTAAATAACATTTTTTTAAATAATGATTTTCAAATGTGCTCCACCAATTTTCAAATACTTCAATATATTCCAGTTTTCTTTTAACAGTTTTTATTAATCTGAGTAAAAAGTTGCTAAAATATACCTAAAAAATGCATGCACTATTTGTTTATATGTTTGTTAGGCCGGTTTATACTTCACGCGACGTAATGCATGCTCCAGCAGATGCTCCTGCTACGCAAGCGTTTTACTGTTTATACTTGCCTGTGTACTTTACATAAATCTGGAAGAATCCACAAGGTGGCAGTGCAAGATATTTTCACGGTGAGAACAGGTTCGGCTTCACTGTGTTGTGAATTGCCTGAAACACACATTAAATTCCGATGACACCTTACTGCAGTATCTCTGAAAAGGATGTTTAATGACTAAATCCATCAATCCAGGGATGGGTCCATTCCAGCAATCACTGGGCACGAGGCAGAAACAATCCCTGGATGGAGAATCAGCTCATTGCAAGGTGAATACAAGCACACACACACACACACACACTAGTGACATTTTAGAGTAACCAAATCTGCATATCTTTGGAAGGAAACCAGAGCACACTGAGGAAACCCAGCAGGAAAACATGTAAACACCAGGCAGGGAATACCAGCGACATGACTCCCTGCAAGACAGCAGTGCTACCGCTCCACCACTGTGTCACCTCCACGTGTGTAATTATTAACAGTAGTCATTATTTAAACGAAATTAACGATTTATCTGTAAAATGTAACATACATACGCTAACGCACTTCATCATGAAAGTGATATCAAGTATAAATCTAAGGATTCTAAATGTGCAGAGAGTTGGAATATCATACATTTAATGTGTTCTGTGTTGTGATCTATTGCTGTTTGCCACTGCTGTCAGGTCAAGAGGAAGCCCCAGAAAAAAAAGACGGCACAAAACATGGTATGTGAGACTTTTAAAATGTATCATGTCGTTACGATCGGGAATATGCGACGCTTGAATATAAAAGCACCACGAATGCATCTGTATTTTAGGCATTTTGCTTCACAACATTGAACCATTCATCAAAGAACGAAGCACACACAATGATCCCATAGGATCCGCAAAGAGGCTTTCTGTCACATGTAGACAGTAAACAGAAACATGGACATCACATTCCAACTTTTATCACACTGCGCCCCCTGACTTTTTGCTAGTACTGCAACTCGCGCACACGTCACATTAATTTCTGAGGACCTGCTCAGAGGATGTGTCAAATGAACGCTGAGAACGCGTGGCAGCCATGATGCGTGCGTGTACGCGTTCTGAGCATGAAGTATAAACAAGCCCTTAGGATAAATCTTGATGACGAATTAGGTGAACAGCTTAGTTTTTAACGCTTAATGCTACTGACTGTCACCTTTCTAAATGTCGACAGCTTGTCCCAACTTTTAACTATATTCGGATATTCTTAAACACATCCTTCATGCCCCCAGTAGTTTGTAATGTATCAGACCACTTTGAAATAATGTTGTTAGAAGGAATTCTGCTTTTCTGAGGCATGTTAAGCTTCATGCAATGTTTTCTTTGCACCGCTACAACAGATTTAAATGCAGTGTATGCCATAACGGTGAACACGTGATAAAGCATTAGCCAGTTGTCCATGGCCATTGAAACTGATTTCAGTATACAATACTGCAGCAGCACTATACTGTATATACCCCATGCTACTCATTCACCCTTCAGCTAACAAACTTTCCATTTAGTCCCTTCCCTCTTCTCTCTCCTTCTTATACGTGTCTTTGCTTGTCAGTCATCACAGTTTGATTGTTTCGCAGGATATAAGTGGAGGCAGTCATGTCCTGGGAATATTTTTTTGTATTTTAATGCCATAGAAACAAAGGCTGTCTATGATGTATAAAGGTGTTGTTTCACATACTTCCACAGTAAATTTTATGCTAAAGAGAGAGCACTGTATCACTGCACTGAATTCACACTTGGATGTACTCAGCCCAATTCAGAATCATGTGCTAACCCATCACAAACATGTCTGTGACCCCATAGTTTAAGAAACACAGTTATAGGCTGCAGGAATCCAGGTATACAATAATGAGACTCTCTGCTCCCTTCTAATGTATAGGGCATATTTATCCCAGTTATACCGATATGAACTGACTGGTAAGCGTTTTGAGCAGCACCAGGAGATGCGCATAAGAAAAAAAATGGGACAAGCCAGGAGACCACAGTTAGAACATGAAGCCACGAAGTGAGACAAAATCAAAGTGGAAAGATCAAGGAAGAGGATTAAACTGAATGAAACACACAATAATATTTAGAGCAAGGCTTTTTGATAGCGTTTTGGTATCCGATAAGGAAATGAACCCCTAGCTGTCCTTTTATCCCATCCTGTTGATAACAAAGTGGTTACAACTTCTGAGGCTATGCCCCTAGAAATGCAGGTACTCAAAACGGAGACAATTAGAACTAAGTTATTCCAAACACAAAACAGAATACATAAACCATAACCAGTTTAGTAATTCTGAGTAAAAAATGACAGAAACACTCCAAATTAAAGTGCTAGGCAATATTATATAACACCAAATCATAACAATATGTCTTTCCAGTACTTTGTTTATCAGGTAACAACTCTTGCCTTGTACCTGGTTTAGCTACCTGTTATCTAGGCCCAATCTATATAGTGTAAAATAATAATATCATCATCATCATAATAATAATAATACATTTTAATTATATAGCACTATGATACACCTTACCAGATCAGGCTAACATTTACAGATGATGAACTATGGACATATTTTGTTAAAAGAAAAAACTACATACTGGCAAATACAATTATTATGCTATATTTTGCTGTCTATGAGATTTATCAAATCAGGAGAGAGTATGGCTCAGAAGAACTTTTGATTCTGTAGTCCTGTCAAATTCAAATATATGGCTGGACAATTACCCTACATAACTAGCCTTTTAACATAACATTTTCATGTACTAAATGCATAATAAGGCATTGAATTATAGCACTCCAAGCAAAAATTTGAGAAAAGTGTATCTTTACCCATTCCAAGACTAATGGATATGAATCTACTCTCTATATATAAAATCCTAAGCCTAAAAGTGCAACATTTTTATTTGACTTTTTTGTCACGCTTCAAATCAGGCTTATTTTAAAACCTACATATATATGTTTGGTATCATTCTTTTCAGAATTTATTGAACTTTAATGTGATATTGTTAGATTTTCTTATTCCGTTTTTAAATTATAAACTAAAATATCAAGAAAGTTGTGGATTTTAATATCAAGAAATTTGTGTTTTTTATTTTTGATTGAATAAACTTTCTTTCACAGGAACAAACTATTAAAAAAATATCTATTCATAACGCCAAGGTTTGTATTTAGGCGATTTAGTTAGTTGAAGGTCGATTTACGATGACCCATTGCATACCACTTTAGTTTTTATGTGATTTTTCCTGTTATTTAAATAAATTTTTTTTTAAAAAAAGTTTTTTTTATCTATAAGAATGTCAGTTAAAAGAAACGGATCATTTACTTAGTCTCTTATAAATTCTCATCGAGCATAGTGGACCTCAGTTTAATGGGAATACTCCAATTGATAAGAGAGTAAATATTTTATTCTCATTTCATGATTTTTACTCCATTAAATAGTAATTAATTTTTCTTTTACATATTTATAGAATTTTAATAATTTTGAATCCAATAAATAAATAATTTTTCTTTTGTATATTTACAGATTTTACTAATATTCTGGCCGCAACTGGGGATTGGGCGCCAGACACCGGGGAGGTTGCCTGCCCCCCTTGTAAATATATAATATTTCATAGTATATGGAACATACAAAGCCCTACACTGAACTTCACCCCACTTGTTGATTCCTGTCCATTCCTGTGCAAGGATAGTCCCCCAAGTCCTGAATTGAGATAACTAGGTTTGACAAAAATTACATAATGAAAAATACAAAAATGTCCCTAAACAAAAGTGTAAAATTACAGCTTCTTTACAAATAAAATATACATTTTATGTAAACTGTACCATTCATGTTGTGTTTGTACATTTTCCTATTAAATATTGAATGCTAAAGGTGTTTCATCAGTCTGATTTTTAGACAGTCATGCTATACTGTTCAATAGGTCGCAGACTCACTACACTTTACTTAACCACTTAACCACCATTTCAGTTGTTTCTGTGGTGAGTTTTTATGCAAGAATAGGTACAAAAGTTACAAAAGATTTCTCAAAATGTCTTTGATCATGATTTCCTGAATTCCCTTTTGTGCTGAAGAATTCATGAACAAAGACGAACTAGGGACAGGAGCCCAGATGGAAATGCAGTTCTGACATCAAGATGTAGCTATCACCGAATCACCATTGTAAAATACACACATTAAATTAAACTTAATGGAAAATTATTAATAAGAAAGCTATACAGCACTCTTATTGATAGATAATAAAAGAGTGCTAAAAGTGTAATAAATGTGAAGTTTTTCAGGGTTTCATGTCTTCAGGAGATAATTAGGTAATTTGTCACTGTGTAATATTGTGGTGCAGTGCTTAGAAAGCATAACTCCTTACTTTTGGATTTAGATTCCAGGCTAAATTACTATTAGTGTGGTGCTTGAATATTAGCCTCATGTCTGCACACTAGTATTTGAATATAATACATCACTTAATTGTGAAGGGGTCATTTCTAGTACAATTAGTATCATTTTTGTATTTGCAATGATTTTGGATCCTCTGAGTGTTATGACTGGGCTGGAACACAAAAGAAACATTTTAGTAGGTGCAAAACAATGTGCTACTCAGTAATCTGGATACTTAGTTTGACAGGGAGATAACAAGAAAGCTAAATGATTGAGTTTTGTGTGTCACAATTCCTGATATCATTTTGTTATTTACGCTGGTTGTTCTGGACACTAAAATATAATTTTCCTGTTGTTGTTGAATTTTATTGTTGTAACAATGACATAATATAACTACTATTTCCATGTTTTCAGTAATGACTTCAGTTACTTATCACATGGTCACCAGCATTGCGATGGCATGATAGGCTTGGTAAAATAATTTTGGTTGGGGAACTTCCAGGTAATTTTTAGTACTGACTTTGTTTTGTTTTGACAAAAGATTATTTAGCCATCTTGTTAACAGCCTTTTGCCTAACTTTTAATAACAATTCTTGCTTGCTTTCTTTAAACATTTCTTTCATCTTCTGGCTGTATTACTCTTTTTTACTTTATGTGCACATTTCCCAGAAGGGCTTACATTAGCTGAAAAGCTTTGAGGGACCACATAATCCCCCTCCCAAACAAATCTGTTCCTAGTGTGCAATAAAAAGACTGGAAAAAATAAAACCCATACAAAGCACCCAAGACTAAATAGTAGTTAATCGATAACTGTTATGATCTGCTGATCCCTCAAAAAGGCAACTACAGTAGATGTCAAATGAGACCTATACACAAAAATAAGCTTTTCCCCAAAACTCAAGCAAAATGACCCCTTTTATTGGCTAACTAAAAAGATTACAATATGCACATTACACATTATAAAACTGAAAAGAAGATAAAATCTCTTAAAATACTAAACCCAACTCTTTTTCCTTAAAATCGACAGGAATCCACATCAACACTTTCCTTTGATCAGTAGCACACCTCCACTCCCTCATTATACTCGGGGCATGGTCAAAAATGCTCATATGATTATCTTATTTTCTGTCAAAGTCTTTACCGTATTCTTCCCATTCAAAGATTCTCAGACGACCACCATTCCCTCCTGAATTGGTTTGCAGCACTCAAGCGTCCCTGCTCATTCTCAGTCTGCTCAGCAGGTCTACTACCAAACTAAAAGAAATAAGAACAGGTGCCAAAGCATTTCTTTACTGCATACATCCATATCCTTATCTGTGTTTCATTAAGGCATTAAATATCCTCCCAGCTAAGTCTTCAGTCATAGCATAGCTGACCAGTAATCAAGATAATAAATTACTCTGCACGTAGTTTCCACTAGCACGGCATTGATGCAGTCATTCCCATGGTCAATCTCATGCGACCATGTGCAACACTAATTTTGCTGAGCAGGCTGATGGCTCCACGCAGCCTGGTAGAACCTCATAGCCATGTGCACGCCTGTGTTATTTATTCTATTCCTCATCCAAAATCTTGCTGACATCTCACAAATTTGCTTTTTCAGTACAGTCATTTAGTGTGTTCTGTGTGAATTCATTAGTGCTGTGGACAGCTGCTTTGTGCCATTGCTACCAAGTGATTGGTCTTGTTTCTGACATTCTGGTATCACCTTATTTAAAGATGATGACACGCTGACACTTTTTCAGTAATCTAAGTATCAAATCAAGGAATCTTCGGAACTGTTTTCTTTTCGTTAGTGTTAGATGTAGCTCAAAGGTGTCACTGAGAGGGTTGTAGTGTTAGGACCTTTTTGCCTGTTACTGTGACCTTGATTCCTCATTATAATTTCTGATTTGGTGACTGTGGGCATTTCTTGTTCTTCAATTGCTTACGTTCTGTTTGTTAAAAGGCTATGGTGTCAAATCTCCTTCTCTTCCATTTTCTGGTCTTTTTTTTGAGTATGTAGATTTCAGCCACAAATTCTTAACAGGAACAGGCTGTTGTTGACTCTGGATGGGGGGTACACATAAGGAACTGACTTAACACCTATGTTTCATGGTGGGATTAGTATGTGCATTACAAATATAACAAGGGATAGCAATTTATTTATTGCGTAACTGATCAACTAGTACTGGCTATTTATGAGATTATAGAACTTGTAGTTCCCCTCATTGTGATTTTGTCCAAATTTCATTATGATTATTTTGTTCCTCGTCCCCCACAAGGAGTTTGACTTAAGAAGGGAATGGAAAAGCACCAAATACTCAAATGATTAAAACATTTTAGATGTTCTGCTGAGGGTATCACTGAATGGCAATGGACTCAGAACAAACTGTCATACGACTACAGTATATACAGAAGAGAAAGCATTTAATATAAATGCGGAGAAGTTACGAACACAGGGAGGGAAACACTAAAAGCTATTCATGGAATAACAAATGAGACCATAACTTGCAGGTGGACTTAATTATCCACTTGTCCTTGTCAAAAACGATTTAAATCCTCATGCTTCCCTCTCTTTAATTTCTGACTGTACTGAATGTTTGCCCCCGACTACATCCTGAAAACATGTTCTACATATTAACTTTTGCTTAGTCCTGAGCTCAGATCTAAGATGAATACCAAAGTAGTTTTCAAAATTAGAAGCTTCGTTACAAGTTCAAAACCATGCCTACCATTTTGCCTAATATTAGCCCAGGGACATGTTGCACTCCTATTCCATGGTTTAATATTCAAGACAAAAAAAAATGCTCCTTTAGCATTAAGTGGTTACTGCTTTTGCCACACAGCTCCAGGATTTTGATTTCAAATCCAGGCTTGGTCACTGTGTAAGAAAGATTTGCATGTTTTCTCTGTGCTTATTTATCTGGATTATCGTGTTTCTCTCACATCCCAAAGATTTTTAGGTAAGGCTGATTGGCTGATAGGTGTTTGCCAGTGTGCCCTGCAATAGGAAGATCCTGCTCCATGCTACCAGGATAAACTTGTACACGCGAGTGCAGTTGAAGGTGTGGGAATGGTAGTTGTTGTGAGGATGAGAGAGGTGTGGAAGAAATTCATGGGACTGTCCACCATTGTAATTTCTAATGGAGCCTCTCTGATACTGCAGGGAAAGGTTTATGAAAGCTAAGTGAGGAGCAATGTGCTGCATTTGAGTGAGACATGAGTGATGAGATGGGAACATAGCTAGAGACAATGGAGATGAGAACAATCTGACGGGTGTGTAAAGTAGTAAAAGAAGTTATATGCTAAGATAAGATAAAGACTTGGTATTGATGTGATAGGTGCTGTGCTGAAGATAAATGGATGGAGGGATTTTACACTTGAAAAGCCTAAATACATTGTGAATTAGGATGCTGTATAGCTCCTGACCCGGCATAGACTCACACTGAGGCACGTGTAAAAACACAAAAAGTCTATTTTTCTTCACCTGTGGGGCCCCACTGGCATTACAAAGTCCCAGTAAGCACTTAAACACACAAAAGCACTCCCTTCCCGAACCACCACTCCTCCCTGGCAACCTCGTCCTCTTCCTCCCAATTCTGGCCCCGAGTGATGGTTGTTGGCCCTTTTTTAGCCCACCCGGAAGTGCTCCAGCTGCTTGATCACCTGCTTCTGATTGCACTTCCGGGCGGGGCTGTAGAGTTGTCCAGGTTGGCTCAGGGACCCATGCAGCACCACCTGGCAGCCACCCCAGATCCCAACAGGACTGTGGAGAACTCCATCTCCCATGGAGCCCTGCAGGAAACTGAGGCACCATCGTCTGCCAGGGAACCTGCCACCAAGCGTCCCAGAGGAGGTACTGAGGAGCCCATGGATGCTCCCCCGGAACATATGTAGAAGGTCCATGCCCGGCTGCCTGCCACAACATAACCAGGTTTTGCCTCGAGAAAATCCACAGTATAGAATTGTTGTTTTATGCTGTATTTAATACTTTCAAGCACATTAACTTCATTCTGTGTAAAACAATGTTTTGTTTGAAATTATATAACTTTTAATAATTTCTTTTTGGCCAAATTCTGCAATGCTTAATTTTCCATCACCGATTAAAAGACACTATTCCAGCAGCTGGACAATGTTCAAAAAGAAAATAAATCTGGCCTAAAATGGTTCACTGGCAAGAATTTACAGTAATCACTGATTTACTTTCTGTCTTTCATATAACTGAACAAAAGCTATTTCCACAAACTAATATACGCATATTGATCCCTCTTGTGTAATCTGTTATTAAATCATCTGAGTGTTCTGAACGAACCACTGCAATTTATAGCCAGTTTACCAATTTTTGGCGGTTTAATTTAAAGATCATCTATCACTGTTGTTGTGTCTACTTTATTCTACTGAATGTCCCCCACCATGTCTGCTTATATTCCCCTTGTATTTCTTTGCTAGGGCAACAAGGAACATTTGGAAACAAAAAAAAAAGTCAGAAATCTCACATATTAGATTTGGCATTTACTTGTTTTTTTTTCTTTAGAAGTACTGCAGTTTATATTGCTCTGCAAATTTTGGAAAAAGTGAGAAATCCAGCTGTGCCTTCATTTTGAAATGAAGAGACATCTATGACAGATCGTCAGTTATACTCTACTTACTAACACATTCCAGATGATCTTGGAAAAAAACAGTAATGTAAAACCCCAACAGATTCCTGTTCAATCATCATTTTTTTAAGCAATTTTAAAACGAATGGGAAAAATAAAGACGTGTTGAATCCTTACAGTGAATATTTTGACTTAAAGGCTTAGAGAAGAACAATATTGAATCAAAAATATTTAGTTTAAGTTTTAAACATGCCTGCGCAAACGTGTTTGACGCATGAAGTTGAAAAATCTTTAGCAATTTATACTGTGTCACAATTCAAGCAAGATAGATTAAAGCAGTGAGCACATGGATCATTATTTAAGGAGTAACATATGCAGCAAGAAATGAATAAAATGATTAGATTCTAATGTGAGTGAAATGTGCACTCACTGCTAATACTGAGAGCAGTTCATCCATTACTGAACCTGCTTAATTCAATTCAGAGCTTTGGAGGGTGGATGCTATTCTGATCGCACTGAGCACAAGGCAGGAACCAACCCTAGTGTTGCTCACAAACTCTGACTCACACTTTGCCAATTGAGAATCAGCAATTACCTAACATACACGTTTTTTTAAGATGCAGGATTAAAGCTGAAGTATCCATCCATCCATCCATCCATTTATCCATTTTCTACTGCTTGTCTGAGTCTGGGTCTCAGGGGCAGAAGTCTAAGCAATGATGCCCAGACATCCCCTTTTCCCGCCAACTCCTCTAACTCCTACAGGAGGCATTCCCAGGCCAGCCAAGAGATATAATTTCTCCAATGTGTCTTGGGTTCTGCCCCGAGGTCTCTTCCAAGTTGGTCTCCTCCATGCCCAAAACACCTCCCCATGGTGTCATTCAGGAAGCATCCTAATCAGATGCCTGAACCACCTCAAATGGCTCCTTTCAATGCATTGGAGCAGTGGCTCTATTTTGACCTCCTCCCGAAATGCCTGCATTTCTCATCCTTTCACTAAGGCTTAGCCCAGATACCTTGTGAAGAAAACTCATTTCTGCCACTTGCATCTGTAATCCAGTTTTTTTTTTTGTCACTACCCAAAGCTCATGTCCACAGGTGAAGGCAAGAATGTAGACCAACTGGTAAATTGAGAGATTCACACTCATCTTAGCTCTGTCTTCACCACAACTGATCTTTACAATGTCCACATAAGAGATGACGCTGTTCCAATCTGACTGTCAACCTCCACTTCCTTCGACCCTCACTCATTAACAAGCTGCAAAGATACTTCAACTCCTTCACTTGAAGCAGTACCCTATCCCCATCCCCGAGAGAGCACTACACCCTTTATTGACTGAGAACCATGACCTCTGTCTTAGAAGTCCTAATCCTGATCCGGCTTCAAACCGCCCCAGTGTGTGTCTAAGGTCACAGCCTGATGACGCTAACAGGATCACATCATTTATAAAAAACAGTGATGCGATTCTGAGGGCACTAAACTGAACCTGTCCTCCACTCCTTGGCTGTGCCTAGAAGTTTGACTTACTGCCAGTATACAGTCGTGGCCAAAGGTTTTGAGAATGACACAAGTATTGATTTTCACAAAGTTTGCTGCTTCAGTGTTTTTGATCTTTTTGTCAGATATTTCTATGGTTTACTGAAGTATAATTACAAGCGTTTCAAGTTTCAAAGGCTTTTATTGAAAAGTTTATGCATAGAATCAATATTTGCAGTGTTGGCCCTTCTTTTTCAAGACCTCTGTGATTCTCCCTGGCATGCTGTCAATCAACTTCTGGGCCAAATCCTGACTGATGGCAGCCCATTCTTGAATAATCAATGCTTGGAGTTTGTCAGAATTTGTGGGTTTTTGTTTGTCTACCTGTCGACCATGGACCCAACATATTGATGTTTTGTTCCCCGAGCCACATACAGTGGTGTGAAAAACTATTTGCCCCCTTCCTGATTTCTTATATTTTTGCATGTTTGTCACACAAAATGTTTCTGATCATCAAACACATTTAACCATTAGTCAAATATAACACAAGTAAACACAAAATGCAGTTTTTAAATGATGGTTTTATTATTTAGGGAGAAAAAATCCAAACCTACATGGCCCTGTGTGAAAAAGTAATTGCCCCCTGAACCTAATAACTGGTTGGGCCACCCTTAGCAGCAATAACTGCAATCAAGCGTTTGCGATAACTTGCAATGAGTCTTTTACAGCGCTCTGGAGGAATTTTGGCCCACTCATCTTTGCAGAATTGTTGTAATTCAGCTTTATTTGAGGGTTTTCTAGCATGAACCGCCTTTTTAAGGTCATGCCATAGCATCTCAATTGGATTCAGGTCTGGACTTTGACTAGGCCAATCCAAAGTCTTCATTTTGTTTCAGAGGTGGATTTGCTGGTGTGTTTTGGGTCATTGTCCTGTTGCAGCACCCAAGATCGCTTCAGCCTGAGTTGACGAACAGATGGCCGGACATTCTCCTTCAGGATTTTTGGTAGACAGTAGAATTCATGGTTCCATCTATCACAGCAAGCCTTCCAGGTCCTGAAGCAGCAAAACAACCCCAGACCATCACACTACCACCACCATATTTTACTGTTGGTATGATGTTCTTTTTCTGAAATGCTGTGTTCCTTTTACGCCAGATGTAATGGGACATTTGCCTTCCAAAAAGTTCAACTTTTGTCTCATCAGTCCACAAGGTATTTTCCCAAAAGTCTTGGCAATCATTGAGATGTTTCTTAGCAAAATTGAGACAAGCCCTAATGTTCTTTTGCTTAACAGTGGTTTGCATCTTGGAAATCTGCCAGGCAGGCCATTTTTGCCCAGTCTCTTTCTTATGGTGGAGTCGTGAACACTGACCTTAATTGAGGCAAGTGAGGCCTGCAGTTCTTTAGACGTTGTCCTGGGGTCTTTTGTGACCTCTCGGATGAGTCGTCTCTGCGCTCTTGGGTAATTTTGGTCGGCCGGCTACTCCTGGGAAGGTTCACCACTGTTCCATGTTTTTGCCATTTGTGGATAATGGCTCTCACTGTGGTTCGTTGGAGTCCCAAAGCTTTAGAAATGGCTTTATAAACTTTACCAGACTGATAGATCTCAATTACTTCTGTTCTCATTTGTTCCTGAATTTCTTTGGATCTTGGCATGATGTCTAGCTTTTGAGGTGCTTTTGGTCTACTTCTCTGTGTCAAGCAGCTCCTATTTAAGTGATTTCTTGATTTAAACGGGTGTGGCAGTAATCGGGCCTGGGGGTGGCTACGGAAATTGAACTCAGGTGTGATACACCACAGTTAGGTTATTTTTTAACAAAGGGGCAATTACTTTTTCACACAGGGCCATGTAGGTTTGGATTTTTTTTCTCCCTAAATAATAAAACAATCATTTAAAAACTGCTTTTTGTGTTTACTTGTGTTATATTTGACTAATGGTTAAATGTGTTTGATGATCAGAAACATTTTGTGTGACAAACATGCAAAAGAATAAGAAATCAGGAAGGGGGCAAATAGTTTTTCACACCACTGTAGTTATCACTTTTGCCTTATGGCATGGTGCTCCATCATGCTGGAAAAGGCATTGTTCATCACCAAACTGTTTTTGGATGGTTGGGAGAGGTTGCTCTCGGAGGATGTTTCCGTACAATTCATTATTCATGGCTGTGTTCTTAGACAAAATTGCGAGTGTGCCCACTCCCACACATGAATAGTCTTGGGATGCTTTACTGTTGGAGCACAGGACTGATGGTAGTACTCACCTTTTCTTTTTTCCAGATGCCCCAAACAATCGGAAAGGGGATTCATTAGAAAAGATGACTTTACCCCAGCAGTCCTCAGCAGTCCAATCTCTGTGCCCTTTACAGAATATCAGTATGTGCCTGATGTTTTTCTTGGAGAAACATGGCTTCTTTGCTGCACTTCTTAACACCAAGCAATCCTCCAAAAGTCTTTGCCTCACTGTACATACAGATGCACTCAAACCTGCCTGCTGCCATACCTGAGCAAGCTCTGCACTGGTGGTGCCCCGATTACGAGCCACAAATAAAGAATGGGACCAAAACATCCTCAGAGAGCCATTTATCCCA
The DNA here is from genome assembly GCF_016835505.1 of Polypterus senegalus. Taxonomy (NCBI): domain Eukaryota; kingdom Metazoa; phylum Chordata; class Cladistia; order Polypteriformes; family Polypteridae; genus Polypterus; species Polypterus senegalus. The sequence goes on from NC_053158.1 coordinate 79,585,054, forward strand.
ACCAGTCAAGAATGGGCTGCCATCAGTATGCCTTGTCATGTGCTTGCCCAGAAGTTGATTGACAACATGCCACTGCGAATCGCAGAGGTCTTGAAAAAGAAGAGCCAACACTGTGAATATTGACTCGTTGCATAAACCTAATGCAATCGTAAATAAAAACCTTTAAAACTTATGAAATGCTTCTAATTATATTTCAGTATACCATAGAAACATCTGACAAAAAGATCTAAAAACAATGAAGCAGCAAACTTTGTGAAGACCAATACTTGTGTCATTCTCAAAACTGGTCACGACTGTAAAGATCAAAATTTTTTCACTACACCAGCAATGTGAACCAAGTGTTTGCTCCGGTTGTGCAGGTACCGAATAGTCCTCAATAGCTGGCACTGAACCCCATACACCAAAAGCAATCTCAACTGGACTCCTTGAGGGACACAGTCATATGTCTTTTTCAAGTTCACAAAACGCATGTAGACTTATTCGGTATACTCCCACAAATCCTTCAGAATTCTCGTGAGGGGAAAAAGCTGTTCCCCTATTCTACACCTGGAACAAAACCTGTAATCCCTTTTCCCAAAACCCTGGCAAAAGCTGAAGTATCAGGGGAAAAAAAGAAAACACAAGATGAACCTGAAAACTGATTATTTCACACCTGCATTTTTATAGATTGCCAATGTTTGGTGTCAGTACTTTAACATCCATCCATCCATTATCCAACCCGCTATATCCTAACTACAGGTTCACGGGTGTCTGCTGGAGCCAATCCCAGCCAACACAGGGCGCAAGGCAGGAAACAAACCCTGGGCAGGGTGCCAGCCCACCGCAGGTACTTTAACATCCAATGCATAAATCAAATATGCCACAGGCGGATTCTACAATTCTAAATCCTTCCCACAATAGCACACCCTAGCACTCAATTGTTATTCCGCCTACATCACTGGTTAGAGCTGTCCTCTGGTTATGTTTCTTCCACTTCTTCACCGCATTGTTACCTATGTATTTTCCCTGCATTTCTAACACCCACATAGTGAAGACTCAATAGTTAAAACATTACCTTTCAAATTTTCTTGTTAATTTGAACCATGATTCTTTTCCATTTTTTTTTTCTTCATGAAAGTTCTTTTCACCTCTTTTTTTCTTTTTGCAACTGCATTCCTATAAAAAAGCCTCCCGTTATTGCAGTAGACCAGGGTGCTCTTCTCTGATCCTGGAGGGCCACAGTAGCTGCAGCTTTTCCTTTCTGCCACTTTTAATTTCAGAGACCAATATCTGCTATTAACTGACTTCTTTTCCTTTCATTCTATCTGCCTTGTTCTTGAAGAGTCAGTGCTCTGAATTACTTTTTTTCCTTAAATGGCAGCCAAACAAAAATTACATGTGAAGTGATCCATAAGATGACTAAATAAGTCAGGGCCCCAAACACCAATCCATTTCACTCTCACCAGTTTCTTAATTAGAAACCTATTCTTGTTGATAATTCAACCTGTTTTTTTAATCCCATGGCGTGTTGGTGCCCCAGCAGACATTTCCAAAACTGTTTTTAAGAGCACTGTTAGAGTGTTTTGTGAACCTGAGTAGATCAACATTACTGAGACTGTCACAGTTCATTATTTTCATATATTTTGTGACGGACACAGGTTAACTGGTCTTGTATTGGCTCATTTTGTATCTCATTATTGTTTGGCTGCTAAGTAAGGAAAAAAGGAAATAATAAAGTGGTCTGAGCCTTAAAGAGAAAGGTAATTAAGGAAATTAATGCAAAAGAAAACAATTAGCAGAAAAAAACTGGCCACTAATTAAGAAAGTGGTTAGAATGAAAACCTACAGCCATGCTCCTTCCAGAATCAGAAAAGTTGGACACCCGATTAGAGACAGATGCTTAATGCTTTGTTTATAAAAAAAAAAAATCTTTAGCATTTTTTAAATAGATGTATTTCATCGTAAGCCCAAAGATACTTCACCCCACAAGATTTTCTCACTTGTTCAGGATACATCTGACCCAGGTCACAATAAGATACCTTGTTAGAATATGGAGCCCTCAATTTGAAGAGAGCAGCTTCTCTCATACTGTCAGGACATGATGGAGTCCATGATGCTGTAATAAGTTCGTCAGCACCTGAAGAGAAATGTATGCATCAATGCCTCCATTTCATTTTGTTCTGTTTTATGTTCTAGTCGAAAAGCAAAGCACAAAAGATATTCCTTCAGACAATAATTCAGCCAGATTCTCTTCTTTATCAGGACATTATGTAAAGTTTCTTAGAAAAATTTTAGCAGTTCTCAATTTCATCATCGAAATGTAAATGCAGGCAGAATGACACATGCTTTAAATTATTTTTACTCCAAAGAAAATATTCTGTCCAAATGAAAAAATAGTCATTTGCCAAAAAATAATTATTATGTTACTAGCTGTGTAAGCCCATGCTGTAAAAAGCCCAGGCTCCTAGAAACTATTGAAATCTCCAGAAAAACAATTCAAATGCAGAGTCGGTGGTTTTGCTTTGCGGATGTGCTCGCCCCCCTTCTCTATCAACGGCTATGCAACCTTCTGCATCTTATCAGTTGAATTTACCGCTTCTCATTTGTTCTTTTCATCTGTATGGCTGTGCAGTGCCACCCTACCACCTCAATAAGGGCCTCTATGTTGGCCATGCATGTTGGCCGACTGGCTGGGCAAGGTTTTATGGAAGCATGTGAACTGCTAACCTCCACCATGCACTACTCAGAGTTTTCTCAGGGATCGAAGCCAGAGGGTGAGTTTTCCCCAGATATCGAGGGCCTGTGACTGCGCCGGTATGTCAGGGTAAAAATGCTAGTAATGGCTGTGCTGCGCTTAACACCCTGATGTTAAGCTGAACCTGTCAAGAATTACTTTTTAGAGGACCATGTAGTCTCTTCCAGATTGCACCTATCCAGTCATGAACAGGGCCACTATTTGGGCCCATTTCTTCTTAGGCCATTGGAGGCATGTGGTGATCCTCTTGAAAATCAGGCAGAAGACCTTGGATGTCATCCTGGGGGAGAAGCGGCATTAGTAGTTGGGACGGGTCATATGCTTGTTCAGTTTGCTGCACCTCTATTACGGTTCTTCATTTGCCATGTATTTAACCTGTATCTGTTGCTGACAAAGCTGCTGCTCAACAGAGTGGATCACCTCCGTTAGGTTCAGGCTTGGACATTTCGTTCATTTTACCCTTCTGACTATGCCAGATGTAAACAATGGGTTGGACATGGGTTCAAAGCTTGGGGTAACAGCCAGGCATTCCCCTTTTAATTTAACAAAGAAAATTTTAAAAATAGCAAAAATAATGACCACAGCCACTTCTTTTCAAGATACAAATGTACTCTGGGTAGAGCAGCTTTGTCTCTAGTCTGCTTAGGTCCTTAAATGAATATCTGCATCTGGTCAGAAAACTGAATACATAGTAATTTTACAGGAAGGGCGGGGCTTTTACATGGGTGTGGTCATAATCCCAGGGTGAAATTGCTTACCTAAACAGAGACCTGAAGATGCCACCCAAGCACACGTGTGTGATATACAGTATATAAACAGAAATAAAAATGGAATTTAAAAAATTTCTTCTGAGTGAGAAAATTTTGTCTACAAATGTATTAAATATATGGAAAATATGATATAAATTTTGCAAATCTTTTGTCTCTCTTAATTTGTAAACCAGCCAAAATAATTTCATGACGAGGCTAAAGTGATCATTTGCTACATGGTTCCTGATTCCCTTGAACTGCATCAAAAGTGCAGCATTTGATCTACATATTATATGTTAACTGGATTTATTCAGAACACAAGTTGAAATTTAGAAGAAAAACTCATTGTGACACAGCTGCATGGCTCTGACATCAATTTTTATAAATAAATAGTTTCAAAGGATAAAAACCACCATTAAATGATTTCACTCCTGGTACCGTTAAAAGTATTTATTCTATATACTGTAAATTTTATATAAATGACTCATGCACAGTTCTTAATGCAGTTCTTAATGCAACAAAACTAAAAATCACAGAAGCAATATAAAAGTATGGCATTATAGCCAAAAAAATATTTATTGCTTATATTTGCCAGCAGATATTTCTGCTTACTGCTAAACATTGTGTGCCTTTTCCAAAATGTAAAATACCACCTGAACCAAATTAGCATTGCAGTTACTTGTACACTAGGAAAATAGGAATAGTAAAAATTAATCAAGTATATCTGGCATTTGATAATGGAAAATGTGATATTGCATTACAATCTTTCCCTCAAAGTACTATTTATTTTACTATGTATTTAAAGAGTAAGATAATGACACACAAATCTTAAGAATCATCAATCAAGGACCATCTCATTAAACTCTGTTAAGTGTCTCCTCAAAGAACATTTATAAAATATATCTGACACTTTAAGTAAGCTTTCTGTGGAGGATCTAAGAAATGGAACACCTGAAACTAATGTTAGACAAATGGAACCTAAAGTACTCCATAGGTAGAAAGACACCTCAACGCTTTGTCAAAATGCAAAGCAGCAATGTATCATGATCTACACTGTAGTTTGTGAATACTGTACTGGGGAGCATTTTGGGTATTTGCTCTCTTATATTGATTGAAACATGTTTTATGCTGTCTTCTGCCACATTAATGAGGATGTCAACTGTATCAGTTGTTCTTGTTGTGCAAATGAGAGTAGAAATGTGATTGGCTATTTATATAAGTGTGAGAGGTTTAGATCAAATAAAGCTTCTCAATTTCCATTTTTTATGATTTATTTTGTGCTTTTGATTTACTTCCTTACCCTCACTTGCATTCTGTGTCATCATGCTACCATACATAACCCCACTTCCAGTTAAGCAGAGTGATATATTTAACAGCTACAGCTGCTGAATCTTATTATACAACTAGCAATCACAAAGGGGAAAACTGACTTCATGATAACCTCATGATTTTTCATTATGATCCCAAAACTCTTATTGGTCCATAAACATACCACAATGATGAACATTTAGAGATTTTTCCCACTAAGGTTTAATATAACAACTGCAAAATATCAAACAAACATCTTCGCTGACTCCAAAGTTTGACAAACCTCTCTTTCATTTGCACATTTCAAAAGATTTGCTTTCTTTTTATCATTAAAGCTGTCAGACTCTGTTTGTTGACATTGTATGCTTTGTACCTCCGGTTGAGCACTCATTGAGTGTTAACGCTCATAAGCACGAGAGGCCACCCCATAAAACTTGTGATTCCTTACCATAAAATTGAACCAGGACACACCTATCTGCAACCATCTCCCACTCTCTGTGATTTGGAAAATGAGGCTAGGACTGAAAATCAAGTAAAGGCTGTGCAATGTCACTCTGGCCAGTCTCATATTTTTAGTTATTTATAGTACTTAGTTTCTTGATTTATTTCTTTATTCTATTGTCATCTTGTGTTAATTAATTATTTATTTCTTTAATTATATAGTTTTGCACTGATCTGAAAAAATCTTAAATAAAACGTGTTTGTTAGTCTGCGGTGGGCTGGCGCCCAGCCCAGCGTTTGTTTCCTGCCTTGCGCCCTGTGTTGGCTGGGATTGGCTCCAGCAGACCCCTGTGACCCTGTAGTTAGGATATAGCATGTTGGATAATGGAGGGATGTTTGTTAGTTATTTTAAAAATTGGTAGCTTTGTAAGCTACAGGAAGGATCTTTCCATTGAATATGTGACAGATTGGGGGCACTATCGCTCCCTCGAACCCCTGTCCAAGACTCCAGACACCAGATAAAAGTCCAAATGTTGACTTTATTAATATGCAACAGTGCACCAAGCACCCTCTCCTCCACTATACTCATACAATACACAATAATCACTAATAAACAATTCCTCCACTCCCAGACGCGTTGCCACCCTTCCACCCAGCTCAGCTCTCCGTCTGGGAGCTCCCACAATCCTTTTATAGTCCCTGACCTGGAAGTGTTCCAATCCCCTGTCCATGTGATCTTCTATCACTTCCGGATCAGATCAAAAGTCCTTTTCTGCACCCCGGAAGTACGTCATTTCTGCCATCGCTCTGCCTATGACGCACTTCCGGGTTATAGGGCACATATGACTCTTTGCTCCTCCCTGCATCTCCCTTTTGCAGCACCTGGGGTATCCAGCAGGGCTGTGGATGAAAACTCCATTATTCATAATTCCCTGCTGGTCTTCGGGGCACCTCCATACTGCAGGGAGGGCTCCATCTGGCAGTCTGGGGGTATTGGCCAGGATGACAAGCTGGCCATAGACCACAAAATTCATTTCACAAGAGAAATTTGTTTATCAAGCCCTTAATTGTAACAAACTTATAAGTGCATAAATTTGCATTCATGCCTTAGTATCTACTTGCACCTCAATGAAAAGCTCATGTAAGACTGCCTCTTAATGAAGTGTAGGTAATTCTCCAAGATTTATATCTAGTATTGACTGGAATACTGTATGACATTCCTGCTTGATATAGTACATAATGTAACAAGAACAACAACAACATTTATTTATATAGCATATTTTCATACAAAAAGCAGCTCAAAGTGCTTTCCATAATGAAGAAAAGAAAAATAAATGACAAAATAAAAAATTAAAATAAGACAACATTAGTTAACATAGAAAAGGAGTAAGGTCCGATGACCAGGGTGGACAGAAAAAAAAAATTCCAGACGGCTGGAGAAAAAAATAAAATCTGCAGGGGTTCCAGGCCACGGGACCACCCTATCCCCTCTGGGCATTCGACCTAACATAAATGAAACAGTTCTCTTTGTAGTTAGGGTTCTCACGGAGTCACTTGATGTTGATGGTCAAACAGACTTCTGGCTTTTAATCCATCCATCATTGTTGGAACATCACAATGCTTTGAGTAGATGGTGGTGGTGCAAGTCACCACCAATAGGACACCGGAAAAGGAAACAGTAACGAACTGTAATGTGATATTTAATTATGGATGAACAAATGAATCAATAGAAATTCTAAAAACTCATTTGTAATTGAAATATGAAATATAGGTACAAATTAAAAAAATTATTATGTTATCCTCTTCTTATTTTTCATGATATGAAGTAGCACAGGCATTTGAAGTTTCTGCGTAAGGATCTCAGAGTTTTTTTTATTAATGTAATTGGCAGAAAACAGATTCAAAATCTGCACAATTGCAATTTTTTATGCAACCCTATAAGACTTGACATGATTACAGAGAACTAAGGAAGTATTTTCCAAATTAAATATTTCCTAAAACATCTATATAAATATTCAATAAGGGTAGAATCCTACATTCAAATAGCAATGGCTGGCAAGCCACAGAGGCAAACCCATCATGACAATGTGGCTGATATTTCAGGCATAATGTATGTTATAACAAGCAATAGTACAAGTATATTAACTTTCATTGTCTTGTGAAGTTCATTTACTTATAGAAAATCCAGTTTCTGCACAATGGTGTATGTGTTAAATGGCAGAGCATGGCAGATGTCTTACATTATTTACAAAGCCATAAGATAAGATGCAGTAAAAAAATTGCAGGTAGTTTTTAATTGAGTGGCTCTAAACATCATACGTTATTTTCACATTTTTCAAATGGCTAATGTAGTGTTTACATTTTTATCCATTTTAAGATACATAAACATAAAATGCGATAAGGACTTCTTGTCGCCATTATGTCTGACTGTGCAAATAGAACCGCTCAGCTCTCACCGGACTGAAATTGGTCAGAATAGTTCCATTTTTGTTAAGATATAATGAATAGAGTACACTTTTTGAAATTTCTAAATCCATCCATCTATTATCCAACCTGCTATATCCTAACTACAGGGTCACGGGAAATTTCAAAATCTCCCCTTGAAATCTTTTGGCAAATTTTTGAACTTGTCTATGTTAAAACATAGAAACATTCTGTGCACCTTCAAATAGGAATTGGTTTACTCTTTCAAATTTACCTTAAAAGAGGTTACTTCAACTTGTATATTTTCCACTTTAACCTATCTGACAGCTGCTTCTGATTGCAAAAAAAAAAAAATTCCCAATAAAAGTTACTCAAACACTAGAAGAGGCATACACTCCAGCAGCATGCACAAACCTCCGAGCACCAGCTTACTTCTTCTGCTCCTGGAGCCAAGTGAACTCTAAAAGAGAAGAAAAAGCAAACTGCCACTTATGTAAAAATAATTGTAAGCAGAAATAAATTACTGTAAATGTTGCTATTTAAGCATAGAGTGAACAAATATTACTCAGTACTTAAGTTACACTGAAAACAACCTCGAACAGCAGCTTCATTATCTGCACTTAATAATAATTTAATATTTCTCTGACAATCAAATTTATTTGCTATGACCCAGACCTGCACTCCATCAAGGTCCAAGTGGTACACAATTTTAAGAAAAACTTCAAAAGAGATTTTAACTCTCCATCAGGAACTTCTTTCAAAATTATGTTTAAGAAATATGAACTACAATTATTCACAGACCCTTCACAACTAACAATAGTAAATCAATCAATGCCATTTTTTGCGTAACTTTAATTGGGCTGTGTTGTGTATGAAAGCTTTTGAGACATTACAAGTCCATATGGGCCATGTCTTTAACCACATGGTATAGTAAAGTACTGTTAAAAAGCATGTATTTAATGAGGTCTACCAAATCATGTAACTATATTATGTCATCACTGTTATTTCTGGATATGTCTCACTGTAAAAAAAGAAAATAATAAACAAAAATGTGATAACTGACTCTTTGATGAAGTAAATAAAAGAATTTTAAATAATTTTAACTCAACTCAATTTTAACTCGGTTAACTACTGTCACACACGTGCAATTAGGATGTAGCTAAAGGGCTTAAGTAATGGTAATACTACCGGAGTGTGCTGACTGTCTCCCTCAGTCTCTTGCAGACCATTCCCGGGAAATCCCGCCAGGTTCTGGTGTATCTGATGACGTCACTTCCAGCCCCCAAAGACGTCACTTTCGGTTCAGGCATAGACGACATCATTTCCTCTGCTAGCCCTTAAACCCACCATCTTACCCCCGCATATTCAGTTCTGTTTTGGATTCAGTCTTGTAAACAACTCACTCTTTACAAACCTTTTGCATCCAGGATCATATTATACTGGTGGCTGCCCCAAACCTCTGTGATCGTCTGGAGTCTTTTGTGACACTACATTAAACACTGTGTGTATAATACTGTGATATACAGTATGGCCGGCCGTTCATCCCGGCCAATACCCCCACGCCGCCAAGTGGAGCCCTCCCTGCAGCATGGAGGTGCCCCGAATGCCAGCAGGGAATTATGGACATTGGAGTTTTCCTCTACAGCCCTGCTGGATACCACAGGGGCCGCTAGAAGGTGCTGCAGGGAGGAACAGCGATTATTTGCCCTACACCCGAGTCCAAGAACGTCCGAGTCACATGGACAAGAGGAATGACATGCTTCCGGGTTGAAGAAGGACTTTTTTATCTGACCCGGAAGTGTTCCTAGTCACGTGGACAGAGAGAGCGAAACACCTCTGTGTCAAGGACTATAAAGGATTGTGGGAAATCTTGCTACTGCTACTTGGACTGAATGGAGGCTTAACACACAAGGTTTGTATGGTTTTTTGAATCTATACTAGTAAAAGGCAAAGCCCTCACTCACTGACTCACTCACTCACTGACTCACTCATCACTAATTCTCCAACTTCCCGTGTAGGTAGAAGGCTGAAATTTGGCAGGCTTATTCCTTACAGCTTACTTAAAAAAGTTAAGCAGGTTTCATTTCGAAATTCTACACGTAACGGTCATAAAAGTCGACAACGTCCACCATGTTGAACTTTCTTATTTATGGCCCCATCTTCACGAAATTTGGTAGGCAGCTTCCCTGCGCTAACCGAAACCGATGTACAGTACATACTTATTTCGGTGGTATGACGCCACTGTCATCCGCCATATTGAACTTTCCAATGTCACTAATTCTCAAACTTCCCGTGTAGGTAGAAGGCTGAAATTTGGCAGGCTCATTCCTTACAGCTTTCCTGAAATACTTAAGAAGGTTTCATTTTGAAAGTCTACGCATAACGGTCATAACGGCCGACAACATTCGCCATATTGAACTTTCTTATTTATGGCTCCATCTTCACGAAATTTGGTAGGCAGCTTTTTTGCGCTAACCGAAACCGATGTACATACTTATTTCAGTGGTATGACGCCACTGTCGGCCGCCATAACTTCCCATGTAGGTAGAAGGCTGAAATTTGGCAGGCTCATTCCTTTCAGCTTACTTAAAATAGTTAAGCAGGTTTCATTTAGAAATTATACGTGTAACGGTCATAATGGTCGACAACGTCTGCCATGTTGAACTTTCTTATTTATGGCCTCATCTTCACAAAATTTGGTAGGCGGCTTCCCTGCGCTAACCGAAACCAATGTACATACTGTGGACTTGGCCCGGACACAGACAGGCGGACATGTTGTTACTCATCCACCACACGTTTATTTACAATATTTACAATTATTAAATTGGTCACACAGAACCAGTTCAGTGCACAATACACCCCAACACACTCAGTCCTGGTCACAATGCCTCTCTTCGGGCCGCCTCCACACCTCCTCTGTGCTTCGTCCTGCCTCCTCCCGACTCCAGCTGAATGAATGGAGACGGCCCCTTTTATACAGTCCCCGTATGAGCACCAGGTGTTCCCGGCATTCCCCGGGTGTCTCCCAAAGTCTTCCCCCCAGCACTTCCTGGTGTGGCGGAAATGCTGGGGCAACAGGTCCCCAAGGCATTGGGGCGCCTCCTGGCGGTGACCACATGCCCTCAACCCGTGGCTCCCAGAACAACCAGGAAGGCGGCTCCCACGTGATCCAGGGTGGGCTTTGACCCTCTTCCGGTCCCTCACGGCGTCCCGGCCGGGTCGTTGCCCCTGGCATCCCTGACAATACTTATTTCAGCGATATGACGCCACTGTCGGCCGCCATATTAAACTTTCCAACGGTCTTTGCTACTTATGGGCCCATCTTCAAGAAATTTGGTACGCGGGTTCCCAACGCTAACTGAATCCTACTTACGTACATATATACATCCATAGCCTGCAGCTCGGTCACCGTGTGAAGCGGCGTTGGGTCCCCCATCCCAACACCTCCCACGTTGTTGGCTGCCTGCCTATTTAAGGCCATCCGTCGCTCCAGTCTCTACATTCCCTTCCTTGCTTCGCCATGGGATTCACGTCTTCCTGCTAATAACTGCAGCCTTTTTATTTAATCCATGGCTTCCCCGCTGTTTTATTGTTCGTTTATTACGATTATAGTTGTTGTGTAGGTATTTTAGACTTACTTTACATTGTTCAGGTACCCATTTCCTTTATCGTTCCAACCGTACCCCCATTAACATGTCTATCGTGGTGATCACCATGGATCAAAGAACTGTCACTTACCGAGTGATTTCCGTGCCCGGAGATGGCACCTGCCTTTTCCATTCTCTTTGTTACATATTGCACGGCCATATCAGGCTCACTCTTGATATCTGGAGGAACATTGTGTCTTATGTATTAAATGACTGGGTCAGGTTCAAGGTGTGGACTGATGACGGTACAGGAGATAATTATACTACACAGGAGCACTAGAAGAGTGAAATGCTTAAGCCCTTCACCTATGGTTCTGCATGTGAGTTGATGGCTGCCGCTGAATTGTTCGGTTGTCATTTTCAAGTGTACCGAAATGGCCAAATATTTTACACCTTTCGACAACCGCCAATGCCTCTTAAACATCTTAGATTCACAGGTGATGATTTCAGTAGTGGATACTTTGATGTTTATGAATGTTTAAACTCTCAAAAGCTAGATGCGAAGTTATCGATGAAACCGGTTGTATGCTTACAACGCTTGACAGATGCCAAGTGTCACTTCAACATAAGTCCTGCAAATACTAACGTAATTGAAACAAACCATGAAACTCAAACCGATTATGACAGCAGAAATCCAAGCTGTGAGATTTGAAACAAGATTATTACTGTTCATACGGCCAACTGTACGTTGCATGCTCAAGAGTAAGCTCAGCGCACAGCTTGGTCATATTACAACTGGAGGGCCGAACTGACAATGTGGTATACAAAGAGATCCTTAACAAATAATTATTGGTATATTTTCCCTCAGTTTAAAAAGGTTTAATTTTCTTCTTAATAAAAATTTTAAGGCAGTACTTCGCCGCTGCGAAGCGCGGGTATTTTGCTAGTCACTAAATAAGTGTTGTTAATGTTTTTGATGCAAATAAATACTGTTTTGAAGTAAAAGATTTAAAGCCCTGACTCTCTCTGCCTGTTACTAATAGCATCATCCAGAAGATTGTCACTCATTGTCAAACTACAGTCCATTAAAGGCAAGAGAGAATGCTCTAGTGAAGTCCCACATTGGTGGTAAACTGAGTTGAAAGTAAAGACAAGGCAAACCTGCTCATAGAGAAGATCCTGAGGTTTAAATATGAGGACGGGGTACCTGATAAGAGATTACAGGTAACAGGTACATAGTTGGTTTTGACACGTCTAGGAGTTTAATAATCTTTTATGTTAAGTGATCCAACAACATGATAAAACGCGTAAATTTATTAAACTGTATTTTTTTATACAAGCAGTAATATACCAGCATTAATCCTAATAAGTATTATAATGAAAAAGAGTGGTATTTCAACTTAGAGGAATCATTCATAGCTGTGCATAAGATGAAGAATCAGTATAAAGTGCAAGACATTATTTTGCTTTAGCGCCCTATTGGCCAACTCATAACACCTGGTAGCTTATTGGTTCTGCCAAATTAGTAAAGAAAATTAGGTTTGATTCTGGCTATTTTTATTAACACTGTTATGTGGAGTTCCCAAGCTTTTGTCTAGATATACAAGATTTCTCATGCTGACTTGTCATTTCATTCTCTTGCTTGTGTTTTCTTCACTATAATTTCACCACACCAACTATACTTCCAATGAATTCCATTTGTCTGTTTCTGTTTTGCAATCACAGTGCAGAGGTGTTTCTGCTGAAACCAAGATTATTTAGAAACTATTTATGGCAGAAGTCAGCTCTGAAAACCACCATCATATTTGTGTGGTTTTTACAAGTGCCTGTGAAGACAGAAGTTAAATCATCAAGATGATTGGTACGTTAAACAAGTCTATTTGATAAGCCACTCTGATCTTATGTAGTGTTTGGAGCAAAGATGTGTTTTAAAGATGAGGATGGAGCTTGCTGTTTCTTTATCTCTGAGCCATGCCTATCAAAATCTGCACACTGCTTGCTGCACAAAGACAGAAAGACTTAAATGCATAGCACAAGGAAAATTGGATGATAACAATTGTATTGCAGTTAAATTTGTAAGACGTGTTTTGACTGAGCAAACCAACATCCTTTGCAATAAATTGTACCTGCCAGAAACCACTGAATGTTAATTTGAAATTTGTTGACACGAATATGATTTCAGGATGTTCGGACAGTACAGCAGGGGAGATTTTCCATCAAATGTTAAGTTTGCCATAAGTTATCATAGGGAAATCAATGAGAAAATATGCAGCAAAGCCCTCTTTCAGTATTGTGAGGCCTCATCGGAACAATGGAAATATTTCATCCAAGACTAATAAAGGCTTTTTGTGCAAGTCCGTTGCAGAGAAGCCAGTGCTCCATCTTCACAAAAACAACTTCTGTTCTAGTGATTAAAAATAAAATCCCCATTGACAAACGTTGGGTTGCCTGTATATGAAATAGCTTTACTGTCTTCTTTTCCTGAACATCTTTAGAAAAAAAAAATACAAATCTCAGCATTGTATATACCCTCTATTTGAACCAACTGCAATAAAATAATGTCAACTCTTTAAAGAAACAATTTTATTTTTACAAGACAATGTCTGTTTATCATAAAATGAAAACACATCCCTGTGGTGAGCCAGAGGCAGGCTATGCCTTTTGTCGCTGGGGGTTAGGGAAAGCTGGAGAAAAAAAGCTATTAAAGAATTTCATTGTTTGCTAAAGCAATCTTTTGCCAAGAAATGAATATTATGATTTGGGTGATTGAAAGGCCTGAGAAGGGAAAGAAAGGAAACAGCAGCTGAGCTCTCCACTACACAAAGAAAGTCACTCTGCTGCTTCTAGCCAGCAGACCACAGCAGGAACTCCTAGTAATACTTTACTCTCTTTAAGCCAAGAAAAAGCCAAGAAGCACCCACCGGATCATCAGCTTCAGTATAGCTTCTCATTTATAAATACCCTAAATACTTCAAAGTGCTGTCATCTGCAAACAGCTGGGCCGACTATTCTGATGCACTTACAAGTCGCTACAATGCAAACTATTCACCGGGATTATTGTTTTTTTTGAAGGGGGGATGTTAATTCCTTGGTAAGAGAAGTGTGGCTTTAGTATGACTTCATTCGTACATGACCACTGCAGGGACCATGCAGATGGGGACAATCAGAGTAGCAACAAATGTGAAGTAGGGCCCAGCCATGGACTGGGTGCTAGTCCATCACAGGCCAGTTTATCATCATACTTAGAATTACCCTGATAAGAATTATTAAATAACAGGAAACTGCACATTTTGCTGCGCTGTGGTTAGGATACATAAAGGTTGTTATTGGCATGTCCTAGGAGGTCATGATCTGAGTACTGCAATGCAACAGATATGTGTCTTCTAGTGCAATCTTTTCCATCCTGAGCTGCAGATAAAAACAAAAACTTGCTAAAAATCTTTGTTCTTTGTTTATTAATGTATCAACATTTTGCTTACGTCCTTGACTTTGGTTTTTGTTCTTTTGTTTTAGCCTAGAGGTATGATTTTCTTTAATCTCCCGGTTTTGACCTGTTTTTGATTTCACGTTACTCCCCTGGACACTCCAAATTTCGTCTGCTCTGCGGACATAACAGTTTTCACTACAGGACACATTGTTGGGATGTGTGAGGAACGTGTAGTGTCTGAAGACAAGCTATTTGAACACAGAATGGGCATTCAATCTCCACACAAATGGCGAATGAGAAGGAGCTTGAACATAGGATCCTGAAGCTGTGAGGCAGCAATGCTAAATAAAGTGGCATCATGCTACCTGGTACAATTCAAAAATTTGTAAATGCTACTTTTGTGAATGTGATGATATTCTGTTTCATTTAAGGTTGGTAAATGCACAAAACAGTCACAATATGGTTAGTACTATGGGCCGAAAAGTAAATGATACATCTCATGTCCCAGAAGTGACTATGGGGCTGTCTAGAAATTTAAAGGGCTATTTCCATTGTCACAGGTGGCTGGGAGTGGGCCGACCCAGCCGGGACACCCTGGAGGAGGGCTTATGCCTCTCCCAGACCACGTGGGTGCGAACACCCTTGTGATTATGGGTACCACGGGTACAGAGCTTTGAAACTCAACCCTGAAGGGGCCCGTGGTCACCGCCAGGGGGCGCCCCAATGCCTTGAAAGCCCTGGACCTCAGCACTTCTGCCATACCCGGAAGTGCTGGGAGGAAGAGGATTGGGGAAACCCGGAGTGCTTCCGGGTGCGCAGCCGGTATTTCTGCCACACTGGTGAGTAACGACGGAAGATTGTCGGGAATGCATCTGGAGCACATCCGGGGGATAATAAAAGGGGCCGCCTCCCTCCATACAATGGCTGGAGTTGGGAGAGAAGAAAGGACAAGGTCTTGAGGGAGGCAAGGAGGCGGCCTAAAGAGAGTGAAGGCATTTGAGTTGGCCTGGACTTTGGGGACTTTAGGGGTTTGTGCACTTGTGTTTAATGGATTTCATGTTACTCCCCTGGAAAATGGAAAATAAATGTGTGTTGGGTGACTTGAACATGTCTGCCTGTCTGTGCCCGGGTCGGCTACCACACCATGTATTGCAATTGAGGGTTAGATAACAGCAGAGAAGGAACTGTGGTTGATGTTGGTTGGCGTTTTTATGTGGGCATGGAATCAAACCCGGACTTTGAGTAGCATTTGAGTAACCTTCTGTTTGACTTAGCCATGTGGAATAGATCCATCCATCCATCCATTATCCAACCCGCTATATCCTAACTACAGGGTCATGGGGGTCTGCTGGAGCCAATCCCAGCCAACACAGGGCACAAGGCAGGAAACAAACCCCGGGCAGTGCACCAGCCCACCACAAGGCACACACACACACACCAAGCATACACTAGGGACAATTTTTAGAATCACCAATGCACCTAACCTGCATGTCTTTGAACTGTGGGAGGAAACCGGAGTATCCGGAGGAAACCCACGCAGACATGGGGAGAACATGCAAACTCAACGCAGGGAGGACCTGGGAAGCGAACCCAGGTCTCCTAACTGCAAGGCATGTGGAATAGATATGCTTTTTTATCATTCATTATTAACACCCCTGCCTGGGGTTTGTTCCTGCCTTGTGCTCTGTGCTCCAGCAGACCCCCATGACCCTGTGTTAGGAAATACAATGACTGACTGACTGACTGATTATTAACACCTATTTTTATTACTTTTTGTTTTATTTAGTAATTTATTTTTATTTTTTAGTTCATTTTCAAGTCAAAGTGACTGAAAAGTCATAGATAGATAGATAGATAGATAGATAGATAGATAGATAGATAGATAGATAGATAGATAGATAGATAGATAGATAGATAGATAGATAGATACTTTATTGATACCAAGGGGAAATTCACATACTTCACTTGTGTTTGGTTCCCACAAAAAAGGTGAGGTGGCCCCTCTGCCAGATGTCTACAAAGAACAGAAGGTAAGACTTGTTTAGATGTTAGTATATGTCTGAAGAAATAGAGAAGTTTAAAAAAGTTATTTAGCCTGTATCTGCTCTTCTACTTGCTTCTACTGTGCCAGTATAAAGTTGCCAGATTAAGCTAATGTATACATCACTGGAGTGTGGGAAGAATCTCAAGTGCCCAGAGAAAGCACAAGGAGAACAAACACGTGACAGACCGTGAAAATGCTTGTTTTGAACTCGGTGCTCTGGAGCTGTGATGCAGTGGCACTAACTTCTGTGCCATCATGCAGGCTTACATAATACAAGAGATAGATAGATAGATAGATAGATAGATAGATAGATAGATAGATAGATAGATAGATAGATAGATAGATAGATACTCCAACAGCAACACAGCACATAAAAACATAGTGCAAACCTGTAAAAAATAAAGTGCAAACTTTTAGAAAAAAAAGTCTAAATCTAATAATGATGATATAATAATATAAAATATATGGTCTATATTGTCTATGTGCCAGCTGTTTTTTTATAATTAGCTAGGGTGAAAGAACGATATATGCAGACATAAAGTAGCCCAGAGTTTAACTCTGCCAGTTCCTCTCTGTTGCTCATACCTAAGGTCAGACCCCAACCTGATATATGAAATATCTTCAGTGTCTATGTGAGTTTTTCTCCAGACAAGATAATAAGAAATTTGACAAAAAACAGGAGGACATTCCATCTATCAATGCTGTTTGTTTGGCGAATAGCTAAGGTGTCTTTAAACCTTATTTAGATTCTTGTTGAATCTTTTTGGTTTCTGTTTCAACTACATGCCTCGGTAGTTTGTTCTACTGTAGTTTAGCATGAGCATTTGTGTAAAGAAATGCTTCCTGACTTCAGTCCTATGTGTACTTCCCTTTAATTTTCACCCGATGTGCTAGAGTTCATTTACTATTTAGTTGAAAGAATTATGCTTTGAGTATTCTGAATACACCTTCATTAGATTTCCATACAGCCATCTCTGCACAATGCTAAAGAGGTTTACTTCTATGTGCCTGTCAGTGTAAAACATTCAGTTCCGTCTTTGGATGCACGTTGTTGTTCTTCATTTCACAACTTCTGGCTCTGTGTAATTGTTCTGTGGTGTTGCGATCAGAGCTGCACACAATACAACAGATACATTAGTACATTACAGAGCATATCATCTAATGATTTTAATTTGAGATTTTTATAGTATAACTAAACATTTGCTTTAATTGCATCTGCACATTGCCTTAATGTCAATAATGCTATGTCAAGGTAAATTCCTTTTTAAGGAGTAGCATCCACTATCATGTATTGATAATTAATTTTATAATTGTAATAATGAATTATTTTTGCTGTATTTTTTGTATCTGGTTTTGAATTTTGACTTTGTTTTGATTTAGTAATTATTTAGTGACTTTTTGGAATTTGTGGCTTTCTCCTTTGGTTTTTTACTTTTGGATTTCGACATTGGCTTTTGTTCTCAAAATTGCTAGCTCTTTATTTTTTATTGCTTTTGTAAATTAAATAATTAAACATTTTATCACTGTGATTAAGGTTTTTAATATTTCCACCAAATGCCTATATGCATTGGTTTTTGTGACAAATCACAATCCGACCTTTAGTGACTAAATGAGTGTGGTTACTTGAATTTCTTGCCTCAAAGTGTCCCATGGCTCACTGACATAGATAAATAAATGTTTAAATTTTACATATATATCCCCACATTAAAAGAACATACCAGGAGTACATGTTGTGAGCAGGAGAACTGCCAAGTGCATCCTAATCTGAAAGGCTCACAGAATTAAACTTCTGAAGGCCCAATCCACATCTACAGAACTCTCAAAGGCACCAATAATTTTAATCTGGAAGAACGCTTTATGCAAAAGAGTGCATCATATACTCAAGGAAGATTTTAATCTTAGTCAGATATTTTAAATCAAAATAATTGTTGAAAAAATCAAAAAGAACCAGCTACCAAAACTATAATCTCAGCTAAAACTCAAACTTCAAAAAGAGCCAGAGGAAAAGTACTAAATTACATAAATAGCCTTTCCTAAATAGAATTTGTAAATTGCATAGTATATTAATCCATCCATCCATTATCCAACAAGCTATATCCTAACTACTGGGTCACGGGGGTCTGCTGGAGCCAATCCCAGCCAACACAGGGTACAAGGCAGGAAACAAACCCCGGGCAGGGCGCCAGCCCACCGCAGGGCACACACACACACATGTCCATCACACACTAGGGACAATTTAGAATTGCCAATGCACCTAAACCTGCATGTCTTTGGACTGTGGGCAGGAAACCGGAGCACCCGGAGGAAACCCATGCAGACACTGGGAGAACATGCAAACTCCACGCAGGGAGGACCCGGGAAGCGAACCCGGGTCTCCTAATTACGAGGCAGCAGCGCTACCCACCTCAAAAAATTAATAAATAATGTGTGCATACATGCATTGAAATATAAAAAACTTGGTTACCATTTTGCTTCTCTCCATTTATTTGCTGTGTGACCTTGAGTAATTTTATACAAACTGCTAAATCTATGATTATAGAAATATGGAAACAATTCAACGTGTGATTTAGATAAAAGGACCAGTTAAATAAATAAATATGAACAATGAACATTTTTTTCTAAATATGATACAGATGTTAGTTAGACCCTGTGAATGATTTCTTACTTTACCTAACCAGAACAGGAATAATGCGAGTGATTATTCATGAAGTCATATAAATTGCAACCTTTAGATGATAAAGAAGTGAGTGCACACAAGGATTGCCTGGAACTGACTGCACACCTAGATCAGTCATTTAATAGTAAAGGCAGTATGGGCTCAGTTTATTTTATGTTATTTTTCTGAGGCTCAATTTTCAACATTACATCTATTTTCTGAACATTCATTTATCCGAGGGGGACAGAGGGGAACACAGTCAATTGCAGGACACTAACACACAACCATTTCAATGATGTACACCAAGGTCTGTTTAGAAAGGCCAGCTGCCCTGACCCACACATCTTGAGGAAGTGGAGTACCCAGAGAAAACCATTATACACAAGCAAAAGTCATTCTGGAAACTTCACCCTGATCCTTGGAGCTTAAGGCAGCAAGGCTAGCCAATATACCACTATGCCCATTTGATAAAGTTTATAAAAAACACTGACACCATACATTTAAAAAGCAAGGGTTTTAAAAGCCCTCACAGAGGATACTATTTAATGATAGAAGGCTGAGTGAAAATAATTCAAACAAGATTTCTGGGAACAGTAGAAAGCAGTCTGCATCAAGAGAAAAAAAAAAAAACGATGATGACAGGTCTGTCAGAAAATGATTTATCAGCATGCCTGCATTGCAGGAATGTGGCCCAACTGAGAATTTTTCATGATAAGAAAAAAGGACATACAAAAAACGTCTAAACTAACTGCCAGGTTTGATACAGAAATGACCTAACCACATATGTCATTTGTCATGCTCTGCTGGGGGCACCACATAATAGTAAGATTTCACGCTGCATAGCTGCCTTTAAATACTGTTGACTTTAACAAAAAAGAAATGACTATGTAGTAAAGGGAAATTCTTGAGAGTTCAGGACAGGTCAAGGAGTTAGAGATTGATGGCTGTATCACCAGATGTGTGGAGCTCAGGATACCACAGGAAACCATTTCTCACTGACAAGATTTGGGTCCCAAAGCTCTGAACATTTATCATGCACCTGGCTCAGACAATTTAATAATCATTTTGAATGTATTTTAAAAGCATTTGGGGGAAACCATATTTTTAGGAATGTATACTTTGGGGGCTATAATTTTCAAAATGCCTAGTGATGGTTTTGACAGATACTATATACTCTACACATAGTGTTGCTATGGGATGGCTGAAAGACTTTGACATCCAAACATCAGTGAGGACATAGCTATATGTTTCCTTGGTAACAGAACATGATAGCCGAATCATAATGATTTAAACTTCCTACACCTGCATTAGGCTCCAAAACTGCCAATGCGTAGTGCTGCATCTAAAAAGACACATTCAAGCTCAAGTTGAACTCTTTCTCTGATGACTATCTGAAAGCAGTATGTAGGGCAGTGGCATTCAGTTTCACGTGGCTGCTTCACAGCTGCAGTTTTCTCAGTTCAGTTCTCATCACTATTTTGATTTGTGTGGAGTTTTCATTGTTCTCCTCAGGTGCTGATTGGTTTTCTCTTAGCATTCCAGTTTCTTCCAACATACGATGCATGTTAGGTTAACCTATGAATCTAAATTCACCAGGCATAAGTTAGGATTGAGTTCAAATAGCATCCACTTTGGGAAAAAATGGAAATATATGGATATACTGTATGTATTGTATTTTCAAATAGAAGATGACATGTTTATAAAGATTCTAAATTGTCCCTAGTGTGTGCTTGGTGTGTGTGCGTATGTGTGTGTGTGCGCCCTGTGGTGGGTGGGCACCCTGCCCAGGGTTTGTTTCCTGCCTTGTGCCCTGTGTTGGCTGGGATTGGCTCCAGCAGACCCCCGTGACCCTGTAGTTAGGATATAGCGGGTTGGATAATGGATGGATGGATGTTTATAAAGAAAAAGGATATGACAGAAAATTATTAGTGATCATAAATTTCTTTTTACCTGGATGGTCAAATTCACATTTGAATATCAAACATCTACAGTTTATTATCATTTTAATCTTGAAAAATGATTTCTAATTTTCAGATTTCCATAGTAAGCTGCATAAAAGTCTGATATTGCAAGATTTTCCAGATCTTCTGCTGTCTTGGTTATATGAGCATACCACTTTCAGGAACAGTCTATACCAACTTTTGGTTTGATAATGTTATGTCTTGACTAGAGGTTGCAAGTTAAGGGGATGCCACTGTATGTGATTTAACTGGACAATGCATAGCTCTCTAATATAATGTCTCCAGCTGATGCAGAGATTGTTTCCTGAGGGCTTTGAAAGTTTATAGTATGAGTCTTCTGGTCGCACACATGAAACATTACCACATAAAATGTTCAAAGGAGAATCTCAAGCTAAAGAATTAAGACTGGGAGTAATTTAAGAAGAACTTCATAACTGAGGAAGAAACTTGTATATATCACTATGAAGTGCAAAGAATAATGAAAACACTGGAAGATGTGTCAAGAAGAAAAATTCTTCAGAAACAACACAGAAAACCATTGCAAAGCACATAAACCCTGTCTCAGTTCAATGAAGTGAGTCCCATGCTCTGGGCAAGCTTCATATTTATTACAAATCTTATCACAAAATATCTCTGCTTCGTACAATTTTTAACCATCTGCTTCACAAAGTTTCTCATGATAATGACCTCGCTCACTATCTTTTCTCATAGCAATCACCTGGTTCTATGGACTTTCTCATAACAATTACATGGCCCCATAGACTTTCTCATAGCAATCTCTTTCCCAGTAGACCTTCTCATAACAATTTCCGTTCCCAGTCCAGCTTCTCATAACAATTTTCCTTCCCAGTCCACACACACTCATAACAGCTACTTTGGCTCGGAGGATGTATTTGCCACCTGGAGGTGAGTATCACCCTTCATTCTCATATTCCTAATCCAGGGCTATTAGAGACTGATGACCTTCTAGTTAATCATCAGGTTGGAATCAGGGAAACCCACATGTGAAAACTGGACCACTCATTTAAAAATTACTTGCTGTGCCAACATACCTTAAGGCTAAAATCATAGGCAGTTGTGTCTACAAGTGATGGCGTACAGTTTCACTGATAAGGGCTAAGCAGCGGGTGGCCTTGAGCAGACAAGCATGATGCTTCCTGACGGCTTGGAAGAAAGAAGAAATACAAGCCTTTAATGATTAACTCTTACAAACCTTAAAGCTAGCTAGTTTTAAACATTTTACTGTAACTTGATCTATTATTATAAGAATTCATAAAGCAATATTGACATATAAGCTTAAATGCTATATAAAATATATATGTGCTAATGTGAAAGCATGCAAACACAGGCAGTGGCACACAATCGCACACTGTCTCTGACTTGCCAGCATAGGGGCTGAGCTGCTGGGAATGGAAACAGGTGGCCCTGGACTCACAGGCATCCTTTTAAAAGAGAGAAAAACCCCAGCCTTTAATAGTCAACTCTTATATAGCACAAGCTAACTAGCACTATGCGTTTTTCTTTAACTTGAACACCTAAGGTATTGATACAGTAAGCCTTAATAAATACATTTAAATATCATCTAAAATGTCTATATGTTTATGCATAAACATGGCTGGACCAGGCCAAGGGGTCGCCCACGTAACACCTGGCTGCGGCAGATAGAGGGTCATTTCCGGAGGGTAGGACTGGACTGCGTGTCTGCCTGGGGGGTTGCCAACTGGAATCCCGAGCTGTTTTGACGTGTAGTGGGTGCGGCAACACACTGTACCAGTGCATGCTCCCTAACTTGACTTGCGTTAATGTGAGAGCTTGCTTAGTTTTCTTAAAATAAAAAAACTGTGAACGCTTGTGGAAGCTTATTTAGTCTTCTGTCAATCGGAAGCCTCAACAGCTGTGTTCCCAAAACAAAACTCTGCATGCTGAGTTCCCTCACAACATCCTTGACTCATAGAAGTTCAAAACAAAGCAAATGAAAAGACAGGCAGGCTGCAGAAGACAGTGGCCCAGTCACCCTTATGCTAAAATAAATGGTGACCTTTAAATCTACTTCAGGCATAAGCTTTTAAAAGCTAACAGGACTAAAACTAATAATACATAGATAGATAGATAGATAGATAGATAGATAGATAGATAGATAGATAGATAGATAGATAGATAGATAGATAGATACATAGATAGATACTTTATTAATCCCAAGGGGAAATTTATATTAAGTAGTAAAAAGTAGTAAAAAGTGTCCAGGGAATGAGTCCACATAAAAGAAAGTGGTAGGAGTGATCAGTGAAACAGAGAAAAAGGTAGAAAGATAAAGTCATACATGGAGCTCCTGGAAAGGCTGCCACTCGCGGCGGCACCTGAGTCAGTAAGTAATTCACACTGATCCTTAATCTAAATTCTCAAGTGATGGTGGTTTTACTAAACCAAACAAATTCAAGATCCAAGCTTGTGCTGGCAATATCACATGCACAACTTTGATGATGTAGATAGATAAATAGATAGATAGATGTTGAGTATGTAATCCATATAACTGGTCAACATTACTCTGATTTGCTTTAACACTTATGGCAGTCAATCAAGGAAAAGCACTGAAGTAAAAATTTGTTGCGGCTGCTCAACAAAACCATGAGATTCTGCACCCAACGTGTTCATCAGACCAGGCTCCATATAAATGACACCTGTACCCCAATGTAAATGTGTAGTTCTGTGATTATATGTTAATATGTTAATGTTAAACATATCAAATCAGCCACAGAAGAATGGCTGCACAAGATGTTTTATTTGAGTAGCATTAAAAAGTTATTATTTGGCTTTACTGGTGTTTTTTGTGACAAGGCTTCTTCAAAGAATTAAAGTTTTCAGGTTTGGTTAAAGAAAACAGAAATGCTTCAACTATCTACTAATGGATAGTGAAAGAGGAACAGAATGAGAAAGACATTCACAGTGTTTGACCATTCACAATCAAGGAGACATCCATCCATCTTTTTTTTTCTAAAACTGCTTACTGCAGTAACAAAAAATAGATGCTGAACATGATGCCTTCCCATCACAGGACACCCTTATTCACACGTAACCAGACCAAGTTAAAGTTTCTGGTGAATACAACATGCATGTCATTGGAATGTGGCATAAAAACCACAGTACATGGACAAAACCTATACTAACATAACACGAACATCCAAATTCAATATATGTGAGTCACAGGTTGCGATTTGAACTTAAGGCTAAGGAGCAATGGGACAGCAGTACTTAGCACTCTACCACCCAGCCATTGTTTGGGACTCTTTAACATGACTATTATTTTTCATTTTTCATATACCCAACTACAATCCTAACTACAGGGTCACGGGGGCCTGTTGGAGCCAATCCCAGCCAACACAGGGTGCAAGGCAGGAAACAAACCCTGGCCACCTCAGGGCACACACACACGCATACACCAAGCACACACTAGGGACAATTTAGAATCGTCAATGCACCTAACCTGCATGTCTTTGGACTGTGGGAGGAAACCGGAGCACCCAGAGGGAATCCACGCAGACACGGGGATAACATGCAAACTCCATGCAGGGATTACCCGGGAAGCAAACCTGGGTCTAATAATTGCAAGGCACAACTGCTACCCACTGCGTCACCATGCCGCCCTATTGTAATTCATCATTTTTTTAAACTTTGATCATTTTATTTCAGCAATGTCATAATCTTAAAATAATGCTGCTGTCCGAAGCCATTTTATTTCTGTTTCTATCATGCTTACTGTCTAAAGAGTAGACATTTAAACACTAGAATTATTTAGATGATTTTATTTTGGTTGAATTTTCATTTAGATGGATCTATGTTTTCAAACAGGATCTTATTTCCTTCAAGAAACGTATTTTAAATGTCACTAGATGTATCTTTTCTAGGTAAATATAGTCCTTCTTGTCAGGAAAAATAATGTATTTAATTAAAGGTTCTCCAGCAGCAGAGAAAATTAAAACTTCCTTTTCACAGCATGCCTGTATCTATTTATTACAACTGCGTGGATCCACACATTTCAGAGACAGATGACTTAGACATTGAAAACACATTGATGATATGCTTCCCTACAGAATGTTTAGTTTGATGGATCATTTGTAAAACCTTAAACACATACTGTACACACAGCAACTGCAAGAACAAAACTAATCCAAAATAAATACATATTGGGGCAAACAAAAGATGTGTAATGTGCTGATAAGAAATGACATGGAATGCTCTTGTACTGTATATTAGTGTGTTAAGTAAGTAACACATAAAAGAAATTTGTCAAATGTAGATATTGAAGAAATTTTTCTGGCAAGAAAAATCAAAATGGCAATTTTTCCACTAAATGTGAAATGTTACTTCTGGGTCCAGTCCAGTTTAGTACATTCCACAGTCATTATTATCTAACGGCTATTGTTTGGCAGTCTAACTGATTGCACAAACATTTGTCTAATTATTTTGTCTTTGTTTTTTTTGCCACCATGGACATCTCACTAGCTATATTTTGTCCTGAGCCCTTTACATGTGCTGATCAATTCTGTAGCCTTATCTTATAACACTTGTTCCTAAGCATTCCTTAAGACTGATCTTTACTTGATAATGTTGACCTATTGTAAGTTGATATAGATAAAAAAAGCATATTAATATAAATGAAATTACAAACTCTACCATTAGGAGGGGTGATGATAACATTATGTTATAGGGTCGCTTGTCTGCAGCAAACACTGGAGAATGTTTGAGCTCTGCTGAATGCACCGGATTGTGCTATATAAATTGTAAGGTTTCTAAACTGTTTCAGGGCTTCCAAAAATGGGACAATACGCCAAAGAGACTCCTGAAGTGTGATTGCTACGTCTGTGGAAGACAGCTTATCCATTGCTGGGGCAACCCTCAGGCTCCCAGCGCTGTACCGGCTCATCATGAAAGCAAATCCAAGCCAACAGCAGACGTGCTCTAAGCACCTGTCATCGATGGGTGATTATAAATGCAGGAAACAGTATTACTTGGCCTGCCTGATTGCTGTGTCTGTGTATAGGAGAGTGGTAGATCCCGCTACAATAAATAACCGTGCTGTTCCTGTTTCAAGCTGAATAAAGCTGGTTTTGCTAAAATACTGAGACTCAGCCTCGTGTTTTGGGGTGCAAGACAGGGACTCACACGTCACAACATATGTAACAGTCAATGATGAAACAACAGCTGCATGAGAATAAACTGATACTATTGGCACAAGCAGTCCAATATAACATACATGTTATAAATCTGTAAATAATAATAAATAATACATTTATCTTGACTAATCTATATTACTAACGAAAGGTTGTATGCACGGATGCCAGAGGGAAGAAGCAAGCCATTCGCACGGATGCCAGACGCCAGAAGCAAGCCGTGCCAAAAGCGCACAAACACAGCTCTTTGGCTGCATGGATGCCAGACACCAGAAGCAAGCCGTTCTGAAAGCACACGTGCATGGCGCATTAGCGCCCCAGAGTCAAACCCAGCGGCTTCCCAGAGTCAGTAGGTGGTGCCCAAATAACACAACACAACCTGCAGGGATTTACCTATCTGAACCTGTATTTGAACATGGACAACCTTATGTTGCCCTTTCAAGAGTCCGGCGTTCGTGTGACATTAAAGTGAAGGTTTTAACTGCTCCATACCAGGCAGAGCTGCTTCAAGGACAGGAAACCTTTTTTACTAAAAATGTTGTTTATAAGAAAATTTTTGATTAACTATTTTGAATTTACCATTTTATTAATTATTTGTTTCCAATTTACTTCATTTAAACCTTTGCACTCCGATATTTTTTTTACTTATGAGTGCAGCAACTCAAAGACATTTTGGACTTAAAGGATATAACAATTAAATTTCAATTTTAGTTTTAATAAATCGGTTAATTTTAGTACAAATATTTATTTCATTAAATGAAAACTTTTCCATGACGCTCCCACCCTCCATGATTTTTCATCTCTCCAAAGATCGGAGGGAACAGAAAGTGATTGCCATTCTTGAACTTCCAAAATTTTTTACAGAATCGGGGGCTTACTGGTACAGTGGAACCTTGGTTCACGACCATAATTCGTTCCAAAACTCTGGTCGTAAACTGATTTGGTCGTGAACCGAAACAATTTCCCCCATAGGATTGTATGTAAATACAATTAATCCATTCCAGACCGTACGAACTGTATGTAAATATATATTTTTTTAGTTTTTAAGCACAAATATAGTTATTTATACCATAGAATGCACAGCGTAATAGTAAACTAAATGTAAAAACATTGAATAACACTGAGAAAACCTTGAACAACAGAGAAAACTAACACTGCAATAGTTTGCACTATAGTGCTAGGAACCGCTCGCTAAAAACACTTTTTTTAATGAGTTTCAAGCACAGGGAAAAAAATTAACATTTGAAAAATCCGTAATTTAATAAGCCACCAAGACAAGTAACATTGCCACAATGCACGCTATGAACCGATCGCTGTAAACAGAACTCAAAACAAAAACAAGCCTTTTCTATCTTATGCGTCCAGCCCTCCCTCTCTTGCTCGCTCGCTCTCTTTCACCTGTGTGTGTGTGTGTGTGTGTGTGTGCGCCCTGTGTGTGTGTGTGTGTGTGTCATGCTCTCTCTTTCTCTTGCTCGCTGCACAGGAAATGCACAGGGAGAGACTGAACATGTACAAACCGAAAGGGAAACTGGGAAACTGGCTTGTTCGTATACCGAGTGTGTGGTCGTGAACAGAGGCAAAAGTTTGGCAAACTTTTTGGCCGTAAACCGATTTGTACGTGTACCGAGACATTCGTGAACCGAGGTTCCACTGTACATTTTATATTAGAATGCAACCATGCAATTTCAAAGCAGCTGATATTCATTGAATGAAGCAAGTCCATATGATCAAATTCCACTGTTGTTCAATCGCAATATTTTCAATCATGAAAAGGTTTTTGCAACTTCAATTACAGATTAGTTAATTGTTTCAAATGTTTCACATTTGTCACTCCAACTTGTATGCCTTATTTATTTTTCTTTTTTACTCCTAAAGCAGCCATTCTTGAAATTAAAATGAAGGTAAAAGTTCACGAATGCACCTGAATGTTACACCATCTTTTAATTTTTATATGATCTTAACCTACAATTGCTTCATCCAGGGTATGACGTTAATCTGCATCCAGCCCTGCAAGCAGGTCCTCCAACTTACAGGGAAAACCTGGGGGTTGATGGTAGGATTGACACTCCAGCCACCGTAAAAAACCTCACGCTGTTCCAGTCTGGTGCTGAGGTGTCACCTGCTGTTCTCAGGTCCCAATCCAGGTGGTTTGTTGTAAGGTGGGTGCGACAATGAGCTATCAGCGCATGCTCCCAACCTCTCTTTCTTCATATGGATTTCAGTGGAAGATTATTTAAGGATGTATAAAGGACTATTTGCAGCTTAGCAGATAGCATCTATGCAAATAAACTGTTAAACCAGCCTGAGTATGTAGTCATAAGCATTGTTGTGGAACATGTATAACTAACACAAACTCACTTAATCCAAATCAGGGTCCCAGCAGGAACACGCCTGATACTTTGCAGGGTCACACAGTCATATTCAGACTCAAACATGGCCAATTTGGAATTACCAAGTAATATAAGATGTGCATCTTTGTAGCTGTGGGAAGAAATCTGAGTACCAGAAAGGAAAACACCCACATAGACATAGAGAGAACATATAAACTCCATAAGATCTGAACCATGGATGTAGCATCCTTGAGGCAGTGGCACCACCATACCGCCCAGCAAGGATTTACAATGTAATTCTTTTTTAAGATTAGGTTATTCCAGAAGTGGATAGAGTAGCCAAAAATTGTACTCAAGTAAGAGTAGCGTTACTTCAAAATAATATTACTCAAGTAGAAGTAAAAAGTAGTCCACCAAAAACTTACTCAAGTAAGAGTTAAAAAAGTACTTGGTTAAAAGACTACTCAAGTACTGAGTAACTGTTTGAACATAATAAATGATTTATTTTTTAGAAATGTTGCAATAAGACAGACAAAAATATACTGTAAAATAATGTGCAAATTCTGCTATTTCCAAATAATAAAATAAACAAATGAGTAAAAATAAATCACATCTTTACAAAATAAAGATGCACAAATAACACAAAGTTCCAAATCTCAGTTTTTCACAAAAAAGCTTTTGAAGCCGAAACCTACAGTAGGTAACATGTACGTTTGAACAGTGCGAACTACTTACAGTGACAAGATATACTGTACACTGACAATATAATACTGCATATGCACTTTGTGGTGTAGCGGGTTCACGGCTTCAAAAAAAAAAAAGGCCAGTTTTAAATCCATAAAGCCATGTCACTCTCCGTGGGCGCAATTGTTAATGAGGTAGTTGGAGCAAGTCGCACCTGCACGTGCGAGTTCGATCATTCTTAATTTATTTATTGGCTTCCTGCTGTATGTGATTTAGGCCCACGGAGATGGGAGTGTCAGTCACGGGTCAGCACTAAAAAGAAGGGGGAATCAAAGAAAAGGAGAAAAGACATGAGGTTAAAAGACATGAAAGGCAGGCTTGGGTTTGGATCTGGTTCTTGCAGTGAAGCTGTGACCATTCAGCAGTGAAAAGGAGCCCCGCATGACTAAAAAGTCTCTCACAGGCTGCACTATGCAGGAAGTTTGTGTGTGGTCATGTGACTGCGTGGCTACCACTGATTGGCGAAACAGTCATGCAGTAGCTCCATTGGCAACTTCTCTCTTGAAAAAATATAGTTTAATGCATAAATGGAAAAAAGTAACGAGTCGAGTGTTGCCCAATGTAGCGGAGCAAGAGTAACGTTTCTTCTTCACAAATGTACTCAAGTAAAAGTAAAAAGTATCTTGCAGAAAAACTACTCTTAGAAGTACAATTTTTTTTAAAAGTTACTCAAGTAACTGTAACGGAGTAAATGTAACTCGTTACTACCCACCTCTGAATTATTCTATTTTTGTTCTGTGCTGGAGGCTACGGAGTTACCTGAAGATCTGAAGAAAGAAATTCTATTTTATATGCCATGATGTTATAAGCAATGTTTTAGCACAACAAGATAACATCACCTTAAGTTGTACTGTTTGCTGAATGTTATTCTTGAATTTAGAAGTTAAGATTCATTCGGCTATTCAGTTGAGTTAGCAAAGTGTAAATATGTACACACTCTCTTAGCAGACAGCTGATATATTGGAAAACATAACTATTCGTTGATGTAGCACAATGGAGGATACCTTCAAACAAAGACTTCATTTTTGTCTGATTGACAAAGAATCAGACTACCTGCTAGAAACCTCAAGAAGAATGTGGGGTGAAAATTACAGTGCTTTTCCAAATCTTTCAGGTTACGTCCTGTATATAAGAAAAACAACTAATTTTATCCTTAGTTTCATGTAACAGTGTTTCAGATGTTAGTATTATATATTTAGCGGGTCCATAAATCTGTATGTGATAATTTAACACTAGCAAATGTGTAGTGCAATAATATATGCATACATAAGAAATCTAGACTATAGGATCTACAGACTAGGAATATAAACTGGTAAAATCAATTTACATAAAGCTTTTAATAAATGTAATTCCCGTTCATGTGGAAGCCTAAATGTGTAAATGTAAAACCCAAACAAAATGTTTATTTA
This sequence comes from Polypterus senegalus, assembly GCF_016835505.1. Taxonomy (NCBI): domain Eukaryota; kingdom Metazoa; phylum Chordata; class Cladistia; order Polypteriformes; family Polypteridae; genus Polypterus; species Polypterus senegalus. Next base: position 79,616,036 of record NC_053158.1, read on the forward strand.
TATTCAATTCATTTATTTTAATTAAATACATTTGCCTACTGCAGAATCACAGGAAATAGCTGCACCTTGCACAACTCATGAAACACTGGACAAGACGCCAGTCTGTTAGAAGACACATCCATACATATTTACCCCCATACTGGCCCAATTCACAGACACATATTAATCTAATTGGAATATCTTTAGAATCAGAAAGAAAGCTTTCGCCTCTAGGTGGGTACAGGAAGTACATTCATATCCCACAAAGACAGTAACCAGGCTGCAAGGCAGAAGCAGCATTTACCACTGATCCTACCTTTACCTTAGTGAAACAAATATTCCAGCCCCCAGAACTGCATCCTAGCTGTACGGTGCCCTCTGCTGGCACAATTTAGATAACTAACTTAATTCTTACGATCATAGTTTCCATATAAAAACTGTCAAAACAGAATTTAAACTGAGTTGAACTCAGTTTAAGAATATAACCAGGAAAAGTGGAAAGTGACAACAATGATGATGACCAAAGATATTAGATTTGGATTTATTTCACAAAACTAAGAAAGAAGTTTATCATTCCTAAACCTGCTCACAGATTTCCTATTTTTAAAAAGGATCAGCTTTAAAGTGAAAGCATGGCATGCGAATGTATGGTAAGAAACAACAATCCCAGTCGTGATAGGTTTTTGCCCTATAACTTTTATCTGGTGGTAAACATATTAACTAACCCATAATTCTCAATGGTATAGACATAAGATGATATATCATTCTCAAACCCACTTAATCCAATTCATGGGTGTCAGGTTTTGGTCCCTATTCTGGCAGCACCAATGCCAAACTAAAGATGGAAACCATGATGGCACAACAGGTCTCAAACCCACATTGAAGCTCATATACAGGAATTTTAATGTCACCAGTAAACCTACCTTGCACAGCCATACAGACATAGGGAAAATGTACAAGATTCACAAAGGCCACAAAAGTGAGAGCTTGTTTTAATCCCAGGATGCTGGATTTGTTAGACAGCAGTGCATATAACATTAGGCCACCATACTTTCCTGAATGAGCAGCTTGAAAATGAAATGCAAGTTATACAGCTTGCTTTTCAATCAGATTAATTCATATCCATCCCAGCAGCAAAGTAAGAAATTGCAAAGTAGATATGCTAGCAATAAACCTTTGTGAGGAGGTTCCTTTAGAGTTTAGAGCAGCTTGGTTTATTGACAATCGATCTAAGGCCTGGTTGTGCCCCTCGAAGTTTACAGTCACTCAGTTTATTGATGATCAACATAAGGTATGGGGGAGGGGAGAGTACCCCTAGAAGATGAGCAACTGAAATGACTGACTGTCAATGAATCAAATAAATCAAATATAAACATTAGGGAGAGGCCTAGGCCCCCCATACTCCTCCCATAGCTTTGCTCCAATCCATCTTGAGGTTGCAGTAGTTGACTATTCCTTCATAATCACTTTCAAGCTTCTAACTACTACTAAATACTTTCAGTTTTGTCTGTTTGGGTCTTGCCGACTACACATTATCGCTTAGCTCTGCTCAGCAGCGTAAGGGTGTTTGAAGGATGTTTGAAGGCCACATCAGCAGATATTTTGAAAGAGTAGTGTATACAATTAAGAATGGATTTCAGTTGCACAGGTGTTAATGGGAACAGTGGCTACTACAAATTTTCACGTATTCAGCCTGAATTTAATATGTGGCCTATGAGCAACATAAAGAATTATGTTCTCATTTTAAATGTGTTATATTAGTATGTAACCATATAAATCCATTGTAGAAGAATTCTGTTTTTGTTTGTTATTTAAAGAGCTTTGTAATTGTGTGCGCTGTATTGTGTGCTGTATAAAATAAAAATTGATCGACTGATTAATTAAAAGCTAAAACAATATACACAAAACAAGGTGCTATATGTGGGGTCTCTACCTTAGTTTAAGAATATAACCAGGAAAAGTGGAAAGTGACAACAATAATGATGATGACTCCACAGTGAAGACAACAAAGTTAACTATCTGTGAATTCACCTAAATTCACCTAAACTCTGAACTCTGTCATCTACATAATGGACTATGGAGTTGATCTGTCACATCATTACTAGCGCTGATTTAGGTCACTGTAATTCTCAACTTGAAGAATTAGCAGGTTAAAACACATTTAAACTGCTTCTACCAGAGCACTGTTTTGGCACCCATGTCCTGAATTTCCATCTAAACTCTAGCATCAAATTACAAAGCTGTCACAAAAGATTACTTTTCATCACTGCTTATCTTGGAGAGTTTCAGGCTGACCTTCTCACTTTTCCAAAACGTCATTATACATCCCTTGGTGAACATTGTTTGAAATTTATGGATTTTACCAGCTGCAAATTACTCAGCAATGTTTGCGAGGCCACCACATTAACATTTGAAGAGCTTTCTGTACTTTGCATTAACAATATTTTTTCAATTGTAGGAGATCCAGTACAACAGACAAATGCTGAAAATGCTACGCATGAAATCATAACAGAACAAACTGCAGTGTGTGTGTCCTGCTGGATGAGCACGCTGTTATGGGGAATGTACAGTATATACTGGTGTGAGTAACATTTTTTTTTGCACTTTACCCTTCAAGGCCACCCTACATTGGAGATAACATTCAATACAGAAAAAAATTATCTATTAATGAAAAATTGCATTTGCTTAGAGATTCAATAATGTTTATAAAACTGGAGAATTATTATGGGAACACAGGACGTTTATTGATAATCTTAAAGGAATATGTGGCCTTGAAATATCATAAAGCTATCTACAAACAGAAAAAATTAATGAAATAACCATTTCCTTATAAAAAAAATGCACTTACAAAATGTAAACTGTTAGGCCAGTAGACATCTAAGAAGTTCCCGAAACCAGGGAGCAAATACAAGTTAAATGAAGACTAAACAGCTATCACAAAATTTAATATTGATTGGGATCCCATCCATGGTTTGCCAGGCTAACTCCCAGCACAGAGCAGCCTAAGAATGGTTTGCTTTACTGGGTTCAGATGTATTGGTTGGCCTATCCCAACATTGATAGTGCAAAATACCTGATGGTTCAGTTTGATTTGACTGTGATATAAATAAACCTAATGACATCCTGAGTGTAGCATATTGACACATCAATTCTGCCAAGATATAATGGCAGGTGACACAGTAAGATTAAAAAGCCAGTTTTCTCACCCTGGACGAGGATATTTCAAAATATATTGATCAAACTTGACTTTGCAAGATGTCTGAAAATTTTAGGATGTGAATGTCGCAAGTACTGAAACCATGTTTGTGTACTTAATGTGGCGACAAAAATCAAACTAATAATAAGTTGAAAAAGAAACATGTCATAGATGAACATGTTAAAACATGAGATGGTGAAGATTTGCTCGATTGCAGTCATTAGAGAAAATCTTGGAGATAATTTACATTCTGATAGTAACCTGAAGCATATACTTGTGTCTGTGAGCGAATTATACTGATTTTCAGATGAGCAGGCTACCAGCTTTCCTTTGTAAGCCAAAACTAATGAACATGGATGTCACAGGAAATGCAATAGTTTGCTCTGCATGAGTTGATTGTTGTGACTAATAACGATCAGCAGTTTGTTATTAATATACTAATGAACAGAAAAGCTCATATGCTTAATTACACGTTTTACCTGTTTTGTGTTAACAGGCGGCACCTGTGGTTGTTCACAGCAATTAGATTTATCAGCCCCAATAAAGATTAATGGGTATGAGGTTATCTGTCATGATATATCTGAGAAATTATTATTTTTGAACTCCACCTCATGAGTGCCAGACATTAGACAGCCACATCAGAAAGAAATATCCTAATCAGTGCAGCATTGGTTACTCATAGGCGCACAGTTCTTGTGTAAATCAGGATCTGTGAGTAGAACAAGAAATTCTGGTAAACAGCAATTTCAAAGACATACTCTATATATTTTGTAAAGCTGTCTGAAGACTTAAAAGTACATCAGATAAATAAGTTCTGAATCTAGTGGTATCAGCTATGCTAAGACACTTGGTGCCTGTTCTAATCCTGGGGCTCTGTGACAGGAGGTGGACTGCAGTGCACATCTTACAGGTTTCATTTTAACAAAATACTGTTTTTATTGTACCATGCTCATAATTTTCAATGCAATTCAACCAGATCTATCAATAAATAAAAGATGAAAAAGAATAAAACAAAGCATTTATGATATGACTTATTTTTACTTTGAAATGTATGGCTGAATGTTGGGGACTTTTCTTTTAAACTGGTTGAACACGCAGATGTCATCAGTGTGTGGAATGTGTTTCACTGTCAGCAATGGTCATGGGGATAGCTCCCACTTTCAGTGTATCACTGTGTTTAATGATGAAATTTGTATGTTGAACTTGAGTCACTTCGTGCCTGTGCCTCCATTCTGTTTTTATGCCAGACATGGGTTATCCTCACTCACTTATAGTTTTCATTTCAGCAGTTGTGTATTCCCTATCAGGTAATGTGTGCTATTGTCAGGAAATGAACACTGCCACATCTCTGCTAGCCGTGAGAAGGAGTCAATCCAAATTCTGGGGCTGTCATGGCCCAGATATTCAAATCATGGGATGCATTGCGTGTGTCACTGAAAACAAGATCAAACTTCAAAGACCAGGGGTGTGTTAGCTTTTGCAGGAAAGACAGACAACCCTTACAATTTTATATATATGAAAGACTACATGTTTCAGCACCATCCAACCTCTGCTCCTTAGGGACAAGCTGACAGAGAAGGGAGTAGATTCATACCTGGTGTCATGGATCGGAGACTATCTTACAGACAGACCTTAGTATGTGCGTCTCGGGAACTGCAGGTCTGACATTGTGGTCAGCAACACAGGAATGCCGCAGGGGGCTATACTTTCTCCGGTCCTGTTCAGCCTATATACATCGGACTTCCAATACAACTCGGAGTCCTGCCACATGCAAAAGTTCGCTGATGACACTGCTGTCATGGGCTGCATCATAGGAACCTAATCAAGGACTTTGTTAAATGGTGCGACTCAAACCACTTACACCTGAACACCAGCAAAACTAAGGAGCTGGTGATGGATTTTAGGAGACCCAGGCCCCTCTTGGACCTCGTGATCATCAGAGGCAACTGTGTGCAGAGGGTGCAGACCTATAAATACCTGGGAGTACAGCTGGATGATAAATTGGACTGGACTGCCAAATATCATGCTTTGTGCAAGAGAGGACAGAGCCTACTATACTTCCTTAGAAGGCTGGCATCCTTCAACATCTGCAATAAGATGCTGCAGATGTTCTATCAGACGGTTATAGCGAGTGCCCTCTTCTATGCGGTGGTGTGCTGAGGAGGCAGCATAAAGAAGAAGGACGCCTCATGCCTGGACAAACTGGTGAGGAAGGCAGGCTCTATTGCAGGCACGGAGCTGGACAGTTTGACATCTGTGGCAGAGCGATGGGTGCTGAGCAGACTCCTGTCAATCATAGAGAATCCACTGCATCCACTGAATAGTATCATCTCCAGACAGAGGAGCAGTTTCAGCATCAGACTGCTGTCACTGTCCTGCTCCACTGACAGATTGAGGAGATCGTTCCTCCCCCACATTATGCGACTCTTCAGTTCCACCCAGGGGGTAAACGTTAACATTATACAAAGTTATTGTCTGTTTTACCTGCATCTTTATCACTCTTTTATTTAATATTGTTTTTTATCAGTATGCTGCTGCTGGAGTATGTGAATTTCCCCTTGGGATTAATAAAGTATCTACTGTATCTATCTATCTATCTATCTATCAACTAGCTGTGTTAATTTCATAAGACAATGGGTCTCAATTAAAGTGCAGATTATATCCACATCAATTAAGCAGATATACTGTAGTTAGATGTGTACAATTTTCAGTTGTTTATATTGTTGACTCAAGAATTTGTGTTTGTGCTTTCCAACAGTTGAATGTGCAAAATTTTCTTTTTTTGTTTGTTTTTTGCAATAGGCATCGGCAGACAGTAAAGTTCTAACACTGCAAGTTTCACATTATCTTATTGCAAACAGCAATGACGTATGCAGGCTGTACATCTAGGGAGCCCACGTAATGTACTAAATGTTTGTACTTTTGTGGTTGTTTTCTCTAGTGGTTGAAGTAGAAGAAATTAACAGTCTATAGCAGAGGTGGGCAAGTGCGGCCTTTGAGGTCTTTTTTTCTGGCCGTCATGAAGGTATCAGTGAAACAAGTGATTGCAGCCTTTTGGCTTGTTCACACTAGCTGAAAATGTTCAACGAAACAAACAACGTAAACGAAGATTCATTTGGTCTCCATGTTCATACCTGACGGAATGGTCAATGACAGCTAATGAAATACAGCCAAACTGAATGCAAGTTATACCAATGGCAGTCAAGCTAGATATTTAGTGCGGGTAGAGTGCACGCACACTGTAGATTTTCGCGAATACAGCTGTAATTATTTCCCGCGGTAACTAAAGTGGCCAATCAAATGGCACCGAAAAGGGTTAAAGTTCAGCATGCTTAAATTTCAACAAAAGTAGTCAAATCCATCATTTCCTCATCTGATAATAATCGTTGTGTTTTACTGGCTATATAATGCAGTTACCGATGTCAAAGAAATCCAGACATGTAGACGATGAAAATCGACAGTTCAACAGTGAATGGGAGTTGGATTTCTTCATGTTAAACCAAGGAAACTCCATGATGTGCCTAAGATGCAAGACGCAAATAAGAACATTAAAGAGATCAAATGCAAAACAGCACTATGAGAGTTGTAAGTCACACATGAAGTACATCAATTTAAAAGATGAGGCCAGAGCGCAAGCGTATGATTCCTTGAACAAGAGCCATACAAAAGAAACATCCATGTTCGCCAAATTCAAATCATCCTCTCACAATCCGGAAGTTGAGGCAATGTTACGAGTCACCTTCAAATTGGGTGCCGCTGGAAAACCATATACTGATGTAGAGCTATAAACATCATGTATGCTTGAAGTTGTTCAGTGTCTCAAACCATCTTTCAACAATGTAAAGATTTACCTCTATCACGAAGGACAATTGTGAGGCGCCAAGGTGAGATTGCGGTTGACTTAAAAAATCAACTGAACAAAATATGTCAAGAGTCCAATACTTTGTATTCTGTAGCGTTGGATGAATCCTGCGATACAACAGATACGACACAACTGCTTATTTTCATCAGTACAATGTCACCAGTATTTGACATCCATGAAGAGGTGTTGTCCCTAATCAGTCTCAAATCAACAACAAAGGCAACAGATATTCTCACAGTATTTAACAACACTTGTGTAGAGAAGAAATTGGATCTAAAGAGACTTGTTGCTGTATGTACAGATGGAGCTCCCGCAATGGTAGGAACAACGGGCGGTTTTGTGACTCTGCTTAAACAACAAATTCACTCTCAATATCCGGAATCTCCCACATTATTGTCACTGCATGGTATTATACACCAAAAAGCTCTATGTGCAAAGTCTACAACCTTGAACAACACATTGGTATTGTGAATTTCATTCGAGCTTGAGTCCTCAATCATGGCCAGTTTAGAGAACTCCTCCAAAATGATGATTCAACTGAGAAAGAGGACATTTTATATAACTCAAACGCTCGTTGGTTGTCAAGAGGATCTGTTATAAATAGAATTTATGAATTGCAAGGCACTATCAAAGAGTTCTATGCATCCAAAGGAGTAGTTTGTAAACTCGATGACATCTACTTTTGCATGAACATGGCTTTTCTCATCGATCTTTTGAGTTAACTCAACAGTCTGAATAAGCAACTCCAAGGCAGAAATCAAAGTGTCTGTGAACTCAGGCGGAGTATAAACATTTTTCAGCGCAAATTGAAATTGTTTCACGGCAAGTTTCAAAAGCAGCAGCTCTCCGAATTCTTTCCGTGTCTGAGTAATTTTGCCAGTAACAACCCATCTGTAAAAATACATTTTGATAAGTTCTGTGAAGTGCTCGGTTCACTAGTCGCTGAATTTGAGGCTAGATTCTCCGATATCTGTGCCAATAACAATGATTTATGGCTGGTTTCAGAGCCACATCTGATTGAACCTGACAATGTGCCAGAGAAGATTCCAATTGGAGTTGTTGGAACTTAGTGAAGATCCAAATGCTCAACACAAGCTATCCCAAAATTCTGTGGATTTGATTTAATTTTGGCATGATGCTCACATCTACCCCATTCTGCACGAACACGCTGGACGGGTGTTAACATGCTTTGGTAGCACATACATTTGTGAATGTGCATTCTCTCATATGAAGTACATTAAAAATCGATACCGCACAGTCCTGACAGATGACCATTTGGAAGGCCAGCTACGTTTAAGAACAACAACTTTTGAGCAAAGTCTGTGTCCGGGTCCAGTTCCACACTATATATGTTGTTAATGACTTCATAATGGTGCGGCCTTGTTCGAATTAAAGCAGTCGTCAGTGGCCTTAGTGCAAAAAAAGGTTGCCCACCACTGGTCTATAGTATATTTTGGAAGCTGGAATTTTGGAATGAAGGTCCCCATTTCAAGTCAGCAGATGCACAGGTATATTTAAAGAATTTTGGCAAGCAGTTGAGGGGTGGGGTGGGCCGTCTACACTCAGAGTAAGTAGAAGTAAATGATTTCGAAGGTCAGGGTGGCAATGCCCTTTCAAAGTCTGTAAAGCTAAGCCATATGTCACCTTTCTGTTGGATCATAGGATGGCAATTCCACTTCAACTTCTCTGTCCCTGCCTTTTTACTTCTGGAAAAGTCGCACTAATGCTCACAGGTACACTAAGCTGTTATTCTTGACTACATTTAAACCTTTATTTTATACCTTGACTTGAGTAAAAATGCTTCTAATTTCTACTAAATTTATCTGAAACAGAGGCCTACCATTCATTTTTTTCTTCTGTACAGGATTCCAGCATTTCTATTCATCTTAGTTTAAGTTATCACCCTGTGTCAAGTGAACATGTAAATCAAGAACTGGAAAAATATTATTATTGCAAAATTGTATGCTTTTTCAAACAAATGATATGAATTATGATCTTGGGAAGAGTTAACTAAGACTGCTCTGCTTAATTCGTCTACTAAAATGTCATCATTTGAATGTGTTAAAATTTGTAAAACTTCCTATTCTTAAACTAAACTCTTCAAAGTTCTAGATTCCACACCTAGTTTTTTTTGTCAACTTTTGCCAGTAAAACCTGTATTGCACCTTCTTTAAATTTTTTTTTCCCAGAAAACTAAAAATCTCTACATCATATTAATGCTGGTGACATTGCCCCACCTGTTTTAGAAGACGGATAGCAAGAACATGAAGCTCATTGCTTAACACTCAAGCAAGGGTTCAATGGTTTCATTGAGATTTGTTCTGCATTACACTTACTCTCAGTGATTTAACTCCAAGTCTGTCAAGAAACATGCTGTTTTAAAATCATCTCTTTTTAACATTTAACCTCTCATTGGTTAAAATGTAATTATAACATTGCCAACAAGGATGAATCGATTCTTATCAATAAAATGAAACTTATGAAACCCAAGGACAACTTTCACAAGTTTATACCATGCTTAGCTCAGGCGCCTTTTGCAACAGCATATATGAACATAAGATGTTTGATAAACTACAGTACAGAATGCTATTCAGTCCATGAAGCTTGTTCAGTTAGCAACATTTTCCCATCATCTCATCCAGACGCCTTTTAAAAGTTGTCACTTCAACTACATGACTTAGTTGTTTGTTCCAGAAGACTCTGTGTCAATAAATGCATGCTGGATTCAGTCTGAAATGCACTTTCCCCTTTAATTCCCTCTTTAATTTGTGTCTGCATGGCCAAGTTAAGTGTCCAAACTAAACAGTAAATAGTTAGACCCTACTAGCCATACAGATGATATAAAAGGCCTGTGAGATATAGAGTTGCTTTTCACTTTTGGCCGTTAAGGTAATGGGAATTATACAATATATAGTACTGAATGTTACTTTTGTGAACAATCCTAAATAATAAATTAAAACATTGACAGACTGAAAAAAAACTGAGATGAAATATCTCTTTAGGAGAAATGTGAGAAAATACAAGTGAAACATGATAAAAAAGACCGAGAAGCTGTAAAATTATGTAACTACTGTATATGTCATTATTGACACAATATTTTTTTCTCAGCACCTATACACCCTTCGAACTACAAACTTGCTTAATTCACTAGGAATTGGGAAAGGGGATGGAGGGAATCTGTCTATCTGACCAGCACTGGACACAGGACAGAAATCCAGTTGTTCACATACTCACACATTAATTTACTTATACCAAGCTAATTCACAGTCATCATTTAAATTAAAAAGCACATCTTTGAAGTGTAGGTGAAAACCCAGAGAAATACATTTTATTCAGACACAAGGGAAATACAAAAAAAAATGAAGCAGCAGCACTAACCATTGCACCACCGTTTGCCTATATTAGCCACGCAATGTTTGTAAATCTGACAGGAATTTGGTCCTGACTGCCATTTCAAAGCTCTAATAAAAGTGTGCAAAACAAGCTAGTTTCCAGTTACAGCCTGAAACCTGCTTTAAGTTAATTCTTGCTATAAGTTTTTTTTTTTTTTTATAATGCTTACTCGTGATTAGTTGCAGATACAAAGCATGCTATTTTAAAGAAGCAAAACGACTGAAGCAATAGCAGGATTGAGCAGTGGCAAGTATGGCAGCTTTTCAGATCTTAGTTAAGTAACCATTTGTGTAGAGTTTGTGCATTTTTCTTGTGTTTATGTTTTTTTTTCTAATTGTGACTATACTTTCCCCACAGCCTCAATATCTGAATTAGGCTGATTTGTGACTGTAAATTTACCTTTTGATGGATTGGCATCCATGTTTTAATGCAATAGTGCTGGAGTAGTTTTCCTCCAATACATCTGAATTGTATGATGCAGTTCAAAACTGGATGGATAAATAACTGCATTCACTAAAAACTGCATGGGTACTGCAGTACATTTATTAGAAACACTGGAGTTACTACTGCGGTGGGTTGGTGCCCTGCCCGGGATTGGTTCCTGCCTTGCACCCTGTGTTGGCTGGGATTGGCTGCAGCAGACCCCCGTGACCCTGTGTTCGGATTCAGCGGGTTGGAAAATGGATGTATGGATAGATGGAGTTACTATGGTTGATTCTGCACAAGTAGCCTGCAATGCACCATATGAAATCCAGGGTGCTATTACTGGGTGAAATACTTTCAAACTGCATCAAATGAAAACTATTACAGAATCACTTTTAAAGAATTTAATTTTTCCATTACAATGAATTATGGATTATGCTAAAAGGGTATTAAGGACTATAACGAACATTGTTTTATTAACCTAGGACCAAAAATAAACAGTTTAAACTTTATTCGCATTTTACAATTATTTAATTTGTTTCCTAGGATCTGCTTCTGTGTCTCTAGATTTTGTGATATTCCTATGTGTCAAATCAAGAAAGTACAAAAATAAAGAATAAGGCATTATATAGATAGTAAGAGCCCAATAATTAACCTTTATTATTTTGCTTAATGCTTGGAGCCTGACTTATTTATATCACTCGTTAATCATCAAATGTATTTGTTTCAACTAAAGTACTCACAATTAAGCTGAAGTATAGGCATACAGGCCTTGGGTGATAACTGGCAGTGGTTAATGCTGTGAGATTCAGTTACCAACCAAGCTGCTGATGTGATCATCATGTGTCAAGCTGAATACATTGCCTGTGGAAATTACCTTTTCTGAGTAAAATTTGATCAGATGAAGAAAGATAACATAAGGTTAATAGAAACAGTTTACACATCAGTGATAAACAAAAGAGTAAAATAATCATATGAAAAAGAATGATAGGAAGTGGGCCCAGCTGCCCTGCATATACAGTATTAGGTACATTGAGATCCTGACTTTCCTACATCTTGATGTTACATAAAAACATCTCATTCCCCCTCTCTCACTCTCTGTCACAATTTATGTTGTCTGTGATTCCTTGTTTGGAATGGAATCATAGACTGAACACTCACCAATAGTTCCCCCTTTAGCCAAGCCGTAGAATCACTACTGAGATCAGGGGTAATAATTCTATGACTGGTAGTCTACAGTGAATCTTACTGTCTCTGGCATGGAGTGTACCATTAAACTCTCTCCTAAAGAGCTAGGTGCCCTTGGTAGCTTCTGGACTACCTGACCACTTAAGTAAAAGGCAGGTCCTCACTACTCCTGGTAAGAAACCTTTAATGCATCCAGCTGGCCTGAAAGGGTTCTAGTGTTTTCCTCCATGTCTTTGCCAGTACTCTGCTATTAGACACACCATGCATATACATAAAATGCTGAGATCTGTCATTTGATTACTTTCAAATTATTAGGCTAAAGCCTCATCAAAAACATATGACCTAATACGTGCCATGAGAACTAAGTGCTAAAATGGTGGTACACACAAGGAAAATTGAAGCTAAAACGGCTAAAAGATGATGTCACCAACATGATGATAAAGTTAAATAGCATTTGAAAAAACACAAATTCACATTTAAAAATTATAAAATACAGGGTGAGGCAGAAAGGACGGACATTTTTTTTACAAAAATCACAAAATTGTAATTTTTTTCTTACAAAGAAATTTATTGAAAAATTTGAGTTAATATTGAAATAGCATTTGACAATTTGTAGGGATGGAAATGCAGGTCTAAATGCAAAATACGTCTTACCGAACGATTACTGAGGCCAAGTTCAGAAGAATGCTTCCGAACAGATCAATTAGTCCACATCTTTTGTTCATTTGTGTATCTCGTGTACGAAGTGCTTTAACCCAAAAGTGTTATGAGCGGGAACACCTTTATTTCTGTGGATACTGAAATGGCAACGAAACTCACGCTGAACTGAGGTAACAGATTGGTTGTTCTTGACAAAACAAAAAACGCAAAAACGCGGTGTTCTATCGTCCACGGCTCCATGGCTTCAACTAAACAGGAAATTAAAAAAAAATGCTAAGACTTCGCGAACCTAACGCCACCTACCGCACATCTGTCACTCCACCTAGTGGTGAGTTGTAGCCATTTCAAAGACGTCTGTCCTTTCTGCCTCACACTGTATAAGAAGGAATCAATAATAACTACATAATGATTACACCCTTGGTGCTATGATTGTTTTTTTATTGTTTGTAATGTTTTTAATGTTTCATGGATTCATTTTAGTGTTTATTTCATATTCTTTCTGTTTTTCAGGGGGTTTGGAATAAGGAAAATTCATATTTAAGGTTAATTTTGTGCTAAACAAAATTGTAAAAATAACTCAAAATATGTAACATTTTATCATGTCACCTTTTTGGATTTAGCCTGTATATGGTTCCTATTCACATTGCTATATAGGACAACAACAGGTCACAGTCCATGATGTCACTGTATAAATATCAGGGTTATGCAAGTCCTGATTATGTGAGATTTGATAAAAGCCTAAAAACTTTAAGAATGTCTGTATTAGTTACAGTCTTGTTACTTTCAGAATCTGGGCAACTGTTATTATGATTGCTTGTTTGTTTAGTGAGTTGGCTGCAATGGCAGATTGGAAAGATTCACGGTTTTGACATTTTCTTGTTTTATGATCGATGTCACCTGATCTCTATTTAAAAAAATCTGTCTTTTCTCTCTTAAAGCATTATACTTGCCACTTTCCTTAATAAACTGTCTCAATGGAATCACTTTCAATGACACCCTCTTCTGCTTATCCAATAATCCAAACTGGCTTTTGGGGGAACTCTCTTGGATCCTCAGTTTTAATAAATGTGCCCCATACCTCCTTGATACATCTTCTGCCTTGAGCAACCATTTGTAGTTGGGCAATTGGTCATGGCATATTTACTAATTATCTTGCCAGAAGATGGATTTAAAATAGTAAAAAAGATAATCTGCTTGGGGCATAAATCCACACTATTAAGTATATTGTCAGTTGCGACAGTTGCCTGTACTTGTCAGTTTTAAAGAGAGATTTCCTGTGGCATGGCATGCATTAGTGATGCTGCCTTATAGCCCTAGAGATCATGTTCTGATGTGACCTTCAATGAACTGGCACACCATGAATGGCTGGTTCTTACCTTGTGCCTGAGTGTTGCTGAAATATACTTTGGGTCTTAATAACCATGTTAGGGGCACGATGTTAAAACAAACCTATATAGGAAATTTACATATATTGTCTCTCTTAAGCTCTGAATGTTAAAAACATTCAGAATGTGCTGGAAAACATCCATCCCTCAGTTACCCAACTCACCCAGAGTGAAAAGGGCTGAAGTCCATCCAGGTAACCTCAAGTGCTATGCTGGAGATACATATGGATGGGGCACCAGCACGAGTCATTCATTTGAAATTAAAATGAATTTGGGACCTGCCATAGCTTTGAAAGTTTCCCTGTAGGGGTTTCACAGAAAACTTGGCCTTGACCTTTTGTGTTGTTCTGTGCATTTTTTAACCCTTATTAACATTTCATTCATCTTTCTCACACCATAATCATAAACAGGTCACATCTTTCTTCTGTTAGAGAAATGTATCTAATACAATGACCACATGCTGATTCCTTACCTGGAACAAATGCATAATTTTCCTGTCAGTTTCAAAATCATAATCCAAATTGCTCTTCTCACTGGAAATGATTAAAAATCATAAAAAAAAACATTTTAAATACTCACTGGGTAGCTGTTCAAAGTCTGTGATGCTCTGATCACTGAATGGCTCATCACTCTGTACACTTAGATCTAAACTCAACAATACCATCTTGCTTATTTAACTGAAGTATTAATATTCTCTGTTTTTACAATTTCAGCATTTTTCTGTTCATCATCCTTATATGATTCTCTTCTTCAGGTTGCTGCTCATCCAGGGCTTGTTGCACTGCAAGCATTAGAAAGGCTCTGCATAAAAACTTTTATTCATTCTATTTTTCGTTCTGCTTACAGAGGAATCAAAGCATTATGCATATCTGAATCTGTTCCTCGGAGAGTCGCAGTCAGGGCAGCTGATGGAACGGTTCTTACGGATGACACTGTAGTTGTGACCTGCTGGGCTGGCTACTTTGAGAACTTGTTCAAAGCTGATCCTCCAGCTAAGACGTTGGATATCTCTAAGTCCACGGTTCTTGAGGCTGATCCTCCAATTAGCTGTGATCCACCCTATCTCACTGAGATTGCACAGGTGGTGAACCAGCTGAGGGGAAGGAGAGCTGCAGGGATCTGTGGCATTCGGGGTGAACTTCTCCAGGCTGGTGGTAAGGCTGTTCTCCTGGCATTGCAAGCAATCTTTGCTTCCATTTGGGAGATTGGCATAATCTCAACTGACTGGAAAACGGGACTTATCGTCCCTGTCTGGAAAGGGAAGAGTGATCGCCTGGATTGCAGCAACTACAGGGGGATAACACTGCTCTTGGTGCCAGGTAAGGTCCTTGCTAGGGTTGTCCTCAATAGGATCCGTGATCACTTACTCACATACCAGTGACCAGAACAGTCTGGTTTTACACCCAAGAAGTCTACCGTCGACCACATCCTGGCACTGAGGTTTCTCATAGAGTGCAAATGCAAATATCAGCAGAGTTTCTTTGCAGCCTTTGTTGATTTTCAAAAGGCATTCGACTCAGTTGATTGAGCTGCCCTGTAGGACATCCTGAGGGTTCGTGGGATCCCCTCGAGGTTGCTGGATATCATGGCTGGCCTGTACACTGGTACTGTGAATGCTGTGCAGAGTGGAGGCAGGACCTCTGCATTTTCCCAGTTGATTCTGGGGTTCATCAGAGGTGTGTTTTTGCTCCTACTCTGTTCAATGCTTGTATGGAATGGTATTGGGCAAGGTCGTGGGGTCCAGCGACTGTAGGGCATCTGTTGGTGAAGAAAGATTCATGGATCTTGCCTTTGCTGACGATGCTGTGATCTTCAAGGAGTCAATGGAGGCTCTGATTGGGGCACTTGAGAGACAGAGTGAGGAGTCTGAGTGTCTGGGCTTGTGAGTGTCCTCGATAAAAACCAAGATCCAGACCTTTAATGACCTCTTGGGCACAGCCATCAGCAGTGTGTCTGCTTGCAGAGAGTGTTGACCTTGTTGAGAGGTTTACTTACCTTGGCAGTGACATTCATGTCTGGTGACTCTTCCTGTGAAGTCAGTAGACAGATTGGGAGAGCATGGGGGGTCATGAGGTTGCTGGAAAGGGGTGCGTGGTGCTCACAATATCTGTGCAAAAGGACGAAGGTCCAAGTCTTTAGAGTCCTGGTGCTTTCTGTCTTGCTATATGGTTGTGAGACACGGACGCTCGCTATCCAGTGATCTGAGACGATGACTGGACTCCTTTGGTACTGTGTCTCTCCGGAAAATCCTTGGGTACCGTTGGTTTGACATCGTGTCGAATGAGCAGTTGTTCATGGAGTCCCGAATGCGGCACATTACCTGCATTGTGAGGAAGCGTCAGTTACGGCACTATGGCCTTGTGACACATTTCCCTGAGGGTGATCCAGCTCATAAGATCCTCATTGTTGGGGACCCAAGTGGCTGAACCAGGCCAAGGGTTCGCCCACTTAACACCTGGCTGCAGCAGATGGAGGGTCATTTCCGGAGGTTGGGACTGGACCGGGTGTCTGCCTGGGGGGTTGCCAACCGGGATCCCGAGATGTTTTGCCGTGTAGTGGGTGCGGAAACGCACTATACCAGTGCATGCTCCCCAACTTGACTTGACTTGCTTGATTCTATTTTTTATTAGTGCTAGCTCATAAATGTAGACATGCAGGAAATGTGAGCAAAGAATGAAAGTAAATATCATTAAACAAGGAAGGCAGCAAAATTAATATTGGAAACATCTGAAAAATTCATTTTAGCATGTGTACTGCATATGTACTGCAATCTAAGATAACAGAATAAACTGTAGAAAACAAAGGTGCAGTCTAAAACACAGAGAGACTGAAAGTACAGTACTTAAACAAAAAAAGATACCATTTTACTGAAATCTGACCAGAAAAACTAAACAGTGCATATTGGCCTTAAATGTAATTGATAGTCTTCACTGTGGTGAACAAATCAACAACTTCATGGCCAAATCCAGATTTTCAAATCTCTGAAAGACATTAGTTAACACAAACCTCTTGCAAATGTAATGAATACTTAAATAAAAAATCTACGGTGACACTTATGGGAAGATTAAATGCCTCCACTTACTCCCCAGAGCAGTCATTTTATTGCCTTGCTATCTTTAAAAAGCAAATGCATGAGATATTATAGTTACACTCCCCTTGTTAACATCCTTCAAACACTTGTGGGAACTGGAAGGCAGCATCTTCTGACACTTGATAGCATAGCTTAGATAAGAACCTAATTACAGATCGGTGGGTGACTTTTCTGGTTTCATTTTAAAGTAAATGAAAAGTCTGACGGCCACGTTGAGTTTATGGAGGTTGAGGTACTAGGGTGTTGTACCATGTTAGTCATTATGAATGTAGAGAAAAGCCAAGCAAAATGACACCTTTTATTGGCTAACTAAAAAGATTACAATATGCAAGCTTTCGAGGCAACTCAGGCCCCTTCTTCAGGCAAGATGTAATACAGAAACTAAAGTTTCCTGTGTTTATATCCACACACTAGGACAAGAAACAACATTGGTAAATCTTTAAATGAAAAATCTTAAATGTAAAAAATTAATAGGTTCATTCAGGCTAAGATTAATTTAACAAGAGAGAGAAGAACAATGTGGAGGTTGGGGAAAATATATGATATTGTCAGTGATGGTCAGGCTCTGAGAACCCACTAATTTTACAAACTTCAGATTTTTTTCTGTATGTTCAAAATTCTTCCTGGCAATCAATTATGGCTTTTTGAGTGTTTTGCACAGTTGAAAATCGAAATTTATAATTAGCTTTCTGGTAAATGACCTCTGAACTATGTTGCTGCTTTTTTTCTTTGTTATGTTTTGTATTTACTGTGAAGCCATTTTCATTTTAATGTCTTACTGCTAAAGGGTGTGATACTAGAAGTCTCTTACATGACATCATCATTGTGTCTACTGTGGAGACCTAGGGGGACATCTGCTGCCCCAACCCTACATAGACTGGCAGAAACACAGGCTCCAGTACAACACATGCTTTATTCAGAGTGGGAAATACTCTTCTTTTGTCTCCCCACCTGCAGCACAGTACAACAAGCACCAATAAAGCACACAGGCCTTTCTTCTATTCTCTCTTTCTCGATTACTTCCACCTCCACTTCTCCCTCAAGCTTCGTCCTCTTCCTCATGACTCTGATTCCTGGAGTAGTGCTAGCTAGCTCCTTTTATAGGAACCTGTGCAAGCTCCTTCCCTTAAGAAGCTGTCCAGGCCAAATAAGTGACCCAGCTGTCCATCACACCATATACAGGTCAGCATGTGGACAACATATTGTCCAAAACGGCAGATAATTTCTTACACAACTTTCACATATGTTAGTGATGGCTTTCCTTGTGTTTTGAAATTTTGAAATGATTCCTTTGACTATTTTTCATAATGTTTTGAATGGTGAACAGAAAAAAAAGTCCTTCTGGTGTTGACCCTGGCCTACCATTAAACACACACTTTTTTACACATTCATTTTTCTTGCCATTGTGGCCTGCCATCATTTCATATCTTGGCAGAAATCCAACAACATTAATTTCTCTCTGAAATATGACTGCTGGAGTTTTCAATGCTAAATGGCCATTGTAAACCAAAAGATTAGAGAGTGTTAGGATGTTGAATGGGCCAAGAAAGAAACCCTGTTTCAATGATGGAAACAAAAATCAAAAGTAAACAAAAAAAGTCAAAGGGTTATAGTTCTCAAAATACAGGCTACTCTGCCAGTAAGACACAGAATTCTGTCACCTTCAGGATCAGGGTACAAAATAAACGTTGACTTACAGTGAAGAGTTGGTATATAGGGGCTGGACAGAAAATTACGGGGTTGTACATGGAGGTCAGGAAGTAACATCATAGTTCTCCTAAAGGTTCTTCCTCTGGTCTAGGGAAAATAAAACAGCAGTCATTAAAGACCATATCATTCCTTCTTTCTTACCTGCTCTGCTCTGCACCTCTGGGGACATCCATCCACCAATTTTATTAACCCATTTATTCTGATTTAAAGCCATGGGGCAGCCAGAATCTATGCTAACAGCACTGAGTGCAAGGCTGGAGCTATGCCTAGGTTCTTAACAATGTTCATTCACTCATACCCAACCAATTTAAAGTTGCCAATTAACTAAAACAGTCATTTAAAGTGGCCAAATAACCTTATGTGAATTTTCCCTTGGGATTAATAAAGTATCTATCTATCTATCTATCTATCTAAACCACACATATGTTGAGTACCAAGAGAAAAACTTACACAGACACAGAGAGGATGTGCAACGTCCATACAGAAAGTGACTGGGCTGAGATTTGAACCATTTCTTGTGAAGTTATGAGGCAGTAGTGCTAGTAATTTCATGACCCACTTCTGGGAATGCTGAAATCAAAAAATACTTACATTTTCTACTTTATTAGTGCCTATTTACATATATAGATATACAGTATGTAAACTATTTAGAAGTAGTATCAATGTGTATTTAAATCCAGCCAGGACAGAGGTACAATGTTTAATGCTCCTGTCTCATGTATTTTGAGTTATGTGTTTGAATCCATTTACTCTCAGTGAGGAGTTCACACATTATTTCACTGACATGATGTTACAAAACCTGCCTCAACAAAATACCAAATGGGAAACATGTCTCCAAACACCCACCCAAAAGGCAGACCTGCCCTTAATTCAGATCTGGGACCTTGGATTTGGCTACACTCTATCCAGCCTAACCCATAATCAAAAGGCAGGCTTCTGCTTGCACAGGCCCAGAAATGAGGCTGATGGTGTTAGAATTTCAAAAATAACCAGACAGTCACATAAATGGAAAACAGGAAAGCTGAAACCTCAGGCTTAAAAATGAAACCACCTTATAATCAAATATTACTGAAAAAGAGCACAAAAGACAGAACAGGAAAAAAGAAAACAAAGCAAAATAAGGTTCCTAAAGTAAACATTGAGAAAGGGTTCGACAGTTTTACAAATGAGATGCAATAGAGGGTAGTCAGAGCTGTGTGCTGCCATCTTATATAGGTGGGCCAAGATGACACAATACAGCATGTGACCTCCATTTCACACGACCAACAATAAGCATAATGATCATTAACAAGATGGTTGTGGCCATGCAAAGAATGTCCCAAAAAATAGAATATAAAATTATATTTTCAGAATGGCAAAAATATATAAAAGTTAAAAAAACCTACATGTACACAAAAATTTGTAAAACAGGTTTTAAATGACCAATTACAAAATTGTTAATCTTTAGTGTACTCACTCTGGCTGTGCCAACTTCCCTTTTGTAACACCCCTAAAATCTAAGTCTTAAAGTTAGTGTGATGTCCCCTTCCAAGAGAATAAAAAAAACATGAGGCTAACTTGTCGAAAGTAGAAACAGTGTTTATTCAAAGAATGGTACATTCAAGAAGTCATTAAATAAAAAAATATAATTCATATACAGTAATTGTGCCATCAAAATCAAATCTGTGCTCCTGAGTGTTTAAAATACATACTCCAATAAATGTTAAAATCCAAATTGTAAAGGTAAAACCACAACTGTTCCTTTTCTTTCACTGTCCCTATCAGGATCCAATGGAGTCCCACGGACAAAGCCCACCACGTCCCTCCAATCAGCCACCTCAGTACTGATGGACCAGGAGCTGCCTCCTCCATCGGTCACCATGGCTCCTAGGGTGCCATGCCCTCTCCTGGATGCCTCTACATTGGGACCCTATCTTTCCACTTGCTTCTGGAGCCTCTCTAACCTTCTCACCAGCTCCACCTTTGAGAAGCTCAGCTGTCGAGAGTCCATCCTTTTTCTTGGAGCTCTTACGCTCCTCTTTTCTGCTCTGTGTAAACTAATCAGTACTACAGCACTGCCAAATTTGTCCACCACCATTTACCTTTCTCAACTAGCGATCACTATCTTTCAGTTTTGTTCTTTCCCTCTCCTCTTGCACTGACCCTGCTTTCTTATACAGTACTCTAAAAATCACTCTTGTGCCTTCTGATTGTTGTGCTGTTATTGGCCAGCAATCATTAATCAGCACTAATGACTGCAAACATGTGCACGACTCACCAACGCACATTACAACACTACTAAAAAGGATTAAACCTTTAAAACAATCCACACCCCCTAATCCATTTCAAAACATTAAGATTTTTATGGAAAGCTTCCAATGGTCATGACACCTTCCTTCTAAGGAGGAATTGATAGACTTTAACCTGCTGGTACACAAGTGAAAGTAAGTAGAAAATATTTTGTTAGACATATGAAAGATAAAATAGTTAAGAATAAAATGGTTTTCTTGTGTGTCTACTAGTGGTTGAGTAGGAAAAAAACATTTTTGCTATAGTCAGTTATTACTAATCTACTATTACCATCATTATATTCATTATTATGTTGAAGGAAGAAAACTTCATTTTTCTGATTTTTCTTAAAATAAAATGTTCCTGATAGTTTGGCAATCAAAACTACATTTTAATTATTCTGACATTTTATTTATTAAGCGTGATCACACCTGAGGCAGTACTGACCTTGCGCTTTAGGACTCAATCACTCAGATGGTGTGAGATATCCGATGTTGTGTGGAGCTGTCTTTTAGATGATCTCAGCATAATATCATATTTGTTTTTTTTTATCATCTGTTCAGTTAAGCACTTAAGGGTTTAATGAATGCACAGAACATGCAAAATTACTGGATTAGAATGCAATTCTGTTTAATTAAGTCCTGCTTAAATCAAGAAAAACAAGTTCTGGGTGCTTCAAGATGGAGGATCAATGCATTTGAAAGTGCTTCAAGAGCTTCCTGTTAACAGCAAAGGCAGCCTTATCAAATGGCTTTTGGCATGTGTCAGAATAAAAAACAGATTTATTAGCAGAGCTTAGTGCTATTTCGGGCAATAATAGACACGCAATTAGCTGCAATTGGAAACAGAGTGTCTGCCTCTTCCCCGCCTTGTCTAGTGCCTTCGCAGCCACTCTTGCTTTTCACTACTAAACACTTACAGTAGCTGACAAGAGAACTGCTGCTCTTTATTAAATGTCCATTGTACACTTTCAAATCAAAATTTGGCATAGTTGTAATTTAAAATCCATATGCTGATCATTTACATAACTGACATTTAGGTGTTATGGGAGTTAATTTGTATGCAAAATAAGGGGGCTGAAAATAATCAATAAGTTTTGTTTACACTTGAAAATTGAGCTCTTGTGGCTGCTGGTCCTTCACAAAAGTCTAATTGCTAGATGTGTTTAATACCCTTAATTAATTAATATAACATTTTCCTGGCAAGGTTATCATTGACTTAAGTACATTTCCCAGCATTGCCAAAATGGCAATTTAAAAACATCCTTAAAATCGAAAAACAGTTTAGGAAAAGGGTGGATGGACATGGACAGAAGTTACATGGATGTAAGCTTAACATTACATTTCATGCAAGTGCCAGAAAAAAGTGACTCAATAGTTAACAAATTGGTCTGTAAAACATAATGTTGCCTGTTCAATCCCCACCAAGTCAAACCAGCTACATTAAAATAATTCTAATGTAATTCTGTACCTGTAAAATGCCTTGGAGTTGTGCCTAAAATGACATAATACATAGCATTCTCAAACCATCTTAACCCATTTCAGGGTCCTGTGGGGCTAGAACCTAAGCAAACATGGGAGAGCAGCAGGAACCAGTCCTGGACAGTTTAGATGAAGCCTTAGAAAGGAAGCTCTACAATTACATGGAACTGGTCAGAACATGTCAGCAGTCAGGATGGAGAGCTAGGTGTTTCATTGTAGTGAGACACAGGGAATTTGCAGTCCATTCTTTGGTCTGATCATTTAGCAGTTTGGGCAACAAAGGAGAGAGAAGAGGACAGCAGTCCACAGTACCATTGAAGTGGCAGAGAAAGCCTCAAGATGGCTATTGCTCAGGAGAGGAGAGACATAGGGGTCAGAGTAACAAGCAGTGTGGACATGTGCTGAGGTCTGATCAACCATATTGTGTTCACCTGGAGGAGAGTGTATGATGTTAAAAGACCTGAAACACTCAATAATCATAGGAACGTCACTGATGAAATGTCCAGAATGAGGCATCAGCTGATGTACAGTATATTCAGTTTCCACTATAAAATGAGTCTTATGAAAAGTGAAAACCCTTGACTTGAACACATTGAATTTCTAGTTGTGATTTGTATTTTCAGTGCCATGTGTTAAGGACCAATCAAAGGAGCCTTTTACCATACTTGGTTATTCAAAATGAATGCCACCCAACTGTCACCATTTTTGTTCACTTTACTGCCTTTTTGAGCAGACTAAACATAACCATCATCCATCAATCCATTTTCAAACCTGCCTAATCTTGAACAAGGTCACGGGGGAGCAGGAATCTGCCCTATCAAAGTTCAGGTAGCAAGGCAGAAACAATTGCTGGCCAGAGTGCCAGTCAATCGAGGGATAAACACATACATAAACACCTCTACTAAAAACACTAGAGCCAATTTTTAGCACCAATCCACCTAACCTGCATGTCTTTGAACTGTTGGAGGAAACCAACACAGACACAGGAAGAACACACAGACTCCATGAAGGGAGGACCGGGATGTGAACCGTAGTCTCCTTACTGCAAGGAAGCAACACTACCGCTGTGCCAAGGTACCACCTTTGGGGTCAATTTCCTATCTAATTCTTGTAGCTTTTTCAGTGTATCCTTGTTTATATAATACATCTTTCTCAAAAAACTAAGCACTTTTATAAATTGATGTATATGACATATAAAGAGGCCCCAGCTGAAAAAAAGAATTTCTTCAGAAACCTAAAGCTGAAGGAGCTTGGACAGTGAACGGTTCTTCTATGAGACTCTGGAAAGAGTAACAAAGCACTGACTCCACAGCAGCATGGCTTGCATTGGGAGGGAGATCTTGCAGTCATTCACCTTTTAGGCTCCATTCTGTGTGCTGACATTTACAAATCATTGTAAATAAATATATAAATAGAAAGTGATAGTAAAGCATTTACCGAGAATCTATAGTGTTACTATCTGCCACACTTTTATCAATTACCTACTGTATATCTTTCTTTTTATAAAATACTCAGTGTTCAATACTTCATTCACACATGGCATCAAGACATTTACAGGTGCAGTAATGAATTCACTTCTTCAGAACAAATTTCTTACAAATAAAAAGCCTCTCACAAAAACATTTCTACCATTACATGCAAATAAGAAACTTTGCTAAAAGCAAACACAGATATCTTGTAAAACAACCTGTATTATCTGCAATAGTGGCATCGCTATAAACTTCTTTGATCATTAAGAAGGCATGCTTTCACATTAATGAACCACTACATCTGAGACAGCACTAGATTCTTAGCCTGTATTTGAAAGTCAACCCTAAATTTAATCCACATATTTTCAATTTAATAAGACTTAGTAAGTTTGTTGAAAACAGTATAGTACATCAAATATGTACAGTATACACTTTTTCTCATTAGTTTGTTGGTTAAAACCACAGTAGTAATAGGATTGTACCCTTAATGAGAGAAAGCAACACAACTTCACTGATAAAACAACTCGATATTCTGATTTCTAGGGAGCTGTAAGCTCTGTCCACAAGACAATATAAATAATATATTTAAAAATATTTTAAACATTTCAGGAATATTTGATAAAATTATTGAAAATCTAGTTGTACTAGAATAGCATAGAAGTTGATTTAAGTGCCAAAAATGCTAAAGTCTTTTTAAATGCTGCTTAAAAAATGATTTTCACTGCAGTCATTTCATAATGTCTTTATGTCATCAGATAGAAACATGAGCTATGAGTAAATTAAATTATAAGCCTGCTTCAAACAAAGCTTAAATGCTGTAATGAGAGAAGATGAGAGAGACTGAACAGGCCACATTACAACATGGAAAAGTATCATGCTAATGAAAGCCAGCAACAGTTCAAATCATAGTTATAACTACAGCGTATATAAAACAGATTGGAAAGGCTGTGTAAAACAGATAAGTGAGCTTAATATATGAAAATATATATTAACCAATAATTTTTCTACTGACATGAAGGTTTTACAGTCGTTGAGATATTTACTGCTAAAATGTCAAGACAAATTCTGAGAAACTGTGTTACACAGCATTTATGTTTTCATTCAAGTTCAAGGAACTAAGTAAAAATGTAGTATATTTTTAGCATCCAGTTTT
Source organism: Polypterus senegalus (assembly GCF_016835505.1). NCBI lineage: Eukaryota > Metazoa > Chordata > Cladistia > Polypteriformes > Polypteridae > Polypterus > Polypterus senegalus. The sequence continues at coordinate 79,641,294 of NC_053158.1, forward strand.
CCTCTCACATCTGAAAGAAGCACATGGAAAAAAACACACAATTCCATAATGACCCTTTTAAATGAAAGTATGTATGCATGAGTCAGTCATGAAATGGACTGGCACTCTATCCAGGGTTGGTCTCTGCCTTGTGCCACATGTTTCAGGAATAGGCACTTACAACTCAGAGCTGAATAAGTGGATTACAAGATGGAGGAATGGAATTTGTATTCATTGTAGTAAGGCTGTAACACCATAATCACACTGATGACAGTATGAATATATTATTTGTGTGTGTGTTTTTTTAAACACTATCTAATGCTGTATTCAATGTTTGGTGTTGTGTTAATTGTCTACTGTTGCTATTATGCTACTGATTAGTCTATGAAAGACATGCGAAGTATAATCTTATGTACTAAATATGCACAACAGTAAATATTAGCTTGAATAATTGACCTTCATAGTAATAAATATTTATTATTTAAGTACTTCAGTATAACAAAAACATTTGACAGACTTCCAGTGTTCAGGAAATTACATGACTAAGATGTGAGCTTGAAATTTTAAGCTCTTTATTCAATGCTATAGTATGTGATAATGAAGTCTCCTAGGAAAAGGCAGCTAGAAAACAAGTATCAGATTCTCCATGGCAAAGTTCATTTTTTGATGGAATTTGCCAATGATTTTGAAACAGCAGAAACAAGAGAGCATTGAATAATTTTGGGTATTTTTTTTTTACCTTCAGGCAATCAGCTTCATTTTACAGATGGCTGTAAAATTACTTCATGAGTTCCAACAGGACTTCCCTGTCAAATAAAAAAACACCACATAGCCTTTCTACTTATATACTCTACAAGGTGGTCCAGATCTAATTATGCAGATGCAGATCGTTTGGATGACTTTGATTTATGCAGGGACGACTCCTGTTCAGCGCGAAGACAATTCTTCATGTCGTCAGTTCGCATACTTCTCGATGGTCCGGGATTTTTCGGGTGATTTTCTATGTAATAAACTTAATAAGTTATAGCGTAATGAAAATTGCATAATTACATCTGGACCACCCTATAGATCTTAAGTCATGAGAAATGAATGACAAATGTCTGCATTGTACTTTCGGTTTAACAAGATATTTTTGCAGTTGAATTGTAGATATATGATACTCGCAATGCTTTTAAAAACATGCTTACTTATTCATATGAGGATTTACAGAACTAGTTATATTTCAAATATAAATGGTGGTACTTATTTTGGTAATACAATATTTAATTCTCTTGCTGATTTTGAAAACTGTTTTTTTTTCACAATCATCTAAGCACCTTTCTGCATTAAGTTAAAATTATTTTGGATTTAGAAGAATCGGCTTAAATCCAAAACATTGAAATTTCCAATTAAATTGGATATTACTATACAGGTATATGTTTCATTGGTACAGAGGTTAGTGCTGCCGCCTCAAGATTGCAGGGACCAGGGTATGAATCCTTTACTGGTCATTGTCTGTGTGTAGTTTACACATTCTTCCCATGTCTTTATGGGTTTTTTCTCCGGGTGTTCTGATTTTCAGGCCAAATTCTAAAAATGTACAATTTAACCTAATTTGTGATTTTAAACTGTCTGTTTATGACTGACTGTGAGTGTATATGTAAGAATGTCTGATGATGCCTCATCTGGAGTTAATTTCAGGACTTGTATCTCATCAACTGTGCCCAGACAGACAATGTTGTGAGCAAAGGTGAATGTTTATCCTAAAGGACTAATTTTACCAGCACAGGCCAGAAAATTACGGCATACAAGGAGACAGGCAAAGGATCGTCTTGTAAAGCAGGCAGAGGTCAAAACCAGGAAGTCAAAAGAACCATTTTGTCAAAGCATACCAAAAACAAAACTTGTCAGTCAAATAGTATAAGCATAATTTTCAGCTGCCTTAAAAATTCCTTTCTCTAAATAACTAGGAAGTGCACATACATGTTATAGCATATTCAGAAACATGAATACCTGTTTTAACAACATACTATCTTAAGCAAAACTCTTAACTACCTTAACTTCCTTTCCCTAAATGAATAGGAAACATGCATTAATGTTTTTAGAATATACAGAAATGTGGACACGTGCATTACCACATCATCTTAAATTATATCTGCAACTACAATATCACATGCAATATCACCATCAAAAAAGACAAATGCCATTACCAACAGCAAAACTAATTCATAATGGTGCAAAGACGACATAACCAAAGAAGACAACAATAATAAAAACAGCATTAATTATACACTTAAAAGGGCAAAAACGTGAGAATTAGAATAAGCACAAACCATCCAGAAAGCTGTAAAATAATTTAAAAGGATTAATAAAATGAATGGTAGTCCCATTAGATGTGTTACAAGAGGAAGGATCAATAAGGTCTAGACAACAAGTAGAATGTAATATAGCAGTCAGCAACATCAACAGGTTTCACTAACAAACTAACAGTAACTGTGTCATGAACAAATTAATTTATCCACAAAAGGCAGCATGTTTTGGTAGAAATTACTTGTACTTATTTAATTATTGTAAAACATGATTACCCTGATGGTGGATTTATTTTCCAAATGAGCTGTGAAATCTTATTAATACAAGAGATTACAAGCATACAATATAACTGGTTTTCAGAAAGCATTCTTTATAGTTAGGTTTGGGATATTACATCACATATGATGAGATAAAGGTCCATATTCAAGGGAGTAACATCTTGCTGAAGTAATGTCTCTGGTGGTGATTCCAATGGGTCTTTGTTGGTCCTTTGCTCTCTGTTCTAGTATATTCAGTATTTTTGTAAATAGTCTCTGATTACCTTATAATATGGTAAAAAAAAAAAAATTAAGCTACAAACATAATAGAGGAAAAGTATACTATGAGAATTGCAAATTCATTCCAATTCTCAAAGCACAATACCCAAAGAAAACTGTAGGTGTGAAATTACCAAAACAACATCGAAGAACAACTTCTCCCAACCATCCAAGAACAGTTTGGTGACAAACAATGCCTTTTCCCGCATGATGGAGCACTGTGCCATAAGGAAAAAGTGAACAAAACATCAAAATTTTGGGTCCATGGCCAGGAAACTCCCCAGACCTTAATCCTATTGAGAACTTGTGGTCAATCCTCAAGAGGCAGATGGACAAACAAAACCTTAGAAATTCTGACAAACTCCAAGCATTGATTATGCAAGAATGGGCTGCCATCAGTTAGGATTTGGCCCAGTAGTTGAGTGACAGCATGCCAGGGCGAATTGCAGAGGTCTTGAAAAAGAAGGACCAACACTGCAAATATTGACTCTTTGCATAAATTTAATGCAATTGTCAATAAAAAATTGTTTGAAACTTACGAAATGCTTGTAATTATACTCCAGTATACGATAGAAACATCTGACAAAAAGATCTAAAAACACTGAAGCAGCAAACTTTGTGAAAACCAATAATTGTTAATTCTCAAAACATCTGGCCATAGCTGTACACTGTTCTTATGTCAAAGAGAGAAGGACATTTCAATTTACTTCAAATTAGAAAAGATCAAATTTTCTCTTTGTGAGGAATTATACAAGACTTTCTCAGACTTTGTCAAAACATAATGCTCTGTTCAAATAAATAAGCTTGACCTCTGTTTAGCCTTTTGATTTTTCAACATATATGAAGGACTATGTAAGTTGAGTTGGGGAGGGGTGCTGATATTGGCTTCACACAGAACATAAATGCATGGGAAGTAGTATTGATTGAATCCTTGCACCATTATTATAAGATGATTCACTAAAAACATTGTGTAAAAACGTTGAAATGTCCCACATTTTGAATCAAAGCTGAAATTGTACTATTATAACACACCTAATACTTAAAAGGGCTGGTGGTGAGGCTATGTATATGTCTTTTTAATAATTAAAGCACTTCTTTTGTTTGCCTGTTACTAAGTCTTTCTCATTCTCTTTGTTTTCATTACATGTGATAGCACATAGCCATTAGCTGCAAGAGAAGTTATTGTTATTAAAGCACATTACTTAAAATTACTTACTATCACCAAATACACATACAGTACGTATTTCACATACTTTAATCATCCTGGACTGTTACTATGCTCAGCATTCACAAGAAGTAAAATTATTGGTATGTAATTAATTTAAAGAAATTGTGTTTTCTACTTGTGAGACTTGTTTGAAGATCAAACCACACTGTTATTAGTAATTAATGTTGAATTGCAAAGGGTTCGCAACTTTTTCTAATAATTGTAATTACATGCTATCACTAATACTTTATGCTTGGTTCCCCAGTATGACCTCATATTCGAATCATCTTTGTGGTCTGTCAATTTCTTGCACATACTGTAAACAATAAACACTAATTTAAACATTCTTGTGGTATCTCCAATTTAAGGTATACTTAAACTTCTCCACCTACGTGGGCTATTTCATATTAATGTCCATAGTTTTGAAATGGGTTGTCCAAAAAGCTTGTGTAGGTGTGACGGTCAGGAGTCCATAAACTTTTGACCATATAATGTATCTCCTTCCATGTATTTTATTAAGTATTAAAATATAATGTCTTTGATCTGTGAATTGTAATCTCATTAGCTTTGCACAGCATCTGGTAGCAATCTGTTCTGATAAGAGAAATATAAAAAAATAATGTTAGATATTTATTTGCTGATTATGACTAAATTAACCAATTGTCTCTTTGGACATTAAATGTACATTGACATATAACATTCTTTTCTGTATAGACAATGCATTCAAGATGTAATCAAATGGTTTCTATGAAATATGATCTATCTTTTTACAAGTACAAGGTAATGCTCAAAATTGTTCTTGCCATTTGAAAAATCAGTTTAGAATTCTTATTGGCACTTGTTTCCTTAAACAAAATTAAGAATAAAGACAACAATACATCAAATGTATATACTGTCAAAATAAACATAATGACTATAAAAGTGGTGCAAATCTAAAATATACAATGTATCATGCAATATAGAAAACTACATGTCATATGTACTGTACAGTACAGAATACACAATATTAAACAGAATGTAGTCCTTCAATAACTATGCTTCAGCAGTTTGTAACACTTGCCACTGGGAGTGTTTCTTAATCTAATGGTAAGAACTTAAATGATGTGTTATAAACTGTTAGACAACAGAGTTAACACCAGTTACAACTTTGTATATAAAAGTGCTTACTAATTCCACATTACCTTGTGCATTTTTCAGTAAGGTGTCAAGCAGGGGCGGATCTAGAAAATTATTCATGGGGTGGCAAGGGGTTGGCATTAAAATTATGAGGGGTGGCAACACTGAAGCAAGCATCCTTGCATGTTTTTTGTGGATTCAAGGAATGCTAGTCTTTATTCGGTGTATACACTATGGTGCACATTTTTATATTGTTCTATAAAAATAAAATAAAGGCTGATTTGTGATTGACTTGAATCTGATATCTGGATTGGAAAGTCAGATAAATTAAATGAGATGGTACGGTATATTTAACTTCTCTTTATTGTGTTTTACGCAAACCTATGCGTTTTACGCAAAGTCTATGCCAAGTTTAATTTACTAAGCATGACAAACAATGCAGACTGCACATTGATACAAAATCTCAATGGATCGTTAAGTCAAAAACACATAATAAATATACAGAAACCACATTTAAATCACCAACATATGTCTTCAAAATGAATAAAATAAATCACAGTATTCAGTGCAACAAGAGCAACAAAATGACATTTTAAAGTATTCAAATATCTTGGATGAGACATAAAAACAAATGCAATAATTTTAGTGCAAGTAAAGCAACAAAAGTCCCTTTAAATCCAAGTATCTCTTCTTTTTTTAACAAAACCAACAAATTTGGATGGACCGAAAACTAAATTACAAATTTTGGTGTAACAAGGTTATGACCAGCAGTCTATTAAACCATCCAACAAACAGCTTTGGTGCATATGTGTACAGTTGCAGACATATTTACTACTCACATCAAAGAATGCAAGTAACTGAACCTACTGTAACTGAATGCGACGATTGCCATGTTGTTCAGCAAATCTTTAAACAAAGTCATCTAAATTCAAGGCCTTGGTGTGTTTTGATTCAATGCTGAGAATAGCCAAACTCGACAATCTACTGTCTGCCATTGTAGACCTTAGGTAATTTTTGATTATCTTCAGAGCTGAAAAACTCCTTTCACATGTTGCGCTGCTAACTGGTAACACTACAGCTATTTTGCACAACCTGAACAGCTCAAAGAAAACAAGCTTATATGGTTCCAGAAAATGAGCAAACTCCATCAGAGTAGTAGGACTTCTTTTCCATTCATCTTAAGTCTATCTAGGACTCTCCCTTACCTGGTGAAGCTCATGTTTAATATCTTCAACACTTGACGCATAAGCATTAGCCAAAGAGACAATCTCTTCTTCCCTTAAAAAACTACAGCTTGACGGATTTACAGCCTTAATGCCTTTCATGATGTTGCAATCGATATCTGAAAAACGTCTTTCCATTTCCCCAATCATGGTGTCCAAGACTGGGTAGAACACTTTGACTCGAAAAGTCTCCTTTTCATCTGGTTCTACATGCTGTCCAAGTGTGGAAGTAACGATGGAATCTTGAAATTTTGTGGCCATCTGCTTTCGGGTGTGAAATGTTGTTGAAATGTGACTCTTTTCACACGTATTAAGTATTTCTGACCATAGGTCTTCAAAAAAAGCCTCACTGCGATAATTTGTCAGTGTTTCTTTTAGTGCGTCAATGAGTTCAACAGCCTTAGAGTGGTCAACAGATTTAGATTGGAGCATCTCAGACAAAATATTAGAGTCACTCAACACCTTTCGAAAGAGCACAAGACATCCAACAAAACTGACATCAATTTGGGCCAATATGCCTTTTGCTTCAACAGCTCTTTGAGGATTGTTCTCATCCGAGAGCTCTTCAAGCACTTGCAAAATAGCAGGCAATCTATCCATGACATTGCGACATGCTACATGTCTGCAAGCCCAGCGTGTATCACTGAGTCGCTGGAGCTCCCTTGATACACCATCATACATTTTCCGCTGTACTTCAAGCCATTTTTGATGGACATAAGATCCAGACAAGAACACATAAAGTCTTTCCAACAAAGAAAAGAAATTCCCACGTCTGGCACATTTTTGACGGCATCTACTATGACCAGGTTAAGACTGTGTGCACTGCAATGCACATAAAATGCATGCTTGGCCACTGCTTCTATTCTCGCTTGGACACCTGAATGGGCCCCACTCATTACAGCAGCTCCATCGTACCCCTGACCTACAAGATTTTTCTTGTACTCCAAACCATACTTTTCCAAACAGCCAATTATTTTCTCAGTTAACCCAGCAGCATCAAGCTTTTCTGCCTCTTGAAATTCTAGAAAGCTTTCGTAAATCAGACCATTGTAATAGTATCTCAGAACAATTGACATTTGCTCTTTTTTCTGAACATCTTTAGTCTCATCTACGATCACAGAAAACTGTACACTCTCTTTAACTTCTTTCATGATTTCCTCTTTCACCATTTCTGCCAGACAAGACAGTATTTCATTCTGGATGGTTTTACTTGTATACTTCGCATTTTTAGCTTGCTGTTCGAGTCTCTTTTTAACAATGGGATCATGTTTGCCCAACAAATCTAGCATGGCCAGAAAAACACCTCGTCTGTCTGAGTCTGTGACCCCGCTGGGCTAGATTTTCAGAAGCAGTTAGGACAAGAATTTCAGCCAATGTTTTGATGTATTTTCGATTCTCTGTTACCTTTTTCTGGTAATGTTCATCCATGACACCCAACAGCGAAGTATTTTTATCCTGCATTTTTTTGTTCTCTGCCCATGCTACCATTGCGTTTACATGGTTCTCAGATTGGGCATGAGAAGAAAACCCACTATCTTTAAACGTAGCCTTCTTCCAATTACTGTACCCCTCAAAGGAGGTAAAAACACTCTTTGGAGCATCAGGAAGAGAAAAATGTCTACATGCAAAACAGTAGCAGGCATCTCTAGACTGTGAGTATTCAAGCCATGGATGTGTTTGGTACCAATCAGCACGGAAGGTCCTCCGGACTCCGCCTGGAAAGGTCTTCTTTGGGAAGGTATGTAGTTTTGGCTGGGTCGGGCCTTCTGACCTAAATTTTGATATACCTAGTAAAGTAAAATAAAAATCAGTTATATTTAAATGTTACAGTATGAAACATTTAACACCTAATCATTCATGTACAGCTACTACTGCAGCAACCTTTGTCTAAAGGTTTTTTTTAGGCATATATCTCAACAATATCTAATAAAGAACACTGACTGTAACCACGATAAGCAAGGTTAAACATACATTGAGCTATGGTTCTTTAAACGATTATAGGTTAAATAAATCAAATAGGTTGTGCTTATTTTTTATTTATGTAAAGAAATATTTGAAAAGCACAATGAACAACATACCATGGACACCTGACAAACAGGGTGCTGGCGTTTCAAGCTCTCTCTCCTCTCTTTCATTGTCTGAGCTCTCTTCCTCTCTTAACCCTCTTTCTTCTACCTCTTCACTCACTTCATGCTGGATATCTTCTGCTTCTTCACTTCTTTCTAGCTCTTTGTCTTCTATTTCTATATTTCTTTCGTCCAACACTCCATCACCTCCTCTGTCTTCCACAACTTCTTTTGTACCCTTTTCTATCTTATCTTCACCTTCCACTCCCACAGTATCTGATTCTGATTTTCCTTTTCTTTTGGTTTAAAAAAACTCTGGATGTCAGCCTTTCTTTTCATAGTATCCTGGGAGATGCAACAAGTATGAAGTTTAGACTTTATAGCTTTCTAAACATACACTACACTGAACAATTTCACCTCCCTAATGAATACATATGAAAACATTAAGCTATACAATAACTCAGTAAATTCATGTGCTCCTATGGAATATTTTGATTGCTGCACTAGCTAACAAGGTAATACAGGTTAACGTTAAATAGAACTGATTAGACATACTTGCTGTTTAGTTGTCATATAACTAGCAAGCATCTACCTCAGGCAACACTAAGACATGTTTAATTAAACATTTATTTGTTAAGTATGAAAGTAATTCAGTACCTGGTTTTGTTTCTCAACTCCAGCATATCGATGGACTGGACACGGCGTTGTTGTCACGTGACACCACTTATCAAAGGTTCGGACTTGAAGATGCAAGCTACTGAACAACATACTTTTGAAAATAGTTTACAGTTAAACTGTTAGTCATTGATATATGCGAAGATATCAAAATTAACTGCTTCGGTTTGTTAAAAATGCCGGAATTTGTCTGTGATGATCCCGCTGGTTGCACTAAATGTCTTTGATTCACTAAAACGAAGCAGTTCATAAGAGTCGTTTGTTCGGACTACGCTTTAATAGAAAGACGATTTTGTTCTATTATTTACGGGTATATGCTATTTTTATGTCATCATAATAGAGCGTTGCTGCTGCAAATCGGTCGAGGAAACTCTTATTTTTAGAACACTGAGATACTAGTGCTGGGGTGGCAAGGCTTTTTCTCAGGGTGGCAATTGCCACCCCATACCACCCCGGTAGATCCGCCCCTGGTGTCAAGTCTATGCCACTTCTTTGGAGAACTATAAAATTAATGATTTGGTATTGATTTCAATGTGTACTCCATTGTATGTAATCAAGGTAGGAATCTGCTTGCTACTGCTGAAGTATGTTTGGCTGATATTTGTTTGCTGTAACTGTCAACTTTATTAGAGATAATTCCATGTGACCCTCATTCCAGAGTATAGACATCTTTATTAATATTATTCAGCTTAATTACTGTGGTGCCACCAGATAATTTAATGAAATGATTACTTTTGCGTTTGGTTATTTTGCTATGAGTAACGAGTATGCATAGTTTACATATTATTTATAATAACAGTAATTTTTATTAAACTATATTTATTGTATTCCTTAGTCACATATGTTAAGCAACAAAATGATGTGTAGGCTAATTTCTTTAATGCCAAAATTAATGATTAGTTTCTTCTTCTATACCAAAGGATTATGCCGTCTTTCTACAAGAAAAACCGAAACCAGCCACCATATTTCATAAAGTTAATCGATGTTTGCAATTATTAATAACTTAAGAATGTATAGAAGGAAACCGAAATTAGTGAATTTTCTGAAAATATTACTGTATGTATCTGAATTTCTAAGGGTCGAAGCTCAAAGTTCCCCAATGTTGTATGTTCTATAAAAATACATTTTATAAGAAAACAAGATTTGTGATTCTGGAGGATTTCTCAAATTTAAGTTCATTCACATGTACTGTATAGAGCTGTGATGTAAATTTCCCTTTAAAATGAATATCAAATAAAATATAAACTATCATTTTATTAACAATTACTGAAAAACAACAGTCTAGTGAAATACATTGCATTAATGCAATTTTATACAGTAAAAATTCCAACGTGAAAATCACCAAAGAAGGCAAAATATACTGAAGAAAATAATAAAATAGCAGAAATACAAACATATTTAGAGCTTACCATTGCATCATTAAACAATATTTAAATGGCTTAAAGTGTCACAAATACATACACATAAAAATTCAATTTTACAACATTTAATATTAATTAATCTATTTATCGAGTTTAGCTTTATTAAGAAACTCCATTATTTTAAAAATCAGATCTTCTTTCTTCTCCTTTGTTTTCACCAAAATGCCATGCAACTTCAACCAAGCTTGTAGTGTACATCTGTTAACTTTCGATAGCTAAACATAAGAATAGATTTTTTGTCAGAAATTAAGTTATCTGTTCTAGAATATGTCTCATTATCAGTTTACATCATCCTATCTATCTATCTATCTATCTATCTATGTGTAATTGTTTTGCTGTTTTGTGATGCTTTCCTTATTGTTGAAGATAAAAAAATATATATACAATTACCTGCACACATCTTTGTGTCATGATGGACATTCGGTCCATCCATTCGGTCATTTTACTGAAATGTTTAACTTTCCACAGAGACAGCATTTGACTATAAAGGATTGTCTGACTTACTTAGAAGAAACTATTTACTGAAAAACAGGAAAGAAAACTCATTCACCTTGAATATTGCAGTGACTGTGGGGATTAATTCTAATCAGCTCCTTAATTGTTATGGAGGGAAAAATGAATTCATAACTCTTAACCCTCAATGTACAGCCCACTCAGATTAAAAAATGTTATTAGTTTATTAAAATATCTTGTGTAACAAAAATACCCATATGTAACAAGTTAGCTTATTAATTAATGGCTTTATTTGCATTCTCAATTGTTAATTTACTGAAAAAAAAAAATTATGCAGATGAGAAAACTGTACACAATGCTTTATTACTCTGTTTCCCATTTTCAACCTTCCTTTTGGACGTATGGATTTGTTTAATGAAAATGAAGAAACAAAAGTAATGGACCCCAAACAAAAAGTACAAAAATTAAATTATAAACATATTCAGTGCATCTTAGCATATATGTTAATATGAAATAAGATTGAATAACCTAGGTTCCTGCATGTCATAGAACAGTGCAGTGCCAAGAAAAAAAATTGTGTTTTGGGCTTTGCTGATGTACAGGGTGTGATCTGCAAGCTGTCATCTTCCTTTTTCGATGATTGTGGAAAGTTTATGCTTGTGCTTGTTTTCTTCTGTATGTAAAGTCAAATTGTATTTGCAACATTTGTTCTTAAAAGTCACCCTTTCCATTTTTTTCATTTAGATATTCATTTTGACAGTTTTTAGCTGTACAGGAGCAATACGAAGCAAATGAAGTGGAGTGGGATCTAGAACAAGAACTTGCTTGAATTTACTTATTTGAAAAATGGCAGAAGACATTTAGCAGGATACATCTGGCAGTACAAAACCTTAAATAATTTATCAGTGGTCTCATAGGTAAATCTAAAAAAAAAAAAAGATGAATTCATAGAATCCCATAGAAAATACCAGATAAAGGGGTGTTCAAAGAGGCATCCTCTCCAGGGATTCGAGGTTCGCTGGAGTGAGCGAGAAGGAAGACAATATGACAACCGACCCTGAGCAGTCTGGTCGACACCGCTGAGTGAACAGTGGGTGAGCTGGGGAGACTAAGAGGGAGTTGACCTGGGCTCATCCAGGAGGGAAAGCAACATTGACCCAATGACCGTGATGTTTATTTTTTATTCTCATTTTAAGTCTGTTTTTAATCTCACGGATTGCCACTCTTTTTTGGATTATTAATTTATTGACATTTTGAGCACTGCACTTTTTGGACACTTCGATTTTTGAATTTTTTTTAATAAAAGCACTGAGCACCTTTACAACCTTCCTCTTTTTTGGATCTGTAAGTGTGTCCTCATTAACCGGCTCGTCCCTCTCATGACTATTAATAGTGTCAAGAGGCTCCCAGAACAAGAATGGGAGCATGAAGCTGACCCACGCCGTCACATAGCCCTACTTACAGGGAAGGCTACAGTATATGTCAGTGATTCAGTGGAAATGATACCGGGATGAGCAGAGTTGATGTCCATTAAATTTTGCATGCGTAGTACAAATGAACCAAGATTAACATATAAAGTTTACAGAGTTTCAAATGTTTCATCATGAATAGCAGATCAATAGAGGGAAAACTGATTACTGATAAAAAAAAATATAAACTTATAAAAAAAATGTAAAAACTGAAAACCTGATTAATTTAGCCCAGCATGCATGTTGCATCAAAATTCAGTTATTCAACAGGCCATCCAGTTTATTAATGTGGAATTAAAAATGTATTTATGAGACAATTGTAAATCAGGAAATTTAAAGAATTAGCATTCATTGTTCCAGCCCAGCAAGGAGTTACCACAATTATGGTATCCAATCAGATTCCAACGGGACATATTATATTTTCATGAGATAAGAGAAGTTAATAGCTATCATAGTATTTCAGCCAGCAATGACAAAATGGTCAACATTTGTAAACTATATAAATATTGGTTCTTTACCTTACTCCATTATACAAATATACTCAGGCTTGCTAACTATATAAAGAACATAAGAGAGCCAAAGACACAACTGGGGCACCCTAGTTGCATGGAGGAATCAGGAGTAATAAGATTTGTGATATGCCAGTCATCCATGAAATTTACAAAATCCTTCATGTTCCCAGAGGACTGGATTTCAGTGACATTAGTAGCAAATTATTCCTAAATAATAATAAGTGACTCCCAAAACCAGAAGCATTTAATTAGACCTAGGAACTATGCCAATTTAAAGGATTACAAAGACAGAGGCAAAGTGTGAGAAAACAGGAAAGGTGAAGTATATTTTTTACTATTTTTAAATTAACACATGATAATGTTCTCTGTCTTATTAGTTTAGGACCAATAGAGCAAGAAGTTAGTCTCAAAACAGAATAATAAAAATGTATTTGTATTTTATGGTTACTTATTATGTTGAACCATCCATTGCATTTTTTGATAAAGTACAAACTCCTATATTGCATAAGTGTGACCTTTTAGAAGTTGCCCATTACAAATATATAAAAAGATACATTTTTGTGGATTATTAAAATAAATGAAAAGTCAGTGGCTGTTTCTTCAGTCAACCTTAAATTTTTTATACAACCCCAACCATTGATGAATTGGACTAAAATGTGCTATGCTTCAAGAATATCTTTTATACAGACGTATTAAGTAATACCTGATTGTTTTTTGCACATTCTTGAATATTTACATCTTCAACAGCTGCTTTTATCCGCTTTTTTTCACATGTTAAGTCCAACTTGTCATCCTGTTAAATAGAAAATATATGTTTAGGTGTTGAGTCTGACCTCATAAGTGCCAGCCACATAAGTTTCTTTGCAGTTAAATCAATTATTATTCATACGAGTCAATCTGACATTGTTCAAAAACTATATATTTTATTATGTACAACTGCCACAGGAGCAAGTGACATGCAGTGAGGTTCATGGCTGGTGTGGCACGGACTCCTTCAGAGTCAGATTTTACAAATATATAAACCCAAAAAAGTAGCTTATTCACTATTCAATTGGCAGCATGCACATTGACAACTGGTTATGTTTCATATCTCATCAGCATTCTTTATACACACATAAGTAAGGTACATATTTGGCTAAGAAAGAACATTACTTTTATAGCGGCGAGAGAGAGAGCACATTTACTCTGCACACTCCATCTGTTCTAAATTTGCCATTGCAATTCCACAATTAATACTCATTTAATACAAATGACAATATAGAGTGGTGTAAAAAAAAGCGGATTTCAGTTTTGACCTTAATTGAAATATTTAGATGTTTTTAAAAGCTTTTAATTCTGATGCTTTAATCAATTTTAGCATAGACTGTTCAACAAAAGCATAACAAAGAATATTTTATCTAAGGTCAAAATTTTGTTTAAATATGTCATTGTTTTTTTTTCTAGTCTAATCACATTTTTTATGAAACTGAAAACCGTTTATAGTCTTACCTTTATTTGTAAATGAAGTCCATGTACCTATACTTCTCCACAAAACTCTGTCACTTTCTTGTAAAAGTCCTCCTTATTTTTCTTTATGTTTTAAAAGTCTTAATCTTTCATTTTGGCAGTCAGTCAGAACAAAAAATTAAAATAAATGGACCGCTGTAGTGCACTTGACTTGCTGATATCGCTAACTTATCAGCGCCCAGAGCCTCTGTGTAGAACAGTAGCAGCAACGGGCACCTGTTTGGCTCACATCTGCCCCCTTTGGTGCAGCATGGTACTATCTGCCTTACCTTGCGCCTTTTCACCGTGGTTTTATGTCCAACTAGCAAAATACCTGCGCTTCGCAGCGGCGAAGTACTGCTTTAAATTTTTATTAAGAAGAAAATTAAACCTTTTTAAACTAAGGGAAAATATACCAATAATTATTTGTTAAGGATCTCTTTGTATACTACATTGTCAGTTCGGCCCTCTGGTTGTAATATGACCAAGCTGTGCGCTGAGCTTACTCTTGAGCATGCAACGTACAGTTGGCCATGTGAAAAGTAATCTTGTCTCAAATCTCACAGCTTGGATTGCAGCTGTCATAATCGGTTTCAGTTTCATGGTTTGTTTCAATTACGACAGTATTTGCAGGACTTGTGTTGAAGTGACATTCAGCATCTGTCAAGCATTGTAAGCACACAACCGGTTTCATCGACAACTTCACATCCAGCTTTTGAGAGTTTAAACATTCATAAACATCAAAGTGTCAACTACTGAAATCGTCACCTGTGAATATAAGATGTTTAAGAGGTATTGGCAGCTGTCGAAAGGTGTAAAATATTTGGCCATTTCGGTACACTTGAAAGCGACAACCGAACAATTCAGCAGCAGCCATCAACTCACATGCAGAACCATAGGTGAAGGGTTTAGGTTTAAGCATTTCACTCTTATAGTGCTCCTGTGTAGTATAATTATCTCCTGTACCTTCATCAGTCCATACCTTAAACCTGTCCCAGTCATTCAATACATAAGACACAATGTTCCTCCGGATATCAAGAGTGAGCCTGATATGGCCGTGCAATATGTAACAAAGAGAATGAAAAAGGTAGGTGCCATCTCCGGGCATGGAAACCACTCGGTAAATTGACAGTTCTTTGATCGATGGTGATCACCTCGATAGACATGTTAATGGGGGTACAGTTGGAACGATAAAGGAAATGGGTACCTGAACAATGTAAAGTAAGTCTAAAATACCTACACAATAACTACAATCCTAATAAATGAACAATAAAACAGCGGGGAAGCCGTGGATTAAATAAAAAGGCTGTAGTTATCAGCAGGAAGATGTGAATCTCGTGGCGAAGCAAGGAAGGGAATGTAGAGTCCGGAGCGACGGGCGGCCTTATACAGGCAGGCAGCCAACAACGTGGGAGGCGTTGGGATGGGGAGCCCAACGTTGCCTCACATGGTGACCGAGCTGCAGGCTAAGGACGTATATATGGACGTAAATAGGATTCAGTTAGCGTTGGGAACCCGCGTACCACATTTCTTGAAGATGGGCCCATAAGTAACAAAGACCGTTGGAAAGTTCAATATGGCGGCCAACAGTGGCATCATACCACCGAAATAAGTACGTACATTGGTTTCGGCTAGTGTAGAGAAGCCGCCTACCAAATTTCATGAAGATGGGGCCATAAATAAAGTTCAACATGGCGGACATTGTCGACCGTTATAGTAACTGTTACACGTACAATTTCAAAATGAAACCTGCTTAACTTTTGTAAGTAATCTGAAAGGAATAAGCCTGCCAAATTTCAGCCTTCTACCTACACGGGAAGTTGGAGAATTAGTGATGAGTGAGTGAGTGAGTCAGTCAGTGAGGGCTTTGTCTTTTATTAGTATAGACTAGCAAAATACCCGTGCTTCGCAGCAGAGTAGTGTGTTAAAGAAGCAATGAAAAAGAAAAGGAAACATTTTAATAATAATGTAACATGATTGACAATGTAATTGTGTTGTCATTGTCATGAGTGTTGCTGGCATATATATATATATATACACACACACACACACATATATATACACACATATATATATATAGCAGAATACCCGCGCTTCACAGCAGAGAATTAGTGTGTTAAAGAAAGTATGAAAAAGAAAAGGAAAAATGTTTAAAATAACGTAACATGATTGTTAATGTAATTGTTTTGTCATTGATATGAGTGTTGTTCTCGTATCTATATATATATATATATATATATATATATATATATATATATATATATACATATATATACATATATATACTATACATACATATCTTCATATCTATATACATATACACATATATATATATATATATACATACACATACATACACATACATACAAACATACACACAGGTATATATATGTGTATATATATGTATGTGTCTATATGTGTGTGTATAGCTTTGGTCACTGAGTGCAAGGGAAAAATAATAAAATATAGTCTATAAGTTATTAAACAGTAAAACATTAACGTTTTAAGAAGTAAACCTACATTGAGCACTACTGGAGTGGTTTCGGGTAAACTACATTTTAAAGACTGTGTAACACAACAGGTAAGTAGTACTAACAGCAGCTAAAATGTATATGAATCATCTCTCGGTAGTAGATCCCTTTTGAAAGGCGCTACACGACGGCTGTGGTATAGAAATTACATTTTCTATGTGAACGCTCAAATTTCTGTCTCTGGTAATGTGCCTTACCGGCATTACCAGCAATTAAAGAAAATGAGTTTTGTGTCCTCTGCAGTGTTAAGAGAGAAAGGCTTTGGTTTGGGATAAAAGGAAAAAAGGTGTAAAAAAAGGAAAGTTGCCTTTTTCTTTTATATAGTATAGAGATGTGTTCGCTGACGATATGATCCCCTTTTGGGGACAGTCGCGGTGGGTCTTGTGTAAACTGGTGAGATGTCCCTGCCATTAATCGGCTGTGATGGCACTGTCAGTCCACCACTCCTGTGTGTCTTCATAATCCGAGCTGACAACCTCATAATCGTATACGTGCAAAAGAAAGTTCGAATCGCCTTAATATTGCTTTGCCGTGGTGTAGAAAAGGGGTCCCGTGGGCAGGAGACCCCAGTTTGCACTTGTCTGGGCTATAGCTCAGGGGAGGATGAACAAATTAAAAGTGCTCACTTTGACTTAAGGCAGAAGCGCAGTCACGCGGGTCTCAAAGGCCCCGGCACAGCTATGGTCCATAATGCCCTGCTGGCTGGCTGCAGAGAGATGTGTTCGCGACTCCAAGAGGACGCGCCATATGATTTTGGGACAGTCGCAATTGTGGGTCTTGTGTATCTCGGGAACTGGTGAGATGTCCCTGCCATTAATCGGCTGTGATGGCACTGTCAGTCCACCACTCCTGTGTGTCTTCATAATCCGAGCTGACAACCTCATAATCGTAACACGGGATATCGCCGCAGGTACTCACGCAAAAGAAAGAATCGCCTCGATTAATATTCTTTGCCGTGGTGTAGAAAAGGGGTCCCGTGAGTTTGCACTTGTCTGGGCTATAGCTCAGGGGAGGATGAAAAATTAAAAGTGCTCACTTTGACTTAAGGCAGAAGCGCAGTCAGCGTTGTAGGCCTCAAAGGCTCATCCCGAGTGTCGGCACAGCTATAGCAGGTTTCTGGCGATTTTCCTGTGTGTGTTGTGACGCTGCTGGCTGCTCGACTTTTGCTGGGCAGGAGACCCCAGATATTTATTTTTTTGCAGACACGCTCATGATATCAAAAGTCTACTTTTGATATATATATATATATATATATATATATATATATATATATATATATATAGCAAAATACCCGCGCCTCGCAGCGGAGAAGTAGTGTGTTAAAGAAGTAATGAAAAATAAAAGGAAACGTTTTAATAACAACGTAACATGTTTGACATTGTCATGAGTGTTGCTGTCATATATATGCCTGCCTAAATAAGTCACCCTCGCTTCGCTCTTACTTTTTTACCGTTCATTTAATTATGGCTAGTGGCGGAAAAATTATTAAATGGAAGGAGGATTACACTGAGTATGGCTTTACCGAAACAATTATTGATGGCAAATCGATTATTCATAAAGCTTGAATTGGTGATCTGTTTTTCTGTGTTAACCTCATATTTTTTCATACTTTTTCTCAAACTAAGGTGGTGCGAGGGTAAAATGAATCGGGATGCGCTGATCAATGTAATCGGTGTACCAGGAAATCATGCATTGACAAAAGTTCCCCTTTGCTTGTATTGCAAAGTGTGATTAAATGCATTATTTTTTAACGCGTTATGGAGCACATGCATCAAGCTTCTCAGCTGTGCTTGTGCTAAGAAAAGGAAAGATTTTAAAAATAATGTAACATGATTGTCAATGTAACCTTTTGTAAGTAGTGCCTGGAGGATTCAGTGTGGAGAAACTCTAGAGACAGCGTGTGTATTAACTTGTGGATTTTTCTGTGAGTATTTGGTGGCAGTGTGACGGTTGTTTCGAAGACGGCGTTAGCCGCGGAGCTCAGCTCAGACCGAAATGAGGTAAATGGAAGGGGAGATGATGACATGACTCCCCCACCCGCCTTAACTGTCAATCCCCCACAAACACAGTCTCGGAATTTGCATAAGCACACCCCTTCACCTGCAATTTTAACTTAGTTACAAAGTGATCAAAACTCTCGTTTATATCCTGCGTCCTCTCATTAAACTTGTATCCTGCATTACCCGTGGGCAGAAGAAACGCCAGCGGCAGCCTGTCTATGAACTTAATTTAAAGTTTAGGTTTACACCTTGCTTTCTAACTGAAGTAGCAGCACTCATTAATATGGTAGTATATGTCACTCGCTCGCTTCTTATTGTTTCGCTGCCTTCTCAATTATATAATGCATGTTTTCTTCAGCGCTTTTTGGAGGTCTTCCTGGTTTTCTACGCACTGCGTTGACAGTCAGTTCAGGTGATTACGTGGAAGGCGTGATGATCTCACATGAAACTCCGCCCCCCACGGCTTTCGAGCTCAACTCCATTTCAGTAAATGGAAAAAAATACCTTCCAGTTATGACCATTACGAGTAGAATTTCGAAATGAAACCTGTCCAACTTTTGTAAGTAAGCTGTAAGGAATGAGCCTGCCAAATTTCAGCCTTCTACCTACACGGGAAGTTGGAGAATTAGTGATGAGTGAGTGAGTGAGTGAGTGAGGGCTTTGCCTTTTATTAGTATAGATTAGACTAAATATGTCACATACATTCATTAAAGATATTAGCCAGACTGTGGAAAGGCAGGGTGTATAATAAACGTATCTGCAAACATTATATTGGCGACATACAGCGAGACAGCAACAGGCAGCGGCAATTGCATGCATCAACCCAGTGTGTCAGGGAGAATGCAGTCCGAGGTGAGGCTCGGCTCGTCACTGCCGCACCTCGCGTTTCTCCCCTTTATTTGAATTTTTTTATACAGAAAATGTGCAAATTCAGTGATTTTGACTATAAAAATGATCTAAACTATTGGAATCGTACAGAAAACAAATTTATAGCACAGACCAGTGGGCAAATTTATTTTATGTTTCCATTATTAGTTTTTTTACTTTCATAATGACAGGTGAAGGTCTGTCTCACCCACATCCCCTGACCCGCACGTACCTGCACAAGAGGTATGTTCTTAATAATGTAACATTTAGAACAGTTAAAGAAACCTATCAAGGCCATCCTAAAAGTAAACATGGATAAAATAATCAGAGATTAAAAAAATCACAGATTAAAAGAAAATAAAACAATAATTTGCAGGTTCCAGCAGTACCTCTTTTTTGGTGAATAGCATAACCATCATTTCACCTCGCTGTCAAAAAAAAAGACTGGTATATATACTGTGTATATATATATATATATATATATACACATACATATACACACAGAGCTCTGCTCCAAATGAAACCTAACCAAATTAAACGGAATTAGGGAGTTAACAATCCAGATATGATTACTCACATTAAGAGAGATGTTCAAAATTAAACTGCTTTCAACACTTTCACACCCGAAAAACAGGTTCATCCGTAACGTGATTGAAGTGACAAAGTGAATGATCTATACGCTCAGGAAATTGCCATCTATAAACTCACAATTACTACTTTTAGTTTAAAAGAGTCTGGAGTTTACAGCATGTGCTTCTTTGCACCATGAAGAAAGAAAGCATTAGGAGTAACAATTTAAAGAATTAATAATAATAATAATAAATAATAAATTGTATTTATATAGTGCCTTTCCCATGCTCAAGGCCCTTCACAGAGTCTTAGAAAAAACAGCAGGGTATATGTAACATAGGATACATATGTTTTCCTGAATAGAACAATGAAACAGATAACAAAGCATTAAATAGAATAAAGGACAATAAACCAGAGTAAAATACTGAATTCAATACTACAAGAAAAACCCAACAAATAACCTAATATGTGATATAACAGGCACACAAATTATCCCGAGCACCTGGACAGAGAGGTAAACTGAAAGAAAGAGCAGAATGTTAAGTTAAGTTAAAAGCCTCCCTAAATAGATGAGTTTTAAGTTGTTTTTCAAAAGAATGAATGAAGTCAGCTGATCTAATTAATTTCGGGATGTCATTCCAAAGTCTGGGTGCTATGGAGCTGAAGGCCCTGTCACCCATAGAGTGCAGTTTAGTGTGAGGCACAACAAGATTACCAGAATCAGAGGACCTTAGTAGATGAACAGGAGCATAGTGATTTAGAAGGTCACTGATGTAGTCCGGTGCAAGGCCATTTAAAACTGTCTAGGTTATTACTAGAATTTTATATTCAATCCTGTAAGACACTGGGCGCCAATGAAGCAGAGGCAGGATGGGTGTGATGTGCTCACTGTTGCTGGTTCATGTAAGGACTCTTGTAGCAGAGTTTTGAATCAACTGGAGCTGTGATATAAGATTAGAAGAGGCACCTGCCAACAGCGAGTTACAATAATCGATGCAGGATGTGATAAAAGCATGGACAAGTTTTTCAGCATTAGAAAAGAAGAGGAATGAACAAACACAGGATATGTTCTGAAGGTGAAAGTAAGAAAGCTTCTTAATGTGGTTTATGTGGCCGGAATAATAAAGGAAGGAATCAAAAATGACACCAAGGTTTCTTGCATCATAAGAAGGCCTGATGAGAACACCGTCAAGAGTGACTGAAAAGATTAAGTAAGAGTTAAATGTTGCTAGGTTTACAGCATATTTTTCCATGTTTGGCTTATGTTTTGTGATCAAAACAGCTGGCTGAAGATTTTTAAGTAATTATGTATCAGCTCAGGAATTTCTTTTATAGTCTAACAAGCTAATTTTATTAATCTGATGTAAATATCTTTAATGAGTTAAAGTTGGAATTCAGATTTCAAAAATGAGACTCCAGGATGGTTACAATCTTAGCCTTATTAGCCTGCATCGATAAATTTAAATAAATTTTGTTTCAGGCATGGGTAGCAATCAAAAATCAGTAACCAAATATCATCAAGATTCCACCAAATGGCTTTAGGTAAATCCATATGTAATATAGACATAAGGTTTGGCTTCTGATCTGGGCCATGTCAGGGTGCTGAGTGGTCTTCTTTAAGATATTCCTTCATTCAGTTAGCTGTCTGCCTTGGCATATTGTCATATTGAGTGTGAAATTCAGCTTTAAAATGATCTTTCTGACAGAAGGCAGCAGATTTGGTGCCAAAATATCTTGAAATTTGAAGCTGTTCATTTTCCCTCTATCCTGACAATAGGTCAGATCAAGTCAGGATGAAAAGAATGGGCCCCATATTATGATAATGCCACCACCATTTTAGATAGATAGATAGATAGATAGATAGATAGATAGATAGATAGATAGATAGATAGATAGATAGATAGATAGATAGATAGATAGATAGATAGATAGATAGATAGATACTTTATTAATCCCCAAGGGGAAATTCACATACTCCAAGCGATACTATTGTGTTCTTTGGATAAAGAGCTGTGTCACTTTGTGCGAAACATTGCTTTGAGATTTTCATATTGCTTTGGGAGAATGAATGCATCATCCGGTTTAAAGGCTTCTTAGCTCTAAATGTAATGTATGGAGAATACAAGACAGTTGTAATATCCAGGAGTAGGTAGTTAGTGTAATACATTCTTACATCTCTTTTAAAGTTTCTGTTAGTTTCTTGGTAACATTCACCCAGATAAGTTTTTTCTTTGCCCATTCATCGCATCTCAAGGGGAATTCTAACCTTTGCTAATCAATGTTATGGTAATGCCAAATTTCCTTAACTTCTTAATGAAGGTATTTCCAGTGTTCCATCAAGTAATATATGTAAGGAAATTATTTTAAGTGTCTCTTCTGATGTGAACATTTTCACCAATAAAATTAAAAAAAAACAAAATTTTCTTCTCTGTTCAAATAATAAACCATTAAGCAAATCCTATAGAAATATTTCATTTTATGCAGGGCTAATCATAAACACCAGTAGATTCCAGGTAAGGCCAAATTACCCTTGTATACGATCTGAAATTTGATTGCCTAATTATGAGCACAGTTACAGTCCTTATTATAAAGTGTGTCTTGCAATCAAGACATTTCACATATTCTTGTTTCTGATTATTTTTCCAAAACTTACCACTAATTTTCACTTAAATATTGTTGACTAAAAAGGTCTGACATTTTTGTATTGATTTCACTTTAAATCAACAAAGGCTGAAATTTCAATAAAGAATTTTAAACCACTGATATGTATTGTTGTAAAGATTTGTTTCATTTAATTGTTCATGTTTTCTAAATTTATTACATGCGTCAAATTTTCTAAATATAATGATTCTTGCACATATTGACCCTTTATTTCAAAGAATGTTTTTACAAAAGAAGGGCTTCATAGTCAAAATTTTACATTTAAAGATCTTCAAAAGGGCTTAACCAGATTTCAGGTCGTGCTAATAATTCAAAAATGTTTTTACTTAGAATGTTATAATTTACAAATAAAAAAATATACTTTACGATTTAAATATTCTAAAAATCATTTATGCTTTTTTCCTACCAAAATAGTCTTCATTTATACATATATAAAAATTTAAGAAAAATATGCTTGATTTCCTAGTACTTGTCACCTGGTGCCTTTTTCTGACTGGTAAGTACTTTATTTCAGGTTGCTGTCCCATTTCCAACACCTCAGGCTTGGCTGACAGTACCCCACTCTGATATATATTGTGTTCAGGCACATCTGCTGACTGAAAAGTAGAGCACAATTGACTAATTAAGACTAAGTAGTTTTTCTGCAGGCAATGAGGCTTCTGAAAAAAATATTTTGACAAATATGAAACACAATGAAATCTGAGACAAAATAATAAGTAGAATGTGAAATAATACATTGTGCAATATATGTAAAACATATGGTTTACTGGCTGTATATACAGCATTATGCAAAGACTTAGGCCACTCAAGAAAGATATTTTTAAACTAGTAATCTGGATAATTAATGTTTTCTTTGATAAAGAAACACTATATAACATTAGAGCAAACATAAAGAATCACTGACACAATAAAAAAACAATAATCTCTTGTGGTTTTAAAACAAGACTGCAAGGTGCCCAAGTCCTTCCCAAGTAATAAAGAGAGGGTAGAGGGACCACCAGCAACCAGTGAAAGACCACAGAAATCAGGTGAAGGCAGCTCAGTAAGTCTCAGGTTGGTGTCTCACCCATTCTAGTCAATGAGATACAAACTGTTGATATTCAAAAGGCAGGGTACTAGAATGTTTTCTTCCAGCTTTTGCAAGAAAAGTTTCTTTGCTGAAACATACCTACAAGACCATTTGTTACAACTTCTTTGACCATCAAATCATTACTACTGAATTTTCTACTGTTCTTTAAGAAAGCAATATTTAAGCACTGCTCATAAAAAGTGTTTTAGGTCTTCTGCTGCATATTCTGTTCCAACTTTCCCAGTTTCTTCAAACATAGCTTACAGATATGCCATATTTTAAATCACAGTAAATGTGACATGTATAAAAATTAGGGATACTGTACAATTAATGGCCTAAAAACAAGTTACATGTAAAATGAAATGATGTTAGAATTAATATTCTCTCTTCTAATCTCTCAAAATGTTGTTCATATAGCCTTAAATTTTCAAATCCTGTAAAAGAGGTTGCTGATGATTTGAAGATATAGATGCTCTAGCTGAAGATTAGACCAGATATTTACAAGTAATTAATCCATATATCTAAGTAATTCCAAAAGGTTCAAACTTTTTCTTGTAACTTTAGTTAAATATATAATATCTACTTTCAGTAGCTGAGTACTACTGAAACACCATCTCCAGGAATGAACAATACTAAAACTTCAAATACAAAAATTCCTCAGATATTCACTCTTTATAATGCCTTCTTAATTACTAAAAATTGCTTTTCATCATACACAAGTGCAAAACATGTTTTCATTTTCCACGTTATGTAAAATATTGACTAACTGTAGCTATAAATCATAATAAAAAGAAAGTGTCAAAGAAAGTCACACACAAATACAAGACTATTAATGTACAGTACTTTTTTACTTCGTGTATGTACTCTGATTTAAGCCATTGCATATAATCCATACAAATAGTATACATTTTTAAATGTCAAAATAATTTAAGAAATATATTCTCTGGGGATATACCCTGCTTAACCTACTTTTGATAAAAAAAATCAGCATTAGATTTACAATAGTCCCTAATCCTTTAGCAGCTTTATTTGTAGTAACACCCTAAGAAGCATTACTGATTAATAAACAGTTTATTACAAACCATACATTACTCTGCTGGCATGTCACCTCACCTTGCTCAGCCTAAAAAATGTCCAATCCACCTACCAGACATGAAAAACCACCCTATTTTATACAAAAATATATAAAATTAAACTCTAAGGCTAACAACTAAAAACATTTTTAC
The DNA here is from genome assembly GCF_016835505.1 of Polypterus senegalus. NCBI lineage: Eukaryota > Metazoa > Chordata > Cladistia > Polypteriformes > Polypteridae > Polypterus > Polypterus senegalus. Next base: position 79,666,649 of record NC_053158.1, read on the forward strand.
AATCTGGCAAGCATTTATCAAAGTTCACTATTTATATAGAAAACATAAACATGTAAACATAACAAGTTACCAATTCACTTTCTTTTAAATATAAAGATGAAAGTGACAAAAAAATGGGAGACAAAAATTATTACCCTATTTTACTAAAAAAGTAAAGAAAGCAAATGCACAACAGTATTTTTCAATTAATTCATGATCAGTTTTTAGATTGTTGAGGTCTGAAAAGAATGTATAAAACATATGTGCAGCTTAATGTAACAGTATCTTGTGCAAACTCGGGACTTACCCTGATATAGAACACTTAAATACAGGTCACATTAAAGTAGAGTGAGCACAAGTCAATCAAGGACTCATAATAAAATGAAGAAAAATATGTGGTACAAAAACAAATACATGTTGTTTAGATTTACTACAAGGAGTCTTCTATCCTGAACCTTGATGAGTGGCTTAGAAACTGGCAACTCTGTAGAAAAATCGTATTCCCAGGATGGGCCACTGGTCTTTTGTTATTTGGCAACGAGAAATGACAAAATTAAAAACTACTGAAATACCAGATCTATCCAGTGTTTTTTTTTTTTTTAAGTATACTTTGTAGGTGTAACCCTTTTTGGATAACATTTCATTTGGATGAATCCTTCTATACAATGCCACCAGTCCTTTCACCAGAGCACTTTCTAAACACTAAGAATTAATTAATTAAAAGTATGGCAAGATCACTATACTAACTGTTAAGAGGAAGGACTTGTAGGCTACGTAAAACTACTAAACTCCTGTGGCAACTCGAGGTACTGCAGTAACTATTGTTTAACCTTTTAGGGGCCTAATTTGTTTTTCTTTCTTCATGGCTATAATCTATTTTTTTTTTTTTCAGAAATAAATTAATTATGGAAAATGTCTATCATTTTTCATTTGCTATACTGGAAACATAGATTTAACAACTATATAAGCACTCCATAAGTGATCATTTTGACATGTATGATACCATTCAAGTTATATTCCACTCCATGCTAAGTAATGCTGTTTGCAACATGTTTGCACTACTGGACACTTCTTTTCAGAAGCTTTGTCACTGTCACTTTTTTCTGACTGCTCAAAATTCTCATTTGACAGTGCAGAAACGGAGACATCAACACTACACAAAACATCTTCTGCAGAGATGTCTTTTGACAAGAGCAACTGCTTTAATGTCATGCTGTAAGGGCAACAAATGAAGTTTTCCTTTCAGTATTTGCTGCCATCTAGTGGCTAAAACTAAATACTTTATAGGAGACATTAGTTTTCAACTTTTGTGGACTCCTACCTTCTGAGTTTCATGTTGACTTTTGTCAACATTTGCCTTAAAAATGTTATATAATCAATTGCACACTCCAACAGATTCCCTGTGAGCAAAGAAATGATTAAAGGTATTCTGTGACAGTCTACAGGAAAGAAGCTTAACAGGAGCTTAAAATAAGCATACATAAAATTGCTGTAACAAGTCCCAGGGTTTCAGTGTTGAAGCACAGTCAGTTTCTTTCTTTGGCCTGTTACATTTCTATTTTCTTAAAGATAAAATGCTCTCTATACATAACAACTACCAACAATGTATACTAATTATATTTTTTTATTAAATTATAGAGAAACGAGTAACACAACACCAACAGTAACATTTTATCTTTAACCATTAATATGAATTTTCTCACTGCAAACATATATGACCTACAAATGCAAAACAGCATACATTAAAGTAAAAAAAAATTGAATAATTAAACTGTCAAGATTTAAGTGTGCACAAGCATATCACACTAATATGAAATATAGTTCAAACATATAAAATGTTGTTCATGGAAAGACACAAACAGTAAAGCTAAATAGGCATTATTTCACTTTCACCATATACATTTCATCTAAAGCGTTGTCATCTGATTCTATGAGGAGTTGTATGTTTAAATCCTGTATCACTCACCAGAAACAGAGGAAAGATTGTGCTGCTATTTAATGTGGCCACACTCATTTGAATGAGGCATTAACACAGCCTTAACAGCACTAATCATTTCACACTTCTCCCTCTAATGGCTGCCAAAGGTTATTACCTTAATTTAACTTAATATAACATGGAATATTTAACAATAACATGTACATAATTTCAAAACGGGCAGCATGGTGGCGCAGTGGTAGCGCTGCTGCCTCGCGGTTAGGAGACCTGGGTTTGCTTCCCGGTCCTCCCTGCGTGGAGTTTGCATGTTCTCCCCGTGTCTGCATGGGTTTCCTCCGGGTACTCCTGTTTCCTCCCACAGTCCAAAGACATGCAGGTTAGGTGGATTGGTGATTCTAAATTGTCCCTAGTGTGTGCTTGGTGTGTGTGTCCTGTGGTGGGTTGGTGCCCTGCCTGGGATTGGTTCCTGCCTTGCGCCCTGTGTTGGCTAGGATTGGCTCCAGAAGACCCCTGTGTTTGGATTCAACGGGTTGGAAAATGGATGGATAATTTCAAAACAAAAATCAAAAAAATATTCCAAAAATGCTATTGCACCTTTAAATTTCCTCAGGCATGTAGATCGGGTGATTTCAGAAGTCACCCAGCTTCTGAGGCTGCACTGCATTTTAGCTTGGTCATGTGTTTTTCTCCCCACCAAATGGATAGCTCCTGCATATTTTCTTCATGCCTCAAGCAGCATGATTACTTTACAAAAATGAATGTGCTATGCCTGAGGCAGAGAAAACAATATACCTGGCCTGTCCATAATGTTGCTTTTAGCTGCAGCTAGAGTGGGGTGAAGAAAACTCAGCCAAACCACTGGCTGCCTCTTACTGGCTGAGGGAGAGCTTAAGGGAGGATTCTTGGTGGAAGGGACTCTAGATAGGTCACTATAGAAACCTGCAACTGTAGTGAAAAGAAGAATCTATCTGACTTGCAAAACAGCACACAAAACAGTTTTAGAAAAAAAAAGCTGTAGTAGTTTGGGAACAAGTATAAGGTATATGGGAAGAAGAGTAAAGGGTACAAACTTAAATATGCACACAAAAAAAATAAAAAATAATTGTAAACTCGGTAACAGAGTTTAGGAAAAGCTATGTGTAAGTGTTAGGAAAGGAGTAGAGGCCACAGAAAAGAGAAATGAGGGCTGCAAATTTGCAAACAAAAGATGTATTTTGCAGTGGTTAAACTTCAACACTTTAAATTAATTTAGTCTGAATCATTCATTGACTTGCTCATATTCAAAACACTTTAAGCCATAATGAGTATAATGTTAACTTATAAAATTACACTTGTGACTATTTGGGGTCTGCCACCCCCCCTTAACTTCCACCAGTGTCCTGAAAAAAACTGGCACAGGGAAAATCAAAAAATCTATTGCAGTTTTCATTAACTTGAAAAGTGATGATTTTCTGGCAACTTTAAGAGCTATGTGTTGGTTACCAAAAAGCGAATCACCACATACAACACTTTGAAAAATTCCTTGACCATTGCAAGGCTGTCCCTTCTTAAAACATCTTAATGTTGGTAAAAAAGCATGTTATACCTAAGCAAGAATTAGGTTATGTTTATTTTTAAAGCAGGCTATGTTTTTTATTTAAGATATACAATGTGCTCTCAGCACATGCGACATACATTTATATATCAAGTAGGGATTTTTCAAGAGACTTTTCCAGTGTAGACAGTTCATCATAAAGAGAAGAGTGCTGTCTGCTGGACCAGGTTAATGAGAGCACCTCTAATGTAACAGTTCAAAATCACCACCCCTACTTTGAGCACCATCTTCATGAGGCAATGGAGTGGTTTAGAAATGTGACACTAAATGAGCCATCTAATTAATCCCACCCAGTTTTAAGCACAATGCACTTATGGTTGTCTCCAGATGTACAGTACATATTATATGTCTGGCTTCAGCGAGACTAGTCATTGTGTAAACCACCAACTGGCTCTTATAAGTGGCCAAACAGCTGGCAAAATGCCTTACTTAGTGAATTTTAATAATATCTTAAGGGAACTGTTTTTCTTCTTTCAAATTTTCTCCATTAGGTTGGCTGATATTACTTTGATCCAAAATAAGCAACATTTTTCAAGTTAAACGTAGAGAAAAGTCAAGCAAAATGACACCTTTTATTGGCTAACTAAAAAGATTACAATATGCAAGCTTTCGAGGCAACTCAGGCCCCTTCTTCAGGCAAAATGTAATCTGCATATTGTAATCTTTTTAGATAGCCAATAAAAGGTGTCATTTTGCTTGGATTTTCTCTACATTCATAATGGCTAACACAGTACAACACCCTAGTACTCAAGTTAAACTTAAAATGGTTAGTAACGTTAGATGGCTTTATCATGACTCTGCAGTAAAGTCTCTAACAGAAAGTACAATGGGCATTATAGATGCACTTGAAAAAGAAGCCAAATTAAATTATATTATAGATGAAGGTATTAAGTAAACATATTAAATAAAAGTTTTGTTGACAATAATGTTGCCTTTATTTTCTAACTTGATTAGAGCAATGCAAAGAAATAGGGCCAATTTTACAAACCAAAAAACTATCCATAATCGATGTAAAGCACACCCCTGGCTGACATTTTCAAAATCTTCAACAGCTTGTAGATAAATGGTAATTTATGCAAAAAATCTAAATTAATATATATATATAAAAAATATATATATATATATATATATATATATATATATATATATATATATATATATATATATATATATAAATATAAATATAAATATAAATATATATATATACATATATATATATACTGTATTACTAAAACTAGCAAGAACATCGGAGTTGAAAGATTCTTGTCCAAATTTAGCAAAACTAGTTGCTGTTGAACTAGTCATACGTATGAGCACACATGACTCTGCCCAAAAATAATAAAAACCAGTTTGAGCACTTGCATGAATAAAAATACAGTACACTATACAATTTTATGTTTACTTCCTTGTGGGCACCAGATCCATGTGATATTGATTAGGTAAAGCCTGCAGAAACATGGGCCTCTAAGAATTTGAATAAAGAACAGTCATGGAAGAGGTGAAGTGGATCAGGAATAAGGAACGGGAATTTAAAAATAGTGAAATAGCGGATGCTCCAAACTTGCATTTTTCTGAGGTCTTCACAAATGAGGAAGTACATAATCTCCCAGCCATAAACGGGACTACTAAGGAGAGATACTCAGTGATCTATAAATTGTAGAGGGAGAAGTACTGCTTAGATTAAATAGGCTGAAATCAAACAAATCTCCAGGACCAGATAATATTTACCATCAAATTCTTAAGGAGGTTAGTGACTACACATACTGTATAAACCCTTGATGCATATTTTAGGAAGTCACTGTGCACTGAAGAAATTCCAAAGGACTGAAAATGGCAAATATCCTGTTATATGGTGATGGGCGGATCCAAGCAACTATAACTAACCAGTAAGAGTTTCATTCCCACTCTGTTATTCTATTATTAATGGGTTATTGTATTGATTGCAAGTCCCACCAATGACAAATGTGAAATTGGCAATGAATGTAAAATAAAAAAAAAATCTCACTTTTCGCATTCAGTTTCTTGATATAATATTCAGAGGCTATAATTTTAAGTTGCATTATTATAAATTCTGAAAAAGCAGGATATTAATGAAAACTCCCTTTAGATTTGCCCTTTATACAGGTGTGAATGTTGTTTTGCACCAGATACTTCAGAGGTGGACTGAATTCAAATTTTAAAAATTACAGAGACCTACAATAGGGTTTTTGTCTTGCTTTTCTTAAGTACTCAAATTTATACCATTTTCCACATTTACTCAATGTAAAAAAAAAGAAAAAAATGATTAAGGAATTACATGGTGAGTATATTGTAAAAACAATAACGTATTATTAAATTGTCATACACAGGCTGCAACTTTACATCGAGACTATGTAAACATTGGATTAATTTTAAGTTGAGACATTACTAGAAAAGTGAAATGTATTAAAAAATAATTAATATTCATTTTTAAAACTCCATCCATCCAACCATTATCTAACCCGCTATACAGGGTCAAGGGGGTCTGCTAGAGCCAATCCCAGCCAACACAGGGCACAAGGCAGGAAACAAACCCTGGGCAGGGTGCCAGCCCACCACAGCCTAATTAAAACTGTAAACTAAAACTGTAACTGTTTTAACAATAATATAAAATAAGATATATTTCCAACATTTGCTTTTTCACTGATATATTCACTTTTTAATATTAATAGTAGTTCATTATTTATCATTCACCCATCTATTTTTTTAAACATTCATTTTCCACTTCAGTGACATGTAAAGTCAGTGCCTATTTCTGCAGCAAAATCTGACCCTAAATTCAATAACACACCATCGCTGGTTACACTCACAAATATACCCAAAACACATTCATAATGATTCAATTTAAAGTCACCAGTTAATCCAACAATAAAGATGAGTACCAGAAGAAAATCTAAGCAGAGACTGGTACAATGTGTAAACTTCACAGGTAGTGACCAGGGTGGGAAGGGAAACAAGGTCCCTGAAGCTGTGAGGAAGCACCAACATAATGTCCAAAAATATAAACAAAATATTTGTATTGTTTTCATATAACTATTCTTGCTCTTCATATTCTTTTACAACTGGACAAAAATATTAGTGGACATCTAGACAAATGATATTAATGAATTGTGCACTTTCCAAGTATACATTCTGTATTCCTTGTTTATTTATTTTTTTCCTTTTGATTTCACTCAGGAATTAATGTTTTTTTCTAAGAATTTCAGCGATTTTTCTAATAAATGTAAAAATTAATTACCAACACTGTGATGTGCTAGTGCAATCTATACTAATAAAAGGCAAAGCCCTCACTGACTCACTCACTCACTGACTGACTGACTCGCTGACTCATCACTAATTCTCCAACTTCCTGTGTGGGTGGAAGGCTGAAATTTGGCAGGCTCATTCCTTACAGCTTCCTTACAAAAGTTGGGCAGGTTTCATTTCGAAATTCTACACGTAATGGTCATAACTGGAAGCTATTTTTCTCCATATACTGTAATGGAGTTGAACTCGAAAGCCGTGGGGGGCGGAGTTTCGTTTGACATCATCACGCTTTCCACGTAATCACGTGAACTGACTGTCAATGCAGTACGTAGAAAACAAGGAAGAGCTCCAAAAAGCGCTGAAGAAAACATGCATTATATAATTGAGAAGGCAGCGAAACAATAAGAAGTGAGCGAGTGACATATACAACCATATTCATGAGTGCTGCTACTTCAAAAACAAGGCACGGTGTAAACCTAAAGTTTAAATTAAGTTCATAGACAGGCTGACGCTGGCGTTTGTCATGCCCATGGGTAATGCGGTATACAAGTTTAATGAGAGGACGCAGGATATAAACGACAGCTTTGATCACTTTGTAACTAAGTTACAATTGCAGGTGAAGGGCTGTGCTTATGCAAATTCGGAGAGACTGTGTTTGCAGAGGATTGACAGTTAAGGCAGGTGGGGGAGTCACGTCATCATCTCCCCTCCCATTCACCTCATTTCGCTCTGAGCTGAGCTCCGCAGCTAACGCAGTCTTATGGAAGTGACTTTGTGACGCTGCCACCAAATACTCACAGAAAAATCCACAAGTTAATACACACTCTGAATCCTCCAGGCACTACTTACGAAACGTTACATTTACAATCGTGTTACGTTATTTTTAAAATGTTTCCTTTTCTTAGCACAAGCACAGCTGAGAAGCTTCAATGCATGTGCTCCATAACGCGTTAAAAATAATGCATTTAATCACACTTTGCATTCCAAGCAAAGGGGAACTTCTGTCAATGCATGATTTCCTGGTACACCGATTACATTGATCAGCGCTTCCCGATTCATTTTACCCTCGCACCCCCTTGGTTTGAGAACAAGTATGAAAAAATATGAAGTTAACACAGAAAAACAGATCACCAATTGAAGCTTTATGAATAATCGATACTTTATTCGCCATCAATAATTGTTTTGGTAAAGCCATACTCAGTGTAATCCTCCTTCCATTTTATAATTTTTCCACCACTAGCCATGATTAAATGAACGGTAAAAAAGTAATAGCGAAGCGAGGGTGACTTATTCAGGCAGGCAGGCGACAGCTCAATAGCTCAAATTTGGATATAAGTAGGTTCTATTTAGTCGCCAGAAATATCTTTGGTAGGAATGGAAGATGAATTTAGTCTTTAAATTTCTATGGTGAAGAAAAATGTATGCAATGATGACTAAATTTAACTATATAAAGTCAAAACTTGATTATATAAAGTCAGCATCGGTATATATAAAGTCAAAACTTGTTTCTGAATATATAAAGTCAAAACTTGAATATATAAAGTCAAAACTTGAATATTTAAAGTCATTCCCAAATATATAAAGTCAAAACCTGAGTATATAAAGACGGCATTGGAATATTTAAAGTTAAAACTTCAATATATAAAGTCAGCGTCGGAATATATAAAGTAAGCGCTGGAATATATAAAGTCAGCGTCGGAATATATAAAGTCAGCGCTGGAATATATAAAGTCAAATCCTGAATATATAAAGTCAAATCCTGAATATATAAAGTCAAAACTTAATTATATAAAGTCAGCGTTGGAATATACAAAGTCAGCGCTGGAATATCCATCCATTTCCCGACCCGTTGAATCCCAGCCAACACTGGGCGCAAGACAGGAACCAATCCTGGGCAGGGCACATGCATCATTTTCAAAACATTAACCGAACAGTGTTTTTTTAATTTATTTTTCTGAATACGTTTTTGTTAACTTTGTTCAGTTCAGAGAGTCGTTTCAATCAATAGATTTTGACTTTATATATTCAGGAATGAGTTTATATACTCCGATGTTGACTTTATATAATCAGGAATGACTTTATAAATTCCGACGCTGACTTTATATATTCAGGTTTTGACTTTATATATTCCAGCGATGACTTTATATATTCAACTTTTGACTTTATATATTCCAGCGATGACTTTATATATTCTGATGCTGACTTTATATATTCAAGTTTTGACTTTATATATTCAGAAAAAAGTTTTGACTTTATATATACCGACGCTGACTTTATATATTCAAGTTTTGACTTTATATATTCTGACGCCGACTTTATATATTCAGAAAATCAATGTATTTGCCTGTTTGGCACCCCATAGTATATGTGTGTATATATATATGCCAGCAACACTCATGACAATGACAAAACAATTACATTGTCAATCATGTTACGTTATTATTAAAATGTTTCCTTTTCTTTTTACTTCTCGTATTTTATATATATATATATATATATATATGGTATTTTATATATATATATATATATATATATATATATATATATCTATATCGATATCTATATCGATATCTATAGATATATGTATGTATCTGACGTAGATAGAAATAGAGAGAGAGAGAGAGAGATATGACAACAACATTCATATCAATGACAAAACAATTACATTAACAATCATGTTACGTTATTTTTAAAATGTTTCCTTTTCTTTTTACTTCTCTGCTGCGAAGCGCGGGTATTTTGCTATATATATATATATCTATAATATATAATATAAAATATATATATATATATATATATATAAATATATATATATATATATATATATATATATATATATATATATAGATATATATATATATATATATATATATATATATATATATATGGATATAGAAATAGAGATAGAGATAGAGATATATACAGTGGTGTGAAAAACTATTTGCCCCCTTCCTGATTTCTTATTCTTTTGCATGTTTGTCATACAAAATGTTTCTGATCATCAAACACATTTAACCATTAGTCAAATATAACACAAGTAAACACAAAATGCAGTTTTTAAATGATGATTTTTATTATTTAGGGAGAAAAAATCCAAACCTACATGGCCCTGTGTGAAAAAGTAATTGCCCCTTGTTAAAAAATAACCTAACTGTAGTGTATCACACCTGAGTTCAATTTCCGTAGCCACCCCCAGGCCTGATTACTGCCACACCTGTTTCAATCAAGAAATCACTTAAATAGGAGCTGCCTGACACAGAGAAGTAGACCAAAAGCACCTCAAAAGCTAGACATCATGCCAAGATCCAAAGAAATTCAGGAACAAATGAGAACAGAAGTAATTGAGATGTATCAGTCTGGTAAAGGTTATAAAGCCATTTCTAAAGCTTTGGGACTCCAGTGAACCACAGTGAGAGCCATTATCCACAAATGGCAAAAACATACAGTAGAACAGTGGTGAACCTTCCCAGGAGTGGCCGGCCGACCAAAATTACCCCTAGAGCGCAGAGACGACTCATCCGAGAGGTCACAAAAGACCCCAGGACAACGTCTAAAGAACTGTAGGCCTCACTTGCCTCAATTAAGGTCAGTGTTCATGACTCCACCATAAGAAAGAGACTGGGCAAAAACGGCCTGCATGGCAGATTTCCAAGACGCAAACCACTGTTAAGCAAAAAGAACATTAGGGCTCGTCTCAATTTTGCTAAGAAACATCTCAATGATTGCCAAGACTTTTGGGAAAATACCTTGTGGACTGATGAGACAAAAGTTGAACTTTTTGAAAGGCAAATGTCCCGTTACATCTGGCGTAAAAGGAACAGCATTTCAGAAAAAGAACATCATACCAACAGTAAAATATATAGGGTGGCCCAACCAGTTATTAGATTTAGGGGGCAATTACTTTTTCACACAGGGCCATGTAGGTTTGGATTTTTTTTTCCTAAATAATAAAAACCATCATTTAAAAACTGCATTTTGTGTTTACTTGTGTTATATTTGACTAATGGTTAAATGTGTTTGATGATCAGAAACATTTTGTGTAACAAACATGCAAAAATAAGAAATCAGGAAGGGGGCAAATAGTTTTTCACACCACTGTATGTATATATATATATATATATATATATATATATATATATATATATATATATATATATATATATATACATATAGATATGACAACACTCATATCAATGACAAAACAATTACATTAACAATCATGTTACGTTATTTTTAAAATTTTTCCTTTTCTTTTTCATAACTTCTTTAACACACTACTTATCCGCTGCGAAGCGCGGGTATTCTGCTAGTATAATTATAAAACCAGAATATCATTTTTTTGTAAGCACTGGGAAATGTAGGTTAAAATATGTTCACGTTTAAGAATATCTCTAAACATGTCCTTTGAGAAGAAAATTCAGTATATTTACTGTTAATGCACAAAAAGATTATCACTGTTAATACACATGGGAAAGCAGGCTTTAATACATTCCATACAAGACCTATTGTGTGAGACTGGCTTATTATCTCTAATTGTATTCTTGTATACATGGTCTTTCTTTCAAAGACACATTAAACCAATACCAAGACCTTCTAAAAAATTTGGGAAGGTGTGCCCTCTGGTGCCATCTCCATGAGAGTAACATGAAGATCCACATTTCCTGCATTTGGCTTCACCATGGGTACTCTTTGACACCAATATTTAGCTCTAAGATTATAGTGAAAGTATACATATTTAAATGCCTTTATATACTTTCCATCTAATTTTCATTAATTTTGATTTTCTGTGCATATCTTAATCTTTTTCCATTTTAACAAAATATTTTTATCAATTTATTTTCAAGCGATATGCTTACAAAATATCTTAATAATGAAATACGTATAGTAATGAAATACTGTACTATAGTAATGAAACATATACTTTATTCCTTTACTTACTCTCTTAAATTTATTTTTCATTCTGTTAAAAATCTGTTCTGAGTTCCAAAAGAAGATACTGCCTAAGAAATCAATAGGCATTACTAAATTGAATAATATACACATGTATTAGATATAAAGCTATAGTATTAACCAGTAGAAGTACTATAACGTAAATACAGTATATAGTAGCATATATCTATGTACAGTACATGTTATTTACTAATTTTTTTAAATATAAAGGTGCAGACGTCCATTAATTTTCTGGATTTGCACTATTACAGCCTATTCACGAAGTGCTGAGAATAATAATACGAAAGTATGACCATTACATTGTAAGGCACAAATCTTTGGGATGTGAAAGTAAGTTTATGCATGGGTGAAAATATGTGCTTGCACAGGTAGAATGTGTAGAATTCACATAGAGAGCCCTAGAGTTGTGAGACAGTTTAGTTAACCATTGTGTCAACATGTCAGCCTTAAAAAATAAACAAAATAAAAAGTGTATTCTGCCCCCCAATCTAATATCACAATCTTTTTTATTATTTTTTGCTTACCTTGCTTTTGTCTTTAGATGTCTGGAGATCTGAATATATGCTTAAGGTGCTATGACCTTGTGTCATTATGACTGAGGCTCTTTCATCACAACTACTGCAGGATGAATTATATATAATGGCATTCTGTAAACATTTAGTACTTAGATTTAGTGGAATATTTGCAGGTATGGCATGCGAATCTGGTCTTTGCAAATATGGGTGACATCCTTTATTTTCTTCAGAGAATGTGCTTTTAGTTTGGCTGGATGTTTCCAAAGAAACTGTCTCCTTCTTTTCAAGTAAAACCTTAGTATCATCAGGGGTCTTTTGACATGCACTGCTATGAAAAACTGGAATCATTCTGCTTTTTGCTCTGTAGAAAAAATGTGTTGAAAGGTCAAACTTATTTGTAATTCTCCTTTCTTCACTTTGACTTCTACATACATAGTTAGATGTGCATTCCACAGCAGATTTTGGAGGTGGCTGAGATGAGCATTGCCTTTGCTGAGTATATGGTTTCACAGATTTATTTCCTGGTGAATAATCTCGATAGTTGTAAGACAGCTGTGTCAAAAAGGTTTTGTCGAAAGTATTATGGGTAAAACTGAATGGCCAGCACTGAGAAACCTTTAAAGGAAAGTGAGAATATTTGAAAAGCAAAATTAAACCTTAAAATATAGTCATGTATACATATAAATTACACTGCACTTAGTAATGTAATATCCTTTTCAAAGAAAAGCAAGTTTCAAATGCTTTACAAAGTCACTCCACACATTATTCTTTCGGATATCAATACAAGTCATGTTATCATTTTTTTAAATATACCATATACATTAAACAAATGTTGCAAGAAATTTTCTTTTAAACTTGACATATATTGACCTAAGAGGGACGTCAAAGCTTCCAACTTTTTGAAGCACACGACATATTTATTTTGATATCTACTTTCTAGAACTATCATACTACTTCAGTTATAGAGATATTGCTCCCTAAATAAAGTCCAGTGTTCAATGTTCGGGGACAAAGCAGCCCCCTGGACTGCACAGTGTATTCAAATTTATTCAAATTTGAAACAAGAGAATACAATCTGTGTTCCTCAAATAGATGATTCCCCTGTGTTTTCAAAAATTAACTCTTAATTTAACCCTGTGGCCTCTAACACCTCACTAAAACCTTAGAAAGGTTATAGGGTATGGGCAAGAGAATGTTGTTGATTATATCCACCATTGACATTATTCTAGCACATATTCAGGCTCTTTCATGGCCTTTTTTATATGTCATTCATTGACCCTTAAACCCGAGGACTCCAAACACAGAATGTTTCTAATGGCACACATATTTGTGATAGCATATCATGTTTGAAGTCATAGTCATTTATTGTCCTACATGACTTTTAAATCAAATATGCTTTTATAATTTACCAAGTGAATTAACATGATTTTTTAACATTTGCTTAAGAAACAGTATATGTGTGGTGTTCAAAGGTTCAGTTCAAAGGAAATCTGAGATACTAATAGTGGTACTTCAGATTAAGACAACTGACAGCATACAAAAACCTTCAGCAGGTTAGTAAATGTTTTAAAGTACTGATATTTCCTAAATTTCAGCTTTATCAATGAATAACTACTGTATACTACCTGTATGGTGCCAGGTGCATGTAAATGAAGGTCTCTTGTTAAATGCCATGGCTGACTTGTCATCTTTACAGAAAACCCACAGAGGTGCAGCAAGTTAGAATTTAAATCTGAAATAAATGAACTCAGAACACTTTCCAAGTTTCCCCTTGGAAAATATTGTACTGGCTGACTTCTTATACAACAAAATGGGTATCTTAGGATTAATTAAGAAACATGACCAGTTAATTAATGTGACATGAGTTGCATACATTGCTTACGATAAATGCTTAAAATTAAAAAAACATCTAATTGGAAGTAAAAGGGTAACAAAGTTTATTGAATCAAAAGTGATACAGTAAAAATTAATTCTAACTTACCAGCAGGTGTCCCTATGATTCCATTTTAAAACACTTATTTTCTGAGTGCAGCTTAAACTTTATATGCGTATTTGTCTAGATTTCTAACTGGAAGCTGAACAGATCAATTTCTTAGATTAACTTTAAAATATACAAAAAACGAATCATAATAAAAATTAACTGCAAATGTTGTATTAAAATGCAAATGTGCATTTTTACTTTTTAACTTGAAATTCTTAAGCTTTTTCACATTAAATTAATATATTTTCAAGCAATTTTGTATTATTCTCTTTAAAAAAAAGAAATGCCTAACTAAAAAAAGTAAAAACCTTAAAAGACACAGTAAATGTTACAGAAATATTTGCTATAACAAAATCTTATTTGATACTACCATAAATATGGTAATTGGTTTAGACTGTCATTATTGTCATGTATACAGATTAGTGAAATTCTTAATTGCAAGTTTTAATACTCTGAAGATTAGTTAGTAAAACTACCTTACATAAACAAACAGAAAAAAGGAAATTTATACACTACTGTGCATATTAAGGTGTACTTCTCTTATGTAATGGACTACTTAAAGAAAAACACAAAGTACTGTATGTCCATCACATCAAAATCCAACTGGACGTTGACTGTATTCAAACATAGGTTCAATATTCTGAATTCTAGATGTACATTTGTAATGTACTGTATATGCTGTTTTTTATACATTTTAAAATTATTATTAAAACGCCATTTAAGTGTTTCACAAAAGACTAGGTAGTCATGAAATGACATGTGGGACTAAATTTAGCTTATTATTCTTTTTCCTCCTTTACAGATACAGCAAAACTGTAATACAGGTGATCTTAAAGAAGATATTGAGTATTTCTCATGTCAAAGTTACTTTTTCACAGACATGGTATACTGTTCATTGTTTTGCAATGGCAAAATGTGTTCCTAATTAAAGCCCTTTCAATAAATTAGAAATAAACACATTGTCTATACCTGTGGTTCAAAATAATATGGTTCATTCAATTGCTTGCAATACAACAGAAATAACACATCATATATTTGCCTTTAAAAGTACTGATCAACATTATCATTAACATCATGTACATTATCTATAAGTCTGTATCAGATGAATTACATATGCTTTTCCAAAATTTCATAACATTTTCATAGTTTGTGAGTTGATCTGGAAGAAATATGAAATGGAATCACTCTACACTGCTGGAATAGTAATCTTACCAAACTGAAAAAACCCTAATTTTTCATTGCAGTTTATGTTTATCTCTTTATATCCCTTTTAAAATTCTCCTAATGCATATAAAGCTCAGAGTAATCGTACCCCTCCTTATATTTTGGAATGCCTGTGCCCTTATATTCATAGCTGTAATCTTAGAACCTCAAATATTGGTTTATTATTCCAAAAACTAATCACACAATAAGTGGAGAGGCAGTCTTTATTGTTACAAACACTGTTAAAATACTGTTAAAAATCTAGAATTCTTTACCAAGAGACTAATACCTTGGAACATTTCAAAAATATCCTAAAAACCCACTTTTTTGTTGTTTTTTATGTGTGTTTTCTTTTTTTGTGCCAGTACTAATTATAGCTTATAATATGTATTGCAATATCCTATACTATGTAGATCAGCAATCATTACTAACCTCTACTATTCTCTGATTTAATCTAGACATCTGCAGTGGCACCACTGTTATCTGATCAAATACTCTGATGATGGATGGAAATTGAATAATCTTTGAGGAGAGTACACCATAATGAACTTCTTTAGCACATTTACATTTTTATAATGAACAGTGGCTATTGGACAGTTTTTTGACCTTACAACCCCTGCAGGTTTATTTCCTTCAGCATTACGCCAGCTTCAGTTTTTGTTTCCAGGCCTCCCTGGCCATCTATCCATAGCACTGGTCTTATCATTTAATCATTAAAGACTTAAAAATGTATTATCTACATTATGTCATTTTGCATTAAAACCCAGAGCAAGATGAGGCTCCAGCAACCATCCCTGTCTTGGCGCATTGAACGTATGGCAACATTGATGCGCTGGGACAGGCAAGACTGGGCAGCTTTTTTGGCCCCATTTTAAACCAGAGAAGCCCTCCGAGCTGTACGGAATCTCCCTCCCGAAAGGCTCAATGATTATGACTACCTGAAGCAACAGATCCTACTCCTCATGGCTGTGAGCCCAGTGGCCAAGGGCCACCAATTTCAGCTGTGGCATAATGATCTGGATCACCCTGTACTAGGACAGATCCTGGATCAGCGGAGACCCTTTCGAGCGCATTGTGGAGAAGCTCGCTATTGATGCAGTCCTGCCAGGGATAAATGAGAGCCTTTGTGATTAAATGCTACGGAACAACGTTCACTCGCTGCTGGATCTAACACGCAAACTAGAGGGTGCATAAGCCACCTGGAAAAAATGGGACTACCCAGGCTTAACCCCGATTTCGATCCAGTCAGCACAGACCTTCAGGGTCACAAATGCCACGGGTAGAAGATGCCAGAGTGTGAACACGGACTAAACACAGCTGCTTTCGCTGTGATCAACTGGGACATCTGGCTCAGGAGTGTCACCTCCCACCTGCACAAACAATGGCTATCGGTCTGGCCCAGGTATGTGGCTCGCACATTTCCCCCAAAATGTTAAAGGAGGACAATTTTAAGGTCTCTATTACGTTGGCTGGATGGGAATTCTCAGCACTCTTGGACTGTGTAGTGCACCATGACTTGATCCAGGAGACCCCTTATAAGACCACAGGTAAAGTAAACATCTGCTGTGTCCATGGGGATGTTAAAACATACATGACTATTCTACTCCCTCTGAAATTTAAGGGGAAGAACTTTAAGGTTTGAACTGCCATATCAGACACCTCACCCTGGCCACTCCAAAAAGGAAAAAGGAATGTCCTTTTCCCTCAGCTCTTGGGCATTTTTCTTTTTTTTTTTTTTATTATATTTTGAGTTTAGGTTCTTCCAGTTTATCAGAATAAGTCTGCGTGCCAAAAGTCTAGTGAATGCAATCACAATTTGTTTGCCTTTCTCCACTTTAAACCCATCTGGAAGAACTCCAAACACAGCTATTAATGGGTTAGGAGGGATTGTGAGACCAAGGCTGTCTGAAAGGTAATTAAAAATTTTGTTCCAGAATAATGTTAATTTGGTGCAGGCCCAGAACATGTGACCCAGTGAGGCTGGAACTTGGTTGCAGCATTCGCAGGTTGAATCATGCCCTGGAAACATTTTGGAGAGCTTTAGACGAGACAGATGTGCTCGATATATAATTTTGAGTTGTATAATTGTATGCTTTGCGCATATGGAGCTCAGAGAATTCTCTGCATTGCTACTTTCCACTCCTTTTCTGATCTATAAATATAGATCTTTTTCCCATTGTCCTCTTCGATCTTTGAAAGGGAGAGACTGTAAAATGATTTTATATACTGTAGAGATTGTGTCTAAGTCCTTGAGATTGAGCAATATTTTTTCCAGCATGGATGAGGGTGCAAGATCAGGAAAATCGGGAAGGTTCTGTTTAACAAAGTTCCTGATTTGAAGATAGTGAAAGAAATGTGTAACTGGAATGTTAAATTTGGAATGTAATTGTTCATAGGATGCAAAGACGTTGTCTATATAAAGATCTCTAAGCAAGTTAATTCCAAATTTTTTCCAGATATTAAAAACTGCATATGTTTGCGAAGGTTGAAAGAGGTGGTTCTCTTGTAGAGGTGCCACAGATAGAAGCTTCTCCGTCTTAAAATGCTTTCTACATTGGTTCCATATTCTAAGTAAGTGAAGCACAATTGGGTTATTAGGATATTGCCGATAACATGTGTTTATTGGAGCACAGAGCAGGGAATACAAAGAAGTACTGCAGGATTTTACTTCTATTGTGGACCAAGCCTGTGTATGTTCTTCTATTTGTGTCCAGGTTCTTATCGCCTGTATATTTGCTGCCCAGTAATAAAACTGGAAGTTAGGTAGAGTCATGCCACCTTCTGCCTTTTGTCTTTGTAGGGTTGCTCTTTGGATGCGTGGATGTTTTGAATTCCAAATAAATGAGGTTATTGTTGAATCTAATTGCTTAAAGAATGATTTATTAATGTATATTGGAATGTTTTGAAATAAAAAAGGAGCTTAGGAAGAATATTATCTTAACAGTGTTAATTATTCCAGCTAGTGTGAGAGGAAGGGTTGACAATCTATGCAAGTCTTGCTTAATTTTTTCCATGCAGACGGCAAAATTTTGTTGATAAAGAGCTTTATGTTTACTTGTGATGTTAAACCCCTAGGTATTTAAACTGTTCTGCAATGATAAAAGGTAGGATATCTAATCTAATATTATATGCTTGAGAATTCACTGGAAAGAGTACACGTTTATTCAGATTAAATTCTGAGACCAGAGATCTTTTGAAATTCTGTGAATGCTGTATACAGTACCATATCATCTGCATATAATGAAATTTTCTGTTCCAGTCCTTCTCTGATAATCCCCTTTATCTGATCAGTATTTTGACAATGTATTGCCAGTGGTTCAATGGAAATTGCAAACAGTAGCGGTGACAAGGGGCATTTTTCAATGATTGAGAAGAATATTTGCACTAATAGTTAATATGATATAATTGATTATATATTTGCTTGTGATATATAATATATTTGCTTATAACTGCATATGCGTTTTAGTACATTCTGTAATTCTTTGAATTTTAATTGCAGTTATTATTTTGTAGCAGATATTAAATGAGTATAAGTAATCTGCAGCATACACTACATGACTAACTCTGCGGCTAAAAGAAATTTCTGCATCTATCAGGAGATATGAAATCTGTCCTACACTGCAAATGTTACGGGGTTTATCTCGCTCAAGTGTTTTTTCCCTTTTATGTATTCTTTTCATTGACTTTTGAAGTATACTATTAGTTACGTTAATGTTTGTTTCTTTGTAATTTAGTATGCTATTATGATTATTGTTTTGTTTGTTATTAGTCTGATAGTTCCCCCTTCCTCTTCATGATTCACTGTTTAGAACGGGGATGCCAAACTCTGATCCTGAAAGGCAACAGTGGCTGCAATATTTTATTCTAACCATTTTTTTTTTAATGAGTGACCAGTTTTTGTTGCTATTTAACCTTATTTAATTGATTTCTTATTTAAGATTCAGATCCTTTCAATCAGGAGTGAGCAATATCAGTTCTAGAGAGCAGTGGCTGCAGGTTTTTGTTCCAACCGAATTGCTTCGTGAGAAGCCATTTATTGTTGATGAAGCACTTATTGCTCAATTGAAATTGCTTCATTTTGGTTGACTTGCTAAATAAGATTTTAAACCCTTAATTGCTTATTTTCTTGTTAAACAGCTGCATTCACTGTTTTAATGGCTCCTTATTAGCCATAAGATGCAAATGACAAAGGAAGAAGAAGTTCTCCATATAGTTTGTTTCCATTTACACTTGCATGTATTCATCATGCGCTGTTTGGTTTAATAAAGTACTCAGAAGGAAACTGAAAAAAATGAAAATTACTTACCTATTTTAAGCTTCAAATCATTTGGACTTTATCATTAGTAAGGAAAAAAGCTATGATTTAAGAATGACTTAACACTGGAGAGTTAAAACACTAATAACTCATGATATTAACTAAGACATATTACAAGAATTGTTTTCCAATTAAGCAACAGGGTTGGAGCAAAAATCTACAGCCACTGCGGCCCTCTAGGACCAATGTTGTTCACTCCTTTTCAGCTGGGTTTTTACAGGTCACTTTGCTCCTAAGCCTTATCGAGTCTTTAAGACCTAGTTTTGGGGGTGGATCACACCAGACCATAATAGAAAATTAGTGTGCTAAAGGCTTATAGGGTCAGATACAGTGTGCCTAAAGTAACACTGAAGTAATGAGGATGAAGACCAGACTACACACTATGGTACTAAGATGGTCCTAAGATGTAAATGATGCTGCTGTTAACATTGGAACAAGATCAATATAATTTTTTGACTCATTTACAGCTAGTCCTGTTTCCTTTGCTGGCCATCTGATTGCCCTTTAACAACAGTGTACCAACTGCACATTCCTCTTGATATAAATGGACAGAGCAGGGGAAAAATACATCCTCATTTAAACTTATTAAAAATTAGTTGTAATTGCTAAGGTATATTAGATCAAAATGAGAGTCACTGTTATTGTAAATGTTTTCACTTTGAATGTATAAAAAAGTCATAAAATAGCTATACGGAAATTAATGATGACAGTAGATAAATGTTTGTAGAATTATGCAGTATCTGAAGCATAATTGTCTCTCTGTAGCTCATGGGGAGATTTACTATCAGGGCGACCTTGGTACACAAGAGGGCCTATGTGAGAAAAAAGTAATGCTGGCATTTTCCTATTTCAGTGGTAGCTCAGACTCCTTCAAGTAACATATGTATGCGGTTACTCGTACAATTTGTCACTAGCCCTCGATCTAACGTACTTGTGACAGATGGCTTAAATCTCCAAGGCAAACCACCACATGGTCCAATTTTTTTAAGATGTGATGCTCATAGCATGAATATATATACGCGTGTGATACCCTAGGGCCTGTGGGTGTCTTAATCTGGTCTTGCTTAACTCATTTCCTAATTACGTAGATAATACAGAAGAATTAAAACTTATCATTCACTATGCACCCATCATAACCAAACTAATCTGGCAGTCATCAAAGCATATAAAATACCAAGTAAGAGGTGGAACACAACACATACCATCAATAATACATATTGTAAGAGATCTAATGTAAGATCTGAAGAAGAGGTCAGGTCAGGTCAAGCTGGGGAGCATGCACCCGGTACAGTGCGTTGCCGCACACACCACACAACGAAACAGCTCGGGATCCTGGTTGCCAACCCCCCAGGCAGACATGTGGTCTAGTCCCACCCTCCAAAAATGACCCTCTATATGCCGCAGCCAGGTGTTACGTGGGCATCCCCTTGGCTTGGACCAGCCACTCAAGTCCCCAACAATAAGGATCCTGTGAGCTGGATCACCCTTGGGGAATCACGCCCCATGGCTGTAGTGCTGTAACTGATGCTCCCTCACAATGCAGGTAATGTGCCTCCCTCATTCGGGACTCCATGAGCAACCGCTCCTTCGACACAAAGTCAAACCAGCGGCACCCAAGAATTCTCCAAAGAGACACAGTACCAAAGGAGTCCAGTCTTTGTCTCAGGTCACTGGATAGCACCCATGTCTCGCAACCATATAGCAAGACAGGAAGCACCAGGACTCTAAAGAACTGGACCATTGTCCCTATGCATAGGTTACACACCCCTTTCCAGCGACTTCATTACCCCCCATGCTCTCCCAATCCGTCTACTGACTTCATATGAAGAGTCACCAGAGACATTAATGCCACTGCCGAGGTAAGTAAACCTCTTAACAAGATCAACACTCTCTCCACATACAGAAACACTACTGATGGCTGTGCCCAAGAGGTCATTAAAGGCCTGGATCTTGATTTTAATCCAGGACACTCGCAAGCTCAGACACTCAGACTCTTCACTCAGTTTCTCCAGAGCCCCAATCAGAGCCTCCACTGACTCTGTGAAGATTACAGCATCGTCAGCAAAGTCAAGATCAGTGAATCTTTCTTCACCAACAGATGCCCCAGGACCTTGCTCAACACCCAGTCCATGCAATCATTGAACAGAGCAGGAGCAAGAACAAACCCCTGACGAATCCCAGAATCAACACAGAGGTTCTGCTTCCACTCTGCACAGCACTCACAGTACCAATTTACAGGCCGGCCATGATATCCAACAACCTTGAGGGTATCCCTCAGGATGTCCCACAGGACAGCTCAATCAACTGAGTTGAATGCTTTATGAAATCGACAAAGGCTGCAAAGAAACTCTGCTGATATTCGAGTTTGTGCTCCATGAGAACCCTCAGTGCCATGGTAGACTTCTTAGGCATAAAACCAGACTGCTCCGGTCGCTGGTAGGTGAGTAAGTGATCACAGATCCTATTGAGGACAACCCTAGCAAGGACCTTACCCAACACAGAGAGCAGTGTTATCCCCCTGTAGCTGCCACAATCCAGGGGCCTCATGTATAACGCCGTGTGTAGAACTCGCACTATAACATGGCGTAAGCACAAAAGCCGAAATGTGTTTACGCACAGAAAAATCCAGATGCAGGAATCTGTGCGTACTCCAACTTCCACGTTCTTCCGCTACATAAATCCCGATCAGCGTGAAAACTAACGCTCGTGCACGCGCATTATGTAACGCCCCAAATCCTCCCAGAATTACGCCTATTTGAATATGCAAATCAATATAAATCGCCCTTAAGCGCAGCCTTCTGTGAAAAGACAATGGGAAAAGCACGGGGAAAATATAAGAATTTCAGCGAATACCAAGTGGAGGCAAATGAAAAACATACTATTTGTTCAAATAAACCGTGGTATAATCAACAAAAGGAAGTTGATCGAGTGACATAGTGTGGTAGAGAAACTTGAAAGCTCACATTCACAAATCGCACAGTGCCGGAAATAAAAAAGAAGTCACATATCAAAGTCACCGTGAAAAGCCGAGTTGTAAGCCCACTGTCTGAGTGTCATATGAAGGCTTATTAGGGTACAGAGAAAAAAGGCACACAGTGAGGAAAAAGCACGATGTCAACTTCAATCTCGACATTTCCACTTTAATCACGTAGTTTATTTTGTCATTAAAGTAGAACATCATAAACTTCATCTTAAAATCGTTTAATTAACCAGTTTCTCAAATCACATCGTAATTAAAGCAGCACGTTAAATTCTTTGTTTTGTATTTGATCTTCTATGTGCTCTATGTGTGTGAATCGCTACTTGCTTTTTAAACCGGCTCTCTTCCTCCAACTGGACACAGAATCAATTACATTCGTAATATTACAGTTCTCTGAATAAATAAAATACTGAGATGTATACGTGATATCATTTTCATGATGATAGGAGTTAAAGCACGTTATTAAACATGTGTTTCACTTCGATGAAATAATGTATTGCAGCAGTACAATCAGGGACAGCTCTAGGCTTGTGGTGGCACTGGGCAGAGGAAGAATCGGTGGCTCCTTCGCCCGCCCGTCAGTAAGGTAGCTTATGCACAACGTCCGTTGCGGACACTGCATAGCCGCCTCGTGCTCATGACACAAGCATTTAACTTTTGCCGAAATTTGTCGCTGTGTTTTTAGCTGTGTTGTTATTTTCTCTTTCTGTTTTATATGCAATATATATTGGCGTAGCCGTCACTGCAGTCAGTGCTTTTCTTTCCCCAAGTAACCGATCGCCATACAATCAGCTCTGTAATAGACGTTAAGCCATCTGTAAGCTTAGCGCCGATTCTTCAAAACGTTTAAAGAACATTGAAATATCTTCGTAGTACATGTTTAATTATTCTATCCTTAACGACACTCCCAGTAAAGAGTATAGATTATTTAAATAAAGTTAAAGTTTTATCTGTATAATTTAATAAACATATTTTTCTGAATTTCACCTTATAAATGATATCGTTTCTGTTTCTGAACCGCGAGGTCCGTACAGGAAAGACTTTAAAACATTTTGCAGTGGCTGAGACAGCGTGTCCTTGAAGCTGTATACCGATAATTCTCTTTCTGATCAGCTGCTGCTGTGATTCACACTCAGATACAGTGATATAAATACTCTGAGTGGTGCAGTGAGAGAAATATTGAAAAAGATGATCCGCTGTGGCAACTCCTAACAAGAGGAACTGAAAGAAGAAGAAGAAGAAGAAGTGAGAGTAACAACGCTAAAGCAGTTATGGTATTTGGAATACTATGGCTGTTCCCTCTACCATTACATTGTTACAAGTTAATTACAATCAGATGCATTAAACTAATAAACAATATGCGGTTAGTTTCGGTGTATTTATAAAGCCGCGTCAGGAAAATAAGGTGTAACCACACAGGAACAGTAGCACTGCTTTGACGCTGGGTGCCGCCAGTATGCAAAACCGAGCGGAGAACTTGCGTACGACAAGGTATGAGGTACCGTGGAAAAGTGCGTGGATTTACGCCAAGAGTAGGTTTTATACATCGCGATTTGAACGTGG
This sequence comes from Polypterus senegalus, assembly GCF_016835505.1. Taxonomy (NCBI): domain Eukaryota; kingdom Metazoa; phylum Chordata; class Cladistia; order Polypteriformes; family Polypteridae; genus Polypterus; species Polypterus senegalus. The sequence continues at coordinate 79,690,929 of NC_053158.1, forward strand.
AAAAGTTCTTACACAACATTTCTGTGCGTACGCACCGTTTATACATGAGGCCCCAGGTGATTACCCTTCTATTTTCAGATAGGGATGAGAAGTCCTGTTTTGCAGTCAGATGGATCTGGAGAACACTCACAAATATACCTTCACGACATTCCAAAGGTATATGAAGAAACTGGCAGCATCTTTCAATGCACACTTTCCTTAGTTGGCATCTTTTTCACTGAAGAGTAATAATGAAAAGAGTGCTGATCCATATTTTTCTGTTTCTTACTCAATATAAATATTGCCATGCATTACTTGTCTCTTTTTGTTCATTGAGTTACGATATTTTTTCTGGCATATTTGTGCCTTTTCATGTCCATAATAGTCTGTCTGATGAATGTGGAATTCATTTTACAACATTACCCAAAATACATGTTCATCAGATAGTCTAAAATTAGTACACAACTTTGTTCCCTCTCTCCAAATCTGAAAAGCACACTGCAACTGCACTTAGCCTTAATCTTGGTCTGCTTCTAGTTTGCAGCTCTGAGGCACACTGCAACATTATTAAACCCGCAAATCAGTCTTGTTACCATAAAAAAATAATAAGACCAGATCAGAACCGAGCTCATAGCACACTGCAACTGACCCACAGTAAGCATAAGGTCATTTTTCAAAGAAGAGAAACTCTAAGGCTAAAGTATGCCTGTCAGTGTATGCTCCATTCAGTAGTTACTTTACAGTATTTCATTATGAAAATAAAATTGTGGTTGAAATTCAAACCCTCTACTTTAAAAAAGTAAAATATAACAAATATATTTAAATAAAATAATGAAAATAAAATTTTAAAGACAAATTTTATATTTCATATATATTACATTCAAAGGATACGTGAACAACTTTTCTCCAATAAGTTTGAAGTACACATTGCAATAGATTTCTTCACTTTGGGGTAGCTTGTAGCCATACTAAAACAATAAAAACTGCTTTACCATGCATTTTGTTAGATATAACAAAGCAAATTAGGTTTCATTTGTATTTCATACCAGATTGTCCCAGTGTAATTTAATATCCTCATATGACTGAAAAGGACATTCCGGGGAAAATGTATGACTGATTTTCATTATTTGACCCATCTTCAAACTTTATAACAAAAAAAGAAAAAAAATTGTGAAACTTGCATATAGCATATACAGTACATGGAATTCTTTAGTGTAAGATACATTCTTAGTTTAGTTTATGAAAAGCTACGCATGGTTTTGTCAAATTTTGAAATTGTAGAAGCAGCAAAAGTAATGTTTACTCTAATACTGTACAATGAAAAAAGTGAAAACGTTAAAATTACCTTGGTAATACATAACACCAGTTGTTACTCAAGGAGAACTGTGGAATTTCTGAATTGCTGTTATTCATGAAGTCTCTTAGGGAACTCACAAAAATGTCAAAGTCTTCCAGCTTGAAAAAAAAATAGCCACCCTTTGCTAAAATATTATTTTACAAAAGTTTTTGTTTACTCATTTTCCATATCTTCCTCATGTTATATTATAATCATGAACATAATCCCAGAGTGTTTTTTGGTTTTATGGTTCTGTAGCTCATAATGCTTAAGAAGTTGACAAACAGATATGATGCAATGTTACATTGTCTAGTGCTACACACTCTCCTTCTTTAGTAAGTTATGCTCTTCTTTTTAATACAGTATACAGTATTTTGTTTTGATAATGACAAATTAGGTAGGTAAAAATAAATACTGCATTCTTATTTCCATATACTTTTAATATGGTGAGCAATATTTGATTAATTCAACTTTACTCTTAAATGATGTTGTATATATTTTCAAGTATAACACACTGTACTTTGAAAAAAAATAAAAATAGCAAGTAAAACAGAAAACCACCATACAATAGACACACTATACTATACAATAAAAAATCAGTATAACTAATATTACGATTTCTGAAGATTACAAATAAATTTTTTGCATATAAAGGTACATGTTGGTAGATTATTAACAAAGTTTATATAGTAAATTATTTATGATACTTTAATACATTTGCCAGGTACTGGCACTAATGAAAGATACGTAAAACTTGATCAAGTCTTTTCTGTTTTTCAAAGGCAAACAAAAGTTCTGCTTTCATTAATTTTTGTAAAAAATGTGTGAATAACAATTATTCATTTTAAAAATGGATGTGGTACTTTGGTTTCCCATTTCTTAAGTAAGAAAAGAAAGTTTACTAAGAAGTAATGAAAAGAAAATTTTTAAAAATAGTCAAGGGTTTTGTAGCACTTTCAAATATTTGGAAATTACTATGGTTACTTTAATGTGAGTTTTAGGTGACCTCAACTTGGATCTCATTTTATTATGTCACAGTGATACATGGATTGTCCATTTGGTCTGGTATAATAATAAATACCTGATCTGTTTCTCTTACTGGAGATTTTTTCTCTTCAGACATAGCCGCTCGTTTTTGCTACATCTTCTTGGCATTGCTCTTTGAACTGACCACTCTTACAGTCAAAGTATTTTGATGGAAAAATGGTTTAGTGATATGACTCTAGCCTAGTTATGTCATGGCTTTGGTTTCCTGACATGTTCATCGATTTATCATTACTTTTGCTCATCTATTTCCCACCACCGAAGTTATCAGTCATTAGCATTACCTCTATAAACCTCGTTCATATGACCCAAGTAAATACAAGAAAGTCACTACCTTGCTGCTCTTGCCGGTATAACGATGAACAACAGAATAGCCCCATAGGACCCAGAGCCCCATAATTTTCTTGTTTTTAGACTCTCATTTGGTATTTTTATTATCATTTATAACCCTTCTTCTACATGTTTTGCCTATTTTAAATTTGTCTTCCTAAGCCTAGCAAAGGAATACACACACACAGACACTATTCTTTTATTAAAGTGGATTATCACTCCTACATTAAATTCTTACTTACATGTGCTAATTAAAATGCAACATGTCACTTCAATCAGACACCATGATTAGTGATTATAGCCTCAAAGCATCTGTCATTCTTATCTAAAATTTTCTCAGACACTTTCTTAAAGAAAAAGTGCATAAATACAAATAAAGAAATATATCATGGCAAACTGAAAATAGGTAAAAAAAACAAAACAGATTTCATAAGACTCTATTGACTCTAGTGCACTATGTAGTTTTTAATTGTTCCTCATACTTTGAAGAGGATGAAAAATGAAAAGGCCGTTGGTCCAGATGACATACCAATGGAAGCATGGAGGTGTTTAGGGGAGATGGCAGTGGAATTTTTAACCAGATTGTTTGATGGAATCTTGGAAAGTGAGAGGGTGCCTGAGATATTTAAGAATAAGGTGGATGTGCATGACTGCAGTAACTACAGGGGAATAAAATTGATGATCCACAGTATGCAGATACGGGAAAAAGTAGTGGAAGCCAGGTTCAGAAGTGAGGTGATGATTAGCGAGCAGCAGTATGGTTTCATGCCAAGAAAGAGCACCACAGATGCAATGTTTGCTCTGAGGATATTGATGGAGAAGTTTAAAGAAGGCCAGAAGGAGTTGCATTGCGTCTTTGTGGACCTGGAGAAAACATATGACAGGGTGCCTCGAGAGGAGCTGTGGTATTGTATGAGGAAGTCGGGAGTGGCAGAGAAGTACGTAAGAGTTGTATAGGATATGTACAATGGAAGTCAATGACAATGTCAAATTTATTTATATAGCACATTTAAAACAGGAATGCTGTGGCCAAAGTGCTTTACAATAATAGAATAAAAGAAAAACATACAATTAACATGAATAACATAAATAGGAATTAAAATAAATGAACATAAATAAAATAACAAATAGAAATAAAGAAGTAGAAGCAAAATAGAAGTGTAACAGCTGGAGGTGGTATTACACCAGGGATCAGCTCTGAGCCTTTTCTCATTTGCAATGGTGATGGACAGGCTGACAGACGAGATTAGACAGGAGTTCCCGTGGACTATGATGTTTGCTGATGACATTGCGATTTGTAGCGATAGTAGGGAGCAGGTTGAGGAGACCCTGGAGAGGTGGAGATATGCTCTAGAGAGGAGAGGAATGAAGGTCAGTAGAAACAAGACAGAATACATGTGTGTAAATGAGACGGATGTCAGTAGAATGGTGAGGATGTAGGGAGTAGACTTGGCGAAGGTGGATGAGTTTAAAAACTTGGGATCAACAGTACAGGGTAATGGGGATTGTGGAAGAGAGGTAAAAAGAGAGTGCTGGCAGGGTGGAAATGGTCTACAGGATGGTAGTGAGACCAGTTATGTTATATGGGTTGGAGATGGTGGCACTGACCAGAAAGCAGAAGACAGAGCTGGAGGTGGCAAAGTTAAAGATGTTAAGATTTGCATTGGGTGTGACAAGGATGGATAGGATTATAAATTAGTACATTCGAGGGTCAGCTCAAGTTGGATGGTTGGGAGACAAAGTCAAAGAGGGGAGATTGTGTTGGTTTGGACATGTGCAGAGGAAAGATGCTGGGTATATTGGGAGAAGGATGCCAAGGATAGAGATGCCAGGGAAGAGGAACAGTGGAAGGTCTAAGCGAAGGTTTACGGATGTGGCGAGAGAGGACATGCAGGTCATGGTTGTAACAGAACAAGATGCAGAGGACAGAATGATATGGAAGATGATCCAGCAGCTGAAAGAAGAAGATAATTAATTTTTTCCTGCAATGCTATGGTTGGCGAATTTAGACTCCCTCAAGTGAGCAGAAAAGACAGAAAATTAGGTGTGCTTTTATAAACCCAGGTCATTATTCGAAGGGGATTTATAGTGGAATGTATTCCAAATTAATTGTAAATATAAATTCTTTACCTGAAACATTTAAGGAATGAGCATAGATAGAACTTGTAAGCAAAGGAAGAAAGCACTTTATGTCTTTCAGAGGTATACGTTATTCTGGGGTTCTTACAGGTAGATACAGTTCAAAACCCTTTATAGCAAATACCAAAGTAACAAAATTTTCAGAATACTGTTTTTTACCAAAAATGGCTACCTAAGGAAATAATATGTTGCAAAAAATACTTAATTCCATGTTTGCACTTTCGCTGAGTCTTGGAAACCCTGGAACAAGATGTCTCTTTTATGTTAGACCAAAAGAAAGTGACAGTCTGTTGTAAAATTTCCGAAGCAGTCTCTGCAAGAGTGTGGGTACAACATCATACTCATAGCTGAAATCAGTGCTTCACCATGCATCCACATGGATAGTTGTGTTGTATCCTGACACTGTACTGTTCGAGTTTCATAGCACTTCTGAAAGTTTTCATTGCAATGAACAAAAAAAGTGAAAAAAGGCATCGGTTTATGCTGAAAAAAGTTACATCTAATGTCTCATTTTCAAATACAATATTTTTTGCAGTTTAAGAAGTGCTTTTTTTTAATACAGATATTGTCAGTCTTGAGTCCAGGTTTCCAAGAAAAATACAGGTACTTTATTATGGTATAGAGAAGGCAGGTACAGTCTCAAGACTTCATTTATAATAGGAGCTTTTGGGAGCCACGACATGGGAAATCGTCCTGCTTTAGCGCCCATTTTTAGATTAGAAGAACACCAGTGGCTCAGAATCACCACTGTGGCAGACCAGGGGCCTCATGTATAACGCCGTGCGTAGAACTCGCACTATAGCATGGCGTAAGCACAAAAGCCGAAATGTGCTTACGCACAGAAAAATCCAGATGCAGGAATCTGTGCGTACTCCAACTTCCACGTTCTTCCGCTACATAAATCCCGATCAGCGTGAAAACTAACGCTTCGCACGCTTTATGTAACGCCCCAACTCCTCCCAGAATTACACCTCTTTGAATATGCAAAATAATATAAATCGCCCTTAAGCGCAGCCTTCTGTGAAAAGACAATGGGAAAAGCACGGGGGAAAATATAAGAATTTCAGCGAATACCAAGTGGAGGCAAAGGAAAAACATACTATTTGTTCAAATAAACTGTGGTATAATCAAGGAAGTTGATCGAGTGACATAGTGTGTTGGAGAAACTTGAAAGCTCACATCCACAAAATCGCTCAGTGCCGGAAATAAAAAAGAAGTCACATATCAAAGTCGCCGTGAAAAGTCGAGTTGTAAGCCCACTGTCTGAGTGTCGTATGAAAGCTTATTAGGGTACAGAGAAAAAAGGCACACGGTGGGAAAAAAGCACGAAATGTCAACTTCAATCTCGACATTTCCACTTTAATCAAGTAGTTTATTTTGTCATTAAAGTAGAACATCATAAACTTCATCTTAAAATCGTTTAATTAACCAGTTTCTCAAATCACATCGTAATTAATGTAGCACGTTAAATGCTTTGTTTTGTATTTGATTTTCTATGTGCTCTGTGTGTGAATCACTACTTGCTTCTTAAACAGGCTCTCTTCCTCCAACTGGACACAGAGTCCATTACATTCGTAATATTACAGCTCTCTGAATAACTAAAATACTGAGATGTATACGTGATGTCATTTTCATGATGATAGGAGTTAAAGCACGTTACTCAGCAGCAGTACTCAGGGGCGGCTCTAGGCTTGTGGTGGCACTGGGCAGAGGAAGAATCGGTGGCTCCTTCGCCCGCCAATGTCAGTAAGGCAGCTTATGTATGGTGGATGGCCACGTCCGTTGCAGACACTGCATAGCCGCCTCGTGCTCATGACACAAGCATTTAAGTTTTGACGAAATTTGTCGCTGCATTTTTTGCTGTGTTGTTATTTTCTCTTTCTGTTTTATATTCAGTATATACTGGCGTAGCCGTCACTGCAGTCAGTGCTTTTCTTTCCCCAAGTAACCGATCGCCATACAATCAGCTCTGTAATAGACGTTAAGCCATCTGTAAGCTTAGCGCCGATTCTTCAAAACGTTTAAAGAACATTGAAATATCTTCGTAGTACATGTTTAATTATTCTATCCTTCACGACACTCCCAGTGAAGAATATAGATTATTTAAATGAAGTTAAAGTTTTATCTGTATAATTTAACAAACATATTTTGCTGCATTTCACCTTAAAAATGATATCGTCATCATATGTAAATACGCGCTTTATAAAGAGGCTCAGGTTGTGCGATATTATAACTGTAGTGCAAGTTTACAGTGGGGTGATTGTACTTATAAGTACAAACAGTTCTACAAGGAGCACTTGATTGAGTGCATTTAAAGTTCTTGGGATTAAACCGTTTCTGAACCGCGAGGTCTGTACAGGAAAGGCTTTAAAACGTTTTGCAGTGGCTGAGACAGTGTGTCCTTGAAGCTGTATACCGATAATTCTTTTTCCGATCAGCTGCTGCTGTGATTCACACTCAGATACAGTGATATAAATACTCCGAGTGGTGCAGTGAGAGTAATATGGAAAAAGATGATCCGCTGTGGCAACTCCTAACGGGAGGAGCTGAAAGAAGAAGAAGAAAAATAAGAAGAAGAGGAAGGTGCAGTGAGAGTAACAACGCTAAAGCAGTTATGGTATCTGGAATACTATGGCTGTTCCCTGGACCATTATATTGTTACGAGTTAATTACAATCAGATGCATTACACTAATAAACAATATGCAGTTAGTTTCGGTGTATCTATAAAGCCGCGTCATGAAAATAATGTGTAATCACACAGGAACAGTACCATTGCTTTGATGCTGGGTGCTGCCATTCTGCAAAACCGAGCAGAGAACTTGCGTACGACAAGGCATGAGGTACCGTGGAAAAGTGTGTGGCTTTACGCCAAGTGTAGGTTTTATACATCGCAATTTGAACGTGGAAAAGTTCTTACGCAACATTTCTGTGCGTACGCACCATTTATACATAAGGCCCCAGGAGAGTGCGATGAAGAGCAAATAAAAGCCCGATTTTAAATGTTCAAAACATCATGCAAAAAGAATCTTACTAGGTAAGCCTGATCCTGCAGATGACAACCAATTACTTTGGTTTACTGTTCACCAGATGCAATAAAACAGCTATGGCACTGTACTTGCGTGACTGCCGTTAGAGATTGCAAATAGCAACATCGATCACAATACTATACGTATTTTCCCCATATTCGTTACAGTTATAACAAAATAGTTTTAATTGCTATTTTTTATTGCAGAATTAAGGTATTTGAGGGTTCCTCTAGAGTGCCTCTTTCTCTTGCACAATTAAGCTCAAAAACTAATCAGCATATCTAAAACATCAAGATCCGTCGAGAACCAGAGATCAAAATTTTTGATGAATCAAAAGCTTTCATTCCTCCCCTATAGATTATAGGTTATGGTGGGGAAGGGCGCAAAGCAAAAAGAATATTGACTTGAGTTTGGGTGTAGAGACTAATATGAATCCAGTATTTTATGATTTTTGTAATAAATCATGAATGTGGTAGTTCTTAATAATAACCTCACTGTTAAGGACAACTGGCCTGTTTAAGAAACTGTGAAAATCTCCTTTCAGAATATGTTTGTCTTTCTAACTTTGTAACTTGTGACCATTTCTAGCAGCTGTTAATTTTACCTTCAGTAGATGGCAACTGGGAGAACAAGTAACATGAATGCATTTAATAAAATTTTGTCATCCTAATATTGGTTTAACGTGCACTACAAATGCAGATTCTGTAGGACACAGGCTGTAACATACTAAAGAAGTAGAATTCTGTGACATACAGAGATCTTTTGGTGAGCAATGGCTCAAAAGCACAGAAGATACACTTTGCTACATTAAATTAGAGTATCCATCCATCCATCCATCCTCTTCCGCTTATCCGAGGTCAGGTCGCGGGGGTAGCAGCTTAAGCAGAGAGGCCTAGACTTCCCTCTCCCCGGCCACTTCTTCCAGCTCTTCGGGAGAATCCCATGTTCCCAGGCCAGCCGGGAGACATAGTCCTTCCAGCGTGTCCTGGGTCTTCCCCGGGGCCTCCTCCCAGTTGGACGTGCCCGGAACACCTCACCAGGAAGCGCCCAGGAGGCATCCTGATCAGATGCCCGAGCCACCTCATCTGACTCCTCTCGATGCGGAGGAGCAGCGGCTCTTCTCTGAGCCCCTCCCGGATGACTGAGCTTCTCACCCTATCTTTAAGGGAAAGCCCAGACACCCTGCGGAGGAAACTCATTTCAGCCGCTTGTATTCAAGGATCTCGTTCTTTTCGGTCACTACCCATAGCTCATGACCATAGGTGAGGGTAGGAGCGTGATCGACTGTAAATTGATATATATATATATATATATATATATATATATATACCCATATATATATATATACCCATATATATATATATATATATATATATATATATATATATATATATATATATATATATATATATATATATATATATATATATATATATATATATATATATATATATATATATATATATATATATATATATATATATATATATATATATATATATATCTATACTAATAAAAGGCAAAGCCCTCACTCACTCACTCACTCACTCACTCATCACTAATTCTCCAACTTCCCGTGTAGGTAGAAGGCTGAAATTTGGCAGGCTCATTCCTTACAGCTTACTTACAAAAGTTGGGCAGGTTTCATTTCGAAATTCTACGCCTAATGGTCATAACTGGAAGGTATTTTTCTCCATTAACTGTAATGGAGTTGAGCTGGAAAGCGTGGGGCGGAGTTTCGTGTGACATCATCACGCCTCCCACGTAATCACGTGAACTGACTGTCAACGCAGTGCGTAGAAAACCAGGAAGACCTCCAAAAGCGCTTAAGAAAACATGCATTATATAATTGAGAAAGCAGCGAAACAATAAGAAGCGAGCGAGTGACATATACTACCATATTCATGAGTGCTGCTACCTCGGAAAGAAAGCAAGGTGTAAACCTAAACTTTAAATTAAGTTCATAGACAGGCTACCGCTGGCGTTTCACATGCCCACAGGTAATGCGGGATACAAGTTTAATGAGAGGACGAGGATATAAACGAGAGTTTTGATCACTTTGTAACTAAGTTAAAATTGTAGGTGAAGGGGTGTGCTTATGCAAATTCGAGACTGTGTTTGTGGGGATGGACAGTTAAGGCGGGGGGGGGAGTCACGTCATCATCTCCCCTCCCACCTCATTTCGCTCTGAGCTGAGCTCCTGCTAACCGTCTTCCGAAGCAACCGTCACACTGCCACCAAATACTCACAGAAAAATCCACAAGTTAATACACACGCTGTCTCTAGAGTTTCTCACACTGAATCCTCCAGGCACTACTTACAAAAGGTCACATTGACAATCGTGTTACGCTATTTTTAAAATCTTTCCTTTTCTTAGCACAAGCACAGCTGAGAAGCTTCATGCATGTGCTCCATAACGCTAAAAATAATGCATTTAATCACACTTTGCATTACAAGCAAAGGGAGCTTTTGTCAATGCATGATTTCCTGGTACACCGATTACATTGATCAGCGCATCCCGATTCATTTTACCCTCGCACCACCTTAGTTTGAGAAGAAGTATGAAAAATATGAGGTTAACACAGAAAAACAGATCACCAATTCAAGCTTTATGAATAATCGATTCGCCATCAATAATTGTTTTGGTAAAGCCATCCTCCTTCCATTTTATAATTTTTCCGCCACTAGCCATGATTAAATGAACGGTAAAAAGTAAGAGCAAGCGAGGGTGACTTATTTAGGCAGGAATATATATGACAGCAACACTCATGACAATGTCAATCATGTTACGCTATTATTAAAATGTTTCCTTTTCTTTTCATTACTTCTTTAACACACTACTTCTCCGCTAGGGGCTGGTATTTTGCTATATATATAATATATGAATGACCTCCAAAGAGCGCTGAGACTTTTGATATCATGAACGTGTGTACAAAAGGGGTCTCCTGCCCAGCAAAAGTCGAGCAGCCAGCGCGCGTGCATAGCTGTGCCGGCCTTTGAGACGCTGACTGCGCTTCTGCCTTAAGTCAAAGTGAGCACTTTTAATTTTTTTCATCCTCCCCCTGAGCTATAGCCCAGACAAGTGCAAACACGGGACCCCTTTTCTACACCACGGCAAAATAATATTAAGGCGATTCACACTTTCTTTTGCACGTATACGATTATCAGGTCCTCAGCTCGGATTATGAACACACGATACGAGTGGAGGACTGACAGTGCCATCACAGCCGATTAATGGCGGGACGCCTCACCAGTCTACACAAGACCCACGCGACTGTCCCCAAAAGGCGATCATAACGTCAGCGAACACATCTCTCTATACTATATAAAAGGAAAGGCAACTTTCCTTTCTTTACACCTTTTTTCCTTTTATCCCAAACCAAAGCCTTTCTCTCTTAACACTGCAGAGGACACAAAACTAATTTTCTTTAATTGCCGGTAAGGCACATTACCAGAGGCACAAATTTGAACGCTCACATAGAAAATGTAATTTCTATACCACAGCCGTCGTGTAGCGCCTTTCAAAAGGGATCTACTACCGAGAGATGATCCATATACATTTTAGCTGCTGTTAGTTACTTACCTGTTGTGTTACACAGTCTTTAAAATGTAGTTTACCCAACCACTCCAGTAGTGATCAATGTACCTGTACTTCTTAAAACGTTAATGTTTTACTGTTTAATAACTTATAGACTATATTTTATTATTTTCCCTTGCACTCAGTGACCAAAGCTATACACACACATATAGACACATACATAATATACACACATATACTTGTGTGTATGTTTGTATGTATACAGTATATATATATAGTATATAGTATATAGTATATAGTATATAGTATATATAGATATAGAGATAGATATAGATAGATAGATATATAGATATATATATATATCTATCTATATATATATATATATATATATATATATATACACACACACACACACACACATATATATATAATTTGTGTGTGTAGATATGTATATAGATATGTAGATATGAAGATATGTATGTGTATATATATATATGTATATTATATATATATGTATGTACTGTATGTGTGTATGTGTGTGTGTGTATGTGTGTGTGTATATATATATATATATATATGACAGCAGCAATCCAAGCTGTGAGAAAACAGTAAAAGGAGGCGTGTCAGACGTCGTGGTACATTTTCTGATGCAGCTACTGAAAACAACTTTGAACGCTGCCACCAAATACACAAAACAATTACTTTGACAATCATGTTACATTATTTTTAAAATGTTTCCTTTTCTTTTCATAACTTCTTTAACACATGACATCGCTGCGCTGGTATTATATATATATATATATATATATATATATATCACAGCGACACTCATAACAGTGACAAAACAATTACTTTGACAATCATGTTACGTTATTTTCAATATGTTTCCTTTTCTTTCTCTTTCCTTCTTTAACACACTACTTCTCCGCTGCCAAGCGCGGGTATTTTGCTAGCTGGATAGCTGGATAGCTGGATAGATGGATAGATGGATATGAGAACAACACTCATATCAATGAAAAAACAATTACATTAAATATATATATATATATATATATATATATATATATATATATATATATATATATATATACTCACCTAAAGGATTATTAGGAACACCATACTAATACGGTGTTGGACTCCCTTTCGCCTTCAGAACTGCCTTAATTCTACGTGGCATTGATTCAACAAGGTGCTGAAAGCATTCTTTAGAAATGTTTGCCCATATTGATAGGATAGCATCTTGCAGTTGATGGAGATTTGTGGGATGCACATCCAGGGCACGAAGCTCCCATTCCACCACATCCCAAAAATGCTCTATTGGGTTGAGATCTGGTGACTGTGGGGGCCATTTTAGTACAGTGAACACATTGTCATGTTCAAGAAACCAATTTGAAATGATTCGAGCTTTGTGACATGGTGCATTATCCTGCTGGAAGTAGCTATCAGAGGATGGGTACATGGTGGTCATGAAGGGATGGACACGGTCAGAAACAATGCTCAGGTAGCCCGTGGTATTTAAACGATGCTCAATTGGCACTAAGGGGCCTAAAGTGTGCCAAGAAAACATCCCCCACACCATTACACCACCACCACCAGCCTGCACAGTGGTAACAAGGCATGATGGATCCATTTTCTCATTCTGTTTACGCCAAATTCTGACTCTACCATTTGAATGTCTCAACAGAAATCGAGACTCATCAGACCAGGCAACATTTTTCCAGTCTTCAGCTGTCTAATTTTGGTGAGCTTGTGCAAATTGTAGCCTCTTTTTCCTATTTGAAGTGGAGATGAGTGGTACCCGGTGGGGTCTTCTGCTGTTGTAGCCCATCCGCCTCAAGGTTGTGCGTGTTGTGGCTTCACAAATGCTTTGCTGCATACCTCGGTTGTAACGAGTGGTTATTTCAGTCAAAGTTGCTCTTCTATCAGCTTGAATCAGTCGGCCCATTCTCCTCTGACCTCTAGCATCAACAAGGCATTTTCCCCACAGGACTGCCGCATACTGGATGTTTTTCCCTTTTCACACCATTCTTTGTAAACCCTACAAACGGTTGTGTGTGAAAATCCCAGTAACTGAGCAGATTGTGAAATACTCAGACCGGCCCGTCTGGCACCAACAACCATGCCACGCTCAAAATTGCTTAAATCACCTTTCGTTCCCATTCTGACATTCAGTTTGGAGTTCAGGAGATTGTCTTGACCAGGACCACACCCCTAAATTCATTGAAGCAACTGCCATGCGATTGGTTGATTAGATAATTGTTTTAATGAGAAATTGAACAGGTGTTCCTAATAATCCTTTAGGTGAGTGTATATACACACACACCATATCCCTTTAACATTCCCTCACTTTACACTCTGTACTTTACCATGATATTAAGCATTGTTCGAGCTTTAAAGTCCTGCATCTTTTGTTTTGTTACATTGTATTGTTGCTCTGGTTTTGGTAATGTTATGATGTATGTTAAATGTATGTTGTTTTACCTATGCAAAACGGGCTTTAAGGAACAAAATTTGTTCAACCAGATACTATGTACAGTATGTGGATGAATGACAATAGAAGTTGACTTGATTTGAGTTGAGTTGAATCTACTTAGTTTCATGTAATTTCCACACTACAATAACATAATGAGAACATGCAAACATATCAACCATGCAGAGAGGACCCAGGACACAAACCCTGGTCAACTTACTGCAAGGCAGCAGTCCTACCACTGTGCCACCAAAGAGCTGAATTGTCTGCAATATTAGTTAAAATTCCTTATGTTCTTTCATATTATAGCAAACTGTTAAACCATGAAAAAGACAAAAATGTTTGTTGTTTGACACTGTAGATCATTATCTATGTCACAAAAATTAACAGCAATCACTTTATAGGGAAGAATATTGGCCAATACTTTAAAGAGTACACTCACCTTTGCTGGTGGCAAACGAATAGTATTAACCTCCACACTTATACAGAGCTGAGTTTCAGTAACATTCAGATCCATGCCTGTAATAGAAAAAACAATTTTAAAACATGCCAATGATTTGACCCTTCTCAAACAGACTAACATCTTTCCACGACCATGAGATGTGTTTTTCGACATGGTTGTTTAAGAAATGAGAAGCAACTCATTGCACCAGTTGGGGTTAAATAACGTGTTGCCAGCTGAAAGATAATCGCCCATGCAGTAATTATCCAATAGGAGGCTCGTACCTATTTGCTTAGTTAAATCCAGGTAGCAACTTATTTTTTGGCCAGGCAGTGTATATAGGGAATGTTAAAATAGTCTCAACCATCTGTTCATTTCTACTGTTTCTATTAATTAATTAGGGCCTTTTCCAACCATTAAAGGTCCAAAATAACATACTTTTTAAGACATAGCCACATGGGGAGATCAAATGATGCCTGTCTGAAAACTGATGCTTATGTTTTTACCTCTTCATCTATGTCTCCCAATTTGCTATTTATTCAGATAGATTTACAGTAGTCATTCAGCCAAAGGATAGGCAATTCATCTTTGTAGGTCTGACTCTTCTGCTTTTGATTCACCCAAGAAATCTTCCCAGCATGAACTACCATGTTAGTCTCAGAAGCTTTGGAAATGCTACTTAATTTGATTCTGGAAGTCACTTCACAGATGAACAATTCAAACATTAAGGTTTCCACAGAAATCAAGCAGAACCAGGAGTAATTAAAGAGAAGATTAATATAGAGGTTGCAACAGCTGCCTTGAGAAACTCCCATGTATGCCATGATAAGAATTATGTGATAAAATGAAAGTTTCAAAAAGTTTACAGTTTTACCCAATTGGAAATATACTGCTATGTCTTTAGAACGGATTGTTTACCTAAAGGGCGTACCTCAGTTCTGAAATTGAATTTGAACTGATCCAATACGTTTTGCAGTCATTTTGCCATCATCTCTCACTATGTGTTTGTTTCTGTTCACTCAACCCTACCTCTTATGCAGATGCTTTTATTTGAAACAATGTAATAACAATAATGGTCCAATCTCCATAAATCATTCCTTTGAGTCAACTAGTCTTTGAAGCAAGTTTTATATGATGGTATAATTACTTTGATCTCTATATGGAATAACAGGTTTCACCAGGCTAATACAGTGGAACCTCGGGTCACGACTGTAATTTGTTTGAAAACTCTGGTCGCAACACAATTTGGTTGTGATCCGAAGTAATTTTCCCCATAGGATTGTATGTAAATACAATTAATCCGTTCCAGACCATACAAGCTGTATGTAAATATATATATTTTTAAAGATTTTTAAGCACAAAAATAGTTAATTATACCATAGAATGCACAGTGTAATAGTAAACTAAATGTAAAAATATTGAATAACACTGAGAAAACCTTGAGCAGAGAAAACTAACATTGCAAGAGTTCATGCTACAGCCTTACGAACTGCTCTCTGTAAGCACTTTTTTTAATGAGTTTTAAGCACAGGAAAAACAATGAACATTTGAAAAGTCCGTAATTATACAAAAACTGACCAAAAACAACCAAGAAAACTAACCTTGCATGAGTCAAGTTCTGGCATGAAGGAAGTGAGGAGGAACTGGGTGGAGAGGAGATTACAGTTTTAAGGTAAAGTCTGTGACGATGCGGGTTCGTTGCATGCTCCCATCTCGCTTCCAAGAGCCCTTAAACCCATCAACACCGGTAATGTTACCGATGAGCACAATAGTGAGACACTACAATGGAGCAATCGGATGGTGCAAAAAGTGCCAAGTGCTTTTATTAAAATCAACAAAACAACAATCAAAAATAAAGTCCAAATTAAATAAAGTGCAGTGCTTTCAGAATTCTTCAATAAATAAATGATCCCATAAAAACACAAGTGGAGGTTAAAATGCAATAGAAAAAAGTCTTCATTAAATACGAGATTTAAACAATGCTCGAAGCAGTCTCTTTAAAAACAAGCCCAGTGCATTCTTTAACTGCCTTCTCTAACTGCCTTGTCGCGCCCTCTCTCTCTCTCTCGCTCGCTGCACAGGGAGAGAATGAACACGTGCAGAAAACATCAGCGCGTACGAACCAGAAGGGAAACTGGCTTGTTCATCACCCGAGGGTGTGGTCGTGAACAGATGCAAATGTTTGGCGAATTTTTTGGTCGTAACCCGATTTGTACATGGTCTGAGACGTTTGTGACCCGAGGTTGCACAGTATAATTAAGCTCCATTTTATTTCCCTCAGCATAAAGTCTCAAGTGGAATATAGCTTTGCTAAATAACACTTAGTTCTGTGCTGATTTCAATGTGGCTTTACAAGATTTCCTTTCTGTTAAATGGGACTAGGTTGCAAATAACTTCTTTTGTATGCCAACAACGTATGCAGATTCCTTCTTACTGTCTTTTGACATAAAATCACTTTAGGCATTGTTATCTCTTGGTGTTGAATATACTGTACTTCTAACAGACTAAATTGGTCATACCTTTGGGTTGTCCTTCAGCAAATGGGCTTTGGTGACCCTTGTCTCCCCTTTTGTTAGCTGTTTCTCTAGAGCTGTTAACAACTGTGATACTTTTTGAGGGATGTCATTCCAATTAAAATGCATAACTTCCATAACTTTGCTTCCCTATATGCAGACATTACTCTTTCATTTTTCAAATAATGTTCCAGCATATATACCATCAGTGTTGCACCAATCTGACAGTTTCAGCACCATTTCAGGTTACAAGATCAATTAGTCTAAGTCAGCTTTGCTCCCTCTTAATCATTTGTTGTAAAATATGGGCTTGAGATCTTAACTTGTCTATTCTGAACTATACACAGATATAAAAAATATACCTCCTTTTACTTCATGCATATAAAATGCTTTTCTTTGAATATTATGTAAGAGTCTACATTTATTCTTAAGTCTTTATTATCATTGCACATATTCAATGAAATTAAACATATACAATGAAATTGGATGCCAGCCTATCAGTGCAAAGAAAAAAGGGATTATAAAATCTATAAGTTGTGAGATATGGGGCCAATAACCCAAGGCTGCCAGGTGGAGCCATCCCTGCATCATGGTGGGGCCCCAACTTTCAGCAGGGACTCGGAAGTATGTCATAGTCACGGGGATGGAAGGACCAACGTACTTCCAGGATGAAGAAAAGAGGACTTTTTATCTAACCTGGAAGTGCTGGGGAATCATGGACTGAGGGATGAAGCACTTCCGGGTTAAGCAGTATAAAGGATTGTGGGAAACCCAGATGGGTGAGCTGAGTCGGGAGGAAGGGTGGCAACGCGTCTGGTAGAGTGGAGGAATTATTGTTTATTGTTATTGGCTATTATTGGATGAGTGTTGTGGAGTGGAGGGTGCTTTCTGCACTGTATTGTCCGAATAAATCCAAACTTTGGAATTTTACCTGGTGTCTGGAGTCAAGTCTGAGGGTTTGAGGGGACGAGAGCACCCCCTATCCAACACAGTGGCGTAGTCGGCAGGATTCTTTGGCCGTCGGTTTGGCAGAGGACCTGTTTAAAATTTTCTGTGGGACGAGAACCCCAAGAGGACATCATCTGAACACGCAGGCTAAATTGCCCGAACCCTCGTTCACCTATACCAAGTCCATCATGGGAAGAAAGAAGCAGAAGCAGAGAGGCAGCGGAGGAGATTCACTCACCATGGCCGACACCCGGGATAGGTTACAGAGCAGCTGCGCAGAGTAGGAGAGGCCTCTGGAGGAAGATAACTACACCAAGATATGTGCCGGCATGTTTAAAGAACATATATTTAAAACATCTCATTTAATACCGTACACATACCTCGGAGAAAGTCATCCGAAGGCTCTGCGGGAGGCAGAAGAATTTTTTGAAGACGGCGGTGCGCTGGCAGTCAAGCTGGTGGGGAAAATAAAGGACTTCCACAAGTCGGGTGCTGGCGTAGAACACGTGACCTGCCCAGAGGAGCTCATGGAAGGAAGTGGTCAGCACAACGCTGCAGTCGGCTTTGCCCATAAGAAGACGGACTTGGGCTTTCTGAAGGGGAAGGGGGAGGCAAGCAAAGCACCGCAAGAATGTAAGGAGGTCCAGGAAGTGGTTGGTTGATCCACCGACAAATTAATACAGGTGGATTGTAGTCAGCCAAAGATGGTGGCCCGGTTCTCAGCCACGGAAAACTCCAAATCCCAGGTACCTTTGCGGCTCCCGTCAGAGCACGTGTCTGGAATGGGCATGCTCACTGGCTCCCAGTCGGAGGGTAAGGCTAGTGTTGGATTGAGCCTACCTCCGGCTAAAAAAAAAAATAACAGTATGGAAGTGAGGGAACTCGAGAGGCTGATCGAGCCTGTGCAAAGTGTTTTTGAGGTGCTGAAGGTGGTCGAAGAGGTAATAAAGGACCTGGGAGCGACGACCGAAGCACCATTAAGGAAGTTGGAGGAGTACCTACGGCAGATCAGTCGGGAGCCTCCAATATTAAAGAATACAGCGGTACAGGTAAGAGAGCCCCATACTGTATATCATAGAGGGTTGCAGTGTGATTCGGACCCGCGATTAATCAGTAGCGGGTGCCAAGTCACTGCGAGCCCTACAGGAGAGTGTGTGACTTTAACAGAGAGGGTGGGGGAAGGGTCGATCGAGCCGGAGCAGCTGAATGGTGCTACCTCCTGGAGTGAGGCGATCCTGAAGACCCCAACCCCTATTATATCTAAATCAAAAGGGGTGCAGACAGTAAAGGGTCTCTCTCTAACACATAGAGAGACTCAAACTGTGGCAAAGTCCCAGAATAAAAAGGTGATCCCAAGTGAGAAATGGGGGTCTCCTGATAAGATAAAAAAGGGAGCTGAAAGCTCAAGGACAGCCGTGGAACCCTCCTCAGCAGAGAAAAAGGTGGAGCCAGAGTTTCCGAGGTGCTTCCAGTCTCGACGAGGAATACAAACAGGGGAGCGGCGGCTATGCTACGAGTGCTGCCGGCCGGGCCACGTTTGGCGAATTTGTCCTAGGAGAACAGGGGATCGACAGTCATATTTTTACAAGGTTCCCCTGAGGTTCTCAAAGGAGTATAATTGTCAATACCAAGGCCAGACCAATGGATCCTCTTGGAGGAAGACATTCCTCGTGGGGTTGGCCGCTTTGTACCGGGGTTCTTCACTGTGGGGGGAGTACTGTGAGATATGGCCGGCCAGTCATCCTGGCCAATAACCCCAGGCTGCCAGGTGGAGCCATCCCTGCATCAAGGAGGGGCTCCAAATTTCAGCAGGGACTCATGGGAATTGGAGTCTTCCAGTGCAACCCTGCTGGATAACATGGGGGCCACCAGGAGATGCTGCAGGGAGGCCCAGAGACATCGGTTTTCACTACAACCCGGAAGGAGGTCATAGTCACGGGGACGGAAGGACCGACGCACTTCCGGGATGAAGGGTTTTTATCTAACCTGGAAGTGCTGGGGAATCATGGACTGAGGAATGAAGCACTTCAGGGTTAAGCAATATAAAGGATTGTGGGAAACCCAGACGGGTGAGCTGAGTTGGGAGGAAGGGTGGCAACGCATCTGGGAGAGTGGAGGAATTGATTATTGTTTATTGTTATTGGTTACTATTGGATGAGTATTGTGGAGTGGAGGGTGCTTTCTGCACTGTATTGTCCGAATAAATCCAAACTTTGGACTTTTACCTGGTGTTTGGAGTCAAGTCTGAGGGTTTGAGGGGATGAGAGCTCCCCCTATCCACCACAAAGTATATACGCACCATCCCACATATACAAGACAATGTTTCACATTCTGTGAAATATTTTTGTGTATTTTATATTTTATTGTCATTTTTGATTATTATATTTTACATTTTTATGTGTTTTCTGTTATTTTCATAATTATCCCAATAACCGTGTCTCCATTCCTTATGCTTTGTGGGTGAAACCCCAAATGGTGGGGTCAGCCTGACATTTTTCCTTCAGAGCCCTCAATCTGTGGTGCGTTTCCCAAAAAGATTGATCTTAGTGAATAATGAATGAGATAATGACCAACGGAGATAAAGAATGAGTGAGTTTTACAAGTGTTTCCTTAAGCCATTCATTATTTGATATTTAACAAACAAGTTTAAAGTACTTCTTTTTTGGGCTCCTTCCCAACATTCACGTCAGACAAGTAGACTGTCAATAACAGGAACATTGATCCCACATATTTCATTTGTCAAATATATATTATACTGTCACTTTAGACATGTGCATATATACAGTAAAAAGAAAAAGTAATACAAAAATTAATAACACACAAAAGGGCACAAAATAAAGAAATTACATTTTTGACTAATTGGTAAAATTAATTTAATTTGTTATTTGAAAACTTATAAGTGGGCTCAAAAACATAATGTGGTTTCCTTGCAAAAAAACAACAATGGCGAGCAGTGGTCAGAAAAAAAGCAACACTTTATAAAAGAGGAGTTAAAACAATTCATATAGGAGGTGACAAAAAATTAAGAAATGCTGCTTTCCAAGGCTTGTGGAAGCCCACAATGACTTGTGCAGGCGTCAGAACTGCATCTTCCAGCATGAGCTCTGTAACAGTGGGTGTGCTTTCATCTGCAGCGTTCTACCTCTCCTCGGCCACAGTTTGGGGATTCAACTGTGGAATTACCAGGCATTGGCAAAAAGATGCCCAGCTGTCTTGCAGAAACCAGTCACTAGCAAACATACTGCAGAGCTATACCAGATACAGCCATCATGTACTCCCAGGCCACTTAGCCACAAGGACTATAAAATGTACCACATGGTCAATTGCATATTATCTGGACATTTAGTGCTAAAACCCTTCTATGGATAGGATTCAAGAGGATAGAAGTGTGAATGGGGATGAGCATTCCATTCAGTGCAGCCACAATGGCAGGTTCCCCTGCAATGGCATGAAAATCAATTTTAGCGTCATGCAGGGTATTTTATTATTATTATTATTATTATTATTATTATTATTATTATTATTATTATTATTATTATTATTATATACTTATTTGGCTGGAGCCTATATCCAAGGTGACTTAAATTTGCCATAAAAATTTGTTGTAATTCTTTTGTTTTCCCAATTAGATAACAGGCATGTAAAGTGACTGCATGTACACATTTAGACACAGCAGCCTTGCTGAGGCCATGTGAATCACTGATGGTTTGCAGAAATCTATCTACCAGTGGCATAGAAAGGCCACTGTCAGCAGCTGCACAGTGGGGCTGAGGTAAAAATCCCAGCTTGTTCCTCTTTCAGATTTTTCCTGTATCAAACTAAGGAGGGATATTAATTTTTTCCTTGGCAGCCAGTATTTCTCTATTAGTTGTTAATTACTATGATGGCCCAAAGAGGTTTAGGTCCATCCACCTGCAACATGGCTTCTTAAAAAATAAAAAGAGAAGAGTTGTACACTTCTCTGGACAGTTGTCATTTTCATTGCTGGTACTAAGGGCCTATTTACCTTCTGACTTTAAAGGATGTGATTGATTAAATAGAGAGTTTGATTAGTTAATTCAATTTGTACTCAAATTGTCTACAGGTATAAAAGCTACAAAGATCAATCTAATCTATAGCCTACATTATAATTTTTTATCTACAACAAATTATTAATTATTACATTAATGATTATAACTGTTATTTTTATTATTATTGTTGTTGTTCTTATAATGTTGTTCAGATAAGAGTATCAGTATGTCTTTAGTGATCAAACTAAAGCGACCTCTGTCTCTCTGTGACAGAATCACAGACAGAAGTCCAAATAAAGAACGATGTTAAAATACAGCCACACATCCACAATGTCCATTTTGCAACATGGATGTTACAGACACATTCATCCATATGTTTTGGATCTGTCTTTTATTCTCCAATCTATGGTCCAGCATCAGGTGTTTTCTTTCCTTATTATTGTCCATTCATACCTCAACTTTTCCTCATTATGCATATGTCTAATCTTTTATATTCTCCCTTTGAAAACAAAATCTTTAGTTCAGGCAACATTGCTTCTAAGCTCTTAACTACTTCTAGGTAGAAGCTTCCTAATCATTTATCTTTTCAGCATTTCTGTTTTTACTTTTAAAATCCATTCTTACTGGAGGCTTCAGCCACAAGAACTTTATATAATTTTATGGGAA
Organism: Polypterus senegalus; assembly: GCF_016835505.1. Classification (NCBI taxonomy): domain Eukaryota; kingdom Metazoa; phylum Chordata; class Cladistia; order Polypteriformes; family Polypteridae; genus Polypterus; species Polypterus senegalus. Next base: position 79,713,371 of record NC_053158.1, read on the forward strand.
AATATAACTACAGTGAACAAGAAAAAAGTAAACTCTTTTTAAATTAATTATATTCCATTAAAAAAATTGATCACAAAAATATTTTATTATAAGTAACTTTAACAATCAACCTCTGTGAAATTAAATAGCAGCACAGTAAAATCACTGCAAATAACAGTATTCTAGATACCACATAGTCTGTTCTGTTTCCCTTTGAAAAAGGGATTGGATGTGCAACAGTCCAGACACACTGAGGAGGGTTCTGAAATTTGCTTGTGGGCTAAACCAATGAATGAGGGTTCAGAATGACATTTACAAAGGTCAAATAGCATTTGTCACTCAACTAACTGGGCTTTGATTTGTTGCTAGAGTACATAATACATGGAGAAAAGTCCAGGAAAGCATAAAAATGGCAGAAATCCCTAAGAAGTTCATGGACAGCAAACTCCTTGGTTTATTGGTTTTTCTCTGGTCATTTACAGGTCAGCCCTTCCTGTTGACTTAAAAATTCATTTCACTGTTCATGTTTCTCACATAAACCCAGTCCATTCTACCTCCATTTTCCAGTCTTTTTCTCCCCTACCCACAGTTCAGGTACAAAGGGAATGGAAATTTAGGGTCAAATGTATTTTGTACCCATATCTTAGGGTACCTTTGTACAGTATCTTTTTTATTGTGGGGCTATGGCTCTGAAGAAAGTTCCTGGGTGCCTTTTTGTGATATCATTGCTCAAAGGATTTTTCAGACTATTCATTGTTGCAATCCTGGAAAGTCCGAAGCGCATATCTGCATTCCACACTTTATAAGCAGAGTTCTGCCCTGATTGTAATATACTCATTTTTTCAGTGCTTTATAAATTTTTCTATGACCTCTAATATTTTTATAGCAGTTTTGAATCATGGAGAATCCAAATATACTTTCATTGTCTCATGACATTTTGCTTACAATTTGTTGATTTTATTATTTTATTTTTAAATTTACAATGACCCCAATTTTGTTTTTTTCTTTTTCAGGTATCACTGTTTTGGTTGGGTGTATCTATGATACAATGATTGTTGTTAGGAGCATAGTCCTGGAAGTTATACCCATGACATAATCAACGGAAAAATAATTAAGGTAGCATCATATGTACTTCCTTATCCAACATTGTGGATAAATTCTCAACTCTTGTGAATGTGCTTTTAATAAAGATCATCTAATTACTGTTATCATCTGGCCTATGTTTTTCTACCTGTTTCTTGGCCACCAAAAATTATTTGAGAATGTTTTTGGAGTTTCTGAAGACAAGGAATCTAACGGATTTATTCTTTTTTCATTTCCTTGCAATTTTTACATTGATAAAAGTGATTCTCTTCTGAGCATGTAACGCTGCCTGAGGATTATTATTTGTCAAAGCAACCACAAGAAGAAACTGGAGCTGAAAGACATGGTCAGAGGTAGCAAGGGGTCTAAACCAGTGAGTTATTATATTTAAAAGAGCAATTAGGCAAGAGTCAGAAACAAAGTAAAAACCATAAAAACAATCCTGTCACTAAAATCCATAAAATCCCCAAAAAATTTTATTTATATGAAAATGCAAAAATAGCTGTATCTCCTATATAATAACTTACTTAACTATAGAATTATATTTTGATTAGAACAGGCATGAAATAAGGAACCATCTGAATTCCCATAGTGCATATGGACACCAAATTTCCATTTTCATGTTATTACTCAAATGTGTCTCACAAATTATTCTGTTATTAATTATTCAAATAATAAGCACACTGACATAAATCATCATTAACTTTCACTTTAACGGGCCAGTGAAAGTGTACATTACTTACAATACAGCTTTCTCAGTTACACGTTTTAAAAAACTTTCATTAATAAACCTTAAGAATGGATAAATAATTTCAGCTTTATATTAGGTACTGCAAAACGTTCTTCAACTAATGAATAAATGATTAGTAAAGATGTAAACTGTGAAAGTGCATAAATTCAGTCAGTGTTATTGAGCAGGTAGTCATATAAAAATAGCCACTTTAACATACTTATGAACAACATTCATGTACACAGTAGGATTTAAAAAGGCATTGTAATTAGTCAGTAAAAATTATTAACTGACCAATGATATCAGGCATTGATATATATCTGGCTGATATTTAGTCTCTACACATGCATCAGTAGCAGCTAAAACTGAAACTGATGCTGAAACAATTGTAAGCATTTATTAGGCTATTTCTCTAGCAAAAAATGGCTTCAGTTTAAAAAGTCACTCCCTTTGACTGATACTGGCAAAGGAAGTAATAAACTGATTGCTAGAATGTGCCAAACATTTCCATACACTTCGAAAATTCATTGCTCCTGGGACTGACAAAGTGATTTTTTTACAGAGAATGTAGAAAGTCATTCATTTACTTACTGTTAACACTTGAATTTTGCAACTTTTGTGTTAAAATGCTGTATGTCTTCATTTTCCTATTGTCTTTATTTCTGACAAAAAACAGCTTCAATATCTTATAGTTTTTCTATTTTTTTTTTTTTAAACACCCATTGGTGTTTCTTACTGGTCCTATGTAAGTTGTGAGAAAAGCTGTCCAACCAGTTATATGACGTCTCTCGGTTGAAGGTGTTGTGGAATATAATGCACAAATAGACAATCACACAAGTAAAAAAGAAAGCTTACACTATTCATAGCCATGCTGACATTTTTCAATGAATCAAATCATTTGGCTCAGCTAATAAGGAAAAGCTGATTCTGTTAGCTACCAATCAGCATTTTATATTCTGGACAATTATCATTTTTAATGGAAATAAAATTTTATATGAATTAGAATAGAATTAGAAAACAAACTCCACCTACATTGCTTTTACTCAATCACTCTTAACTGAGAGACTGCATCCAATTCGCCATATCTCATTCCCATCCCACTTGACGTGTTTATTCACCAAGTTCAACACATTTTAGGAATTATGCTTGTGAACATTAGTTTGCTTTCAAAAATCAAAAGAATTGCACATATTAAGTGTTTGCAGATTCATATTCAGTCATGAAGTATGTTGCTTTGGCAGTCCTGCTAACTGCATGTATGTCTCTGTGATTAGACATTTCTATTAATGCAGTACATGTCACTTTAATAGTGAGATATGCCTTGTGCTTTAAAGCACTGAAAGACTAAATAAATTTTATTTTTGTACTAACAAGTGGAACAGCTCATTTCATCGGCAGTATATATAAACCAAATTGACACTTGGTTTAAAACATGCTTCAGTTTTTATTTACTACTAGACATTAAGCCCGTTACAATAACGGGCGCTAGAACAGTAGTGCATAAACATTAGTAGGAACAGTCTATATTAAATGGCAAGGGACCTTGTATGTGGCTGTGATATGTGTCACTGTATTGTGTGCCTTTAGTTTTTTCTCTCAGTAATACTGGTTTGTATTTCCGTAAAATGCCTGTAATTTTGTCATACAGTAATACAGTGGAACCCCGGTGGAACCCCCATAGGATTGTATGTAAATACAATTAATCCGTTCCAGACCGTATGAACTGTATGTAAATATATATATTTTAAGGTTTTAAGCACAAATATAGTTAATTATACCATTGAATGCACAGCGTAATAGTAAACTAAATGTAAAAACATTGAATAACACTAAGAAAACCTTGAACAATAGAGAAAAAAGAAAAAGAGTTTGCGCTATAGCCTTACGACCCGCTCGCTAAAAGCACCTTTATTAATGAAGTGCGCCTGTGTCTGTGTGTGTGTGTCTGACTCTGTCCCGGGCCTGCGTGTGTGTGTGTGTGTGCGTGTGTGTCTGTCTCTGTCGCGGGCCTGCGTGCGTGTCTGTCTCTGTCGCAGGCCTGCGTGCGTGTGTGTGCGTGCATGTCTGTCCCCTATGTGGGCCTGCCTGTGTGTGTGAGTGTGTCTCTCGCGCGGGCGTGTGTGTGTGTGGTGTGTGTGTGTGTGTGTGTGTGTGTGTGCATGACTGCCTGGTGTGTGCGTGTCTGTCTCTTGCGCGGGCCTGCCTGCCTGCCTGCCTGCGTGCGTGTCTGTCTCTTGGGCGGGCCTGCATGTCTGTCTGTCTGTCTCTCGCGCGCACGCACCTGTGTGTGTCTCTCTCTCTCTGCACACACAGGGAATGCACAGGAAGAGACTGAACACATGCCGTGTGGCCCCGCGCATGCACTTCACCAGAAGACACACACACACGGACACCTGGACGCACACAGGGGTTTTATTAAAGAGGATAACTGCACTTAGTAGAACAGGTACTGCTATAACAGGCTATAACAACTATAACAGGCACTGCTAATGTGTGGTTTCCCCTCACATCCTCAATAAATCCTGTTCTGGATATGTGGGAGGTTCCCCCACAACCCTAAACCCTATACACCAGTTAGAAAATGTACAGATGCTTGGAAGGACATCTGTGGATGTTTAAATCACAATATGAGATAGAATACAAAGTCTCTTTTTTCTATCAGGACTGTGTAAAAGATGGTATTAAAAAGTGACTAATCACACAATAATTTAATCTCCTGTCAGAAATATGTGACACCACAAGTTACACGATTATATTACTTGTAACCGTTCACATTATTGCACTCTCCAAGCACACACAAATCTATCTCTGATCTAACTTTATAATGGGGTATGAGTGTGTTTTGCCTTTTTTTAAATAATGGCACTCATGCACTGAAATTCCACTGCCTCAAACTCAAAGTATTTTAAGTGACTTCTTTCCAACATATGTTTATACATAGCTGTAGCTGTAACATAACTAGCATTAAATTTTTGTAATTACAGTATCAACTTGGTACCAAAGTATCAGTTCTTTTGACATCCCTGTGCTTCACTGCATTTTATATTATATGTAGCTTTGATGTTTGAACCTTTATTCTTGTATTTATTATTAGCAAAATACCCACGCTTCGCAGCGGAGAAGTAGTGTGTTAAAGAAGTAATGAAAAAGAAAAGGAAACATTTTGAAAATAACGTAACATGATTGTCAATGAAATTGTTTTGTCAGTGTTATAAGTATTGCTGTCATAAATATATATATATATATATACACACACACACACACATCCACATATATATACATATCTACACACATATATACACACATACATATACATACACATACATATATGTATTGTGGAGCCGACCCGGACACAGACAGGCGGACATGTTGTTAATCACCACCACACGTATTTATTTACAATTATTATGTACAATTTACCGTCACTCAGACTCAGTCTTGTGCACAAATACCCCAACACACAGTCCTGGTCACACAAATGCCTCTTCTTCGGGCCACCTCCACACTTCTCTCGTGCCTTATCCTTCTTCCACCCGACTCCAGCCCTGAATGAAGGGAGACGGCCCCTTTTATAGACCATGGGCCCCTACAGGGTGGGACTTCCATGCCCTCAACCCGTGGCCCCTAAAGCAACCAGGATGGCGGCCCCCACGTGATCCAGGGTGGACACAGACCCACATCCGGTCCCTCACGGTGTCCCGGCCGGGTCATTGCCCCTGGCATCCCTGACAGTGCCCCACAGCCAGTGAAGACCACTCGGGAAGAGCGACATGTTCTGCGAGGGCAGCACACCCCCGAAGCGGGTCCTACTTCAGGACAGCCGGGGTCCGGTCCTGTTCTCCAAACAGGAATAGGGGCGGGGACGTGGCCTCAGCACCAGCCCTTGGTGCCCTCCTATGCCTCGCACAGGTTGCGCTCCCCCCTCTTACTGGCACCCCGGGGGCCCCTCGTTCGGCACCTGCCTTCCTCTCCAGTACCTGAATCTCTGCCCAGAGGGCACGTAGCACTTGGAACAAACGCTGCTCCGCGGGCTGAAGGCACGCCTCAAGCAGCGATAGAGCAGCCATCAAAGACAGGAAGTTATCCGACGCAGAGCCTACCTGTCTGTCAGCCTCCGACGCCGGCAACTTCCTGTGGGCCTCCTCCTCCGGCCCATTCGGGTCTCCCCCCTGCACGCGATGAACATTCCTTGGTCCCACCTCTATACAGTCATTGGCAGGCGCGCAAGACACACCATCCAATCGCGTGCCTGTCAGGGGGAGGGACTTCTGGTCCGTGGCCATCTTGGCTCCACTTCTGCGGCGGCGACGTGCTTGCCAGCAGCCTTGCTGTTGCCAGCGCCTCTGGAGCTGCAGCGTCTCCTCCTCCGCAGCCCTCGCGGCTGCCACCGTGCTGTCGGAGCCCGTAGACCGGCATGCGCCCGCCACTGACTCGGATCCGGGAAGTCCCTGCCTGTAAAAGCGAAAACACGCCCGGCTGCCACTAGGCAGGGAACTCACTTCCCCGGACTCGTCCAACCAAGGAAATCTCCTCGGCGTAGCCTCTCTTTACGCCATGCCATCCCGGGCGCCTCCGGCCACGGCGTGCATGGTGGAGACCGCTGCCCCCTTGTCATGCATGCCGCCCGCCCGCATCAGGGAAAAACGGCCTTCTTGTGGACCCCTGGCGGTCCGTGGGGTTCCTCTACCCCGCGGGGCTGTGTGCACGCAGCACCCGTGTGTACGTGGGTGGGATCCCCTGCTGCGCCGGGCCATCCACAACAAAATTGTTATTTACAGGTCCCCGTCTTGAAACAGGCGGAGCATCCTGCCGGCTACGCCAGATCTGACACAAACAGGCGGACATGTTGTTAATCACCACCACACGTATTTATTTACAATTATTATGTACAATTTACCGTCACTCAGTCTCAGTCTTGTGCACAAATACCCCAACACACAGTCCTGGCCACACAAATGCCTCTTCTTCAGGCCGCCTCCACACTTCGCTTGTGCCTTGTCCTTCTTCCACCCGACTCCAGCCCTGAATGAAGGGAGACGACCCCTTTTATATTCACCCAGATGAGCTCCAGGTGATTCCCAACACTCCTTCTTGCCACGCCCAGCGCGGAAGTGCCGGCTGTTCTCCCGGCAGCTCTCTGGGTGTCCTCTTAAATCCACCCCACAGCACTTCCTGGTGTGGCGGAAGTGCTGAGGTAACAGGTCCTCAAGGCATTGGGGCGCCTCCTGGCGGTGACCACGGGCCCCTACAGGGTGGGGCTTCCATGCCCTCAACCCGTGGCCCCCAAAGCAACCAGGATGGCGGCCCCCACGTGATCCAGGGTGGGCGCAGACCCACATCCGGTCCCTCACAGCGTCCCGGCCGGGTCGTTGCCCCTGGCATCCCTGACAATATACACACATACATATATATCTATACTAATAAAAGGCAAAGCCCTCACTGACTGACTGACTGACTCACTCACTCACTGACTCATCACTAATTCTCCAACTTCCCGTGTAGGTAGAAGGCTGAAATTTGGCAGGCTCATTCCTTACAGCTTACTTACAAAAGTTGGGCAGGTTTCATTTCGAAATTCTACGCGTAATGGTCATAACTGGAAGCTATTTTTCTCCATATAATGTAATGGAGTTGAGCTGGATGGCCGTGGCCATGGCCGTGTGACATCATCACACCTCCCACGTAATCACATGAACTGACTGTCAACGCAGTACGTACAAAACCAGGAAGAGCTCCAAAAAGCGCTGAACAAAACATGCATTATATAATTGAGAAGGCAGCGAAACAATAAGAAGCGAGCGACTGACATTTACAACCATATTCATGAGTGCTGCACCTTCGGAAACAAAGCATGGTGTAAACCTTTAAATTAAGTTCATAGACAGGCTGCCGCTGGTGTTTGTCATGCTCACGGTAATGTGGGATACAAGTTTAATGAGAGGACGCAGGATATAAACGAGAGTTTTGATCACTTTGTAACTAAGTTAAAATTGCAGGTGAAAGTCTGTGCTTATGCAAATTCCGAGAGACTGTGTTTGTGGGGGATTGACAGTTAAGGCGGGTGGGGGAGTCACGTCATCAACTCCCCTCCCATTTACCTCATTTCGCTCTGATCTAAGCTCCACGTCTAACTCCGTCTTCCGAAGCAACTTCGTCACACTGCCATGAAATACTCACAGAAAAATCCACAAGTTAATACACACGCTGTCTCTAGAGTTTCTCCACACTCAATGTATTCCTCGCGTCCCCTTTATACCCTCTGATCTCCCATTTCAATTCAGATGCCTCCAATTTCCAGTAAGGCTCTGCTGCGCGATGACAAGTAATAAGTCTCAGGGACAGACCCTACAAAACGATGCCATTGATTTCAGGCAAGATTGCTTTTCTCCTGGACAACTATACTTGCATTCTCAAAAGTGACCTCGCGCAGCTTCGTCATATTACAACCGGAATGCTGCCAGAAACTTTTAAGTGCCTTAAAAGGTCTTACTTAACATTAAATTAAGCCGTGGACATCGCAACATCACACAGGAGAGCAGCTCACGTGAACTTACTGAACGCAGTACGAGTGATCACTTCCATGCATCAAACCTGTTCAAAAAACACATTACACAATTGACAAGGTGATGACTTTATATGGCGTTCGTTTATAAAGCAGCGGAGAGGCTGTGTGAAGGCAACTACACAAAAAAAGCAGCAGAGCGCCACACTCTGAATGTATTCCGGGCATCACCGTTATACCCCCTGATCTCCCATTTCAATTGAAATTGATTTGTTGAATTGAATGTAAGTTAAATTTAGTCATCATAAATTTTTCTTCACCATAGAAATTTAAAGACTAAGCACAGGTATTTTGCTAGTATATATATATATATATATATATATATATATATATATATATATATATATATATATATATCTCAAAATATCCGGGGCTCACAGCGGAGAAGTAATGTGTTAAAGAAGTTATGAAAAAGAAAAAGGAACATTTTAAAAATAACGTAACATGATTGTCAATGTAATTGTTTTGTGACTGTTATGAGTGTTGCTGTCATCAAGGATTTGATTATCATTACTTCTTTCAATCAGGTTTGTATTTGGAGGATGTGTAGTGTTCAAGTTACATTCCGTGAATGCAAACCGTTGTAAAGATATCAGGTTTCATTCATTACTGCATCAATAAACAGCTCGTCTTCCTCTTTATTTGAGACATCACACACTGCATGCACAGGTTTTTTTTTACACTGTCTTCCTTTAGCTGGACATTGACTTTTTCCACCGTGTGCTTTGTTTCCATAGTAGCTGCACTTATGAATATGCTTGTATGCATCACTCGCTTCATATTCTTTTGCTGCCTTCTCAATTGTGTAATGCTTATTTGTTCAGCGCTCTTTGGAGCTCTTGCTTTTTGTCTGCCTACTGCGTTCACAGTCAGTTCACGTGAGTCGCTCGGACTACATGCATCAAAGGTTCTGAGCTCTGCTTGTGCTATCTTGTGCAATGTCCACGGCTTTATTTAATGTTAGCTAAGACCCGGCACTTAAAAGTTTCTCTCGTAGTTTTGCTGGATTTGTGCCAAACACCACCCTGACCATCTCATCTTCGTTTCCATAAGCACAGCCCTAAACCCGCGAATATTTAGCGGTAGAGTGTTTCTATTGGATTGCCGCTGACGGACAGCCTTATATGGGCAGGCACTCAATTACGTGGGAGGCGTGACAATGAGAGAAGCAACTCCGCCTCACACGGCAACTGAACTGCAGGCTATGGCCGGTATATATGTACATAAGTAGGTTCCAGTTATGACTGTTATGCGAAGAATTTCTAAATGAAACCTGCCTAACTTTTGTAAGTAAGCTGTAAGGAATGAGCCTGCCAAATTTCAGAGTGAGTCAGTGAGTGAGTGAGTGAGTGAGTGAGTGAGTGAGTCAGTGAGGGCTTTGCCTTTTATTAGTACAGTGATCCCTCGCTGTATCGCGCTTCAACTTTTGCGGCTTCACTCTATCGCGGATTTTAAATGTAAGCATTTCTAAATATATATCACGGATTTTTCGCTGGTTCGCAAATTTTTGCGGACAATGGGTCTTTTAATTTATGGTACATGCTTCCTCAGTTTGTTTGCCCAGTTGATTTCATACAAGGCACGCTATTGGCAGATGGCTTAGAAGCTACCCAATCACAGCATGTATTACGTATTAAATAAAACTCCTCAATGATATGTGATGTGCTTCCCGAGCGGTGCTTGATTGTTTGCTTTTCTCGGCCTCTCTCACTCTCTCTGACATTCTCTGCTCCTGATGGAGGGGGTGTAGCAGAGGGGCTGTTTGCACAGAGGCTGTTTGCCTAGAAGATACTGACGCTACTCTAAAAATGCTAATAGACTACCTTCACATTGCTCCCTTCTTTTGCGGCTGCTTTATCGCGGTGCGCATACTTAAAAGCCCAACAGCACGTATTGATTTTTTGATTGTTTGCTTTTCTGTCACTCTCTCTCTCTGACATTCTCTGCTCCTGACAGCGCTCCTTTGAAGAGAAGATATGTTTGCATTCTTTTAATTGTAAGAAAGAACTGTCATCTCTGTCTTGTCATGGAGCACAGTTTAAACTTTTGCTTAAAGGGTGTTATTTCATGTCTAGAGGGCTCTAATAATGTTAACAGTGTGGGAGAGTTTATAAGGGCTTAAAATATATAAAAATAACCATACAAACATATGGTTTCTACTGGAACGCAACCCCCGCGATCAAGGAGGGATTACTGTATAGATAACTTGCTTTGTAAGGTGCCTTGAATAAAGGTGTCTGCTAAATAAATAATAACAATAACAGTATCAAGACGTTAAATGCATAACAAAATGAATGCTTCATTTTTTAGATCACTATCCAGTTCCCCCTCCCGCAATCCTTTATGTCCTACCCCCTGAAAATGACCTAAAAACCTAAACTGAATACCAAAAACAGGTAACAGCTACCTTTTTTCTCAATACTAAAAACCCGAACTACTACACATCAAGTTCTAAATTGCATTATCCTGCATATGCACCCAAATTTCATAATAATATGTCCAGCTGTTTTTGCATAATATGTGTTTTGATTATGTTATGTTTGCACTTATGTTCCTGTCTCCTAATTCACTATTTCCTTTACCTGTGTTTCCTTAAATTCATCCCTGTATCAGAACAATGTGGCAGTGGGCACACAAACAGAAAGAAATACTTTTAAATTTATTAGTATATACTGATATTTGTTTAAAATGGTTTTTAAAAATATGACAGTAGAAAAGGCTCAGCTGCAAAGGAAATAAACTGTATAAACAAAATAGACACATTCCCTTCATGTGCCACACTATGTTCAAGGATCTGCTGAATGACATATGACACAGGGATTTCAAGAAATGCAAATATATGCATGGAAAGTTAATTGCATATTCCATTGCTTATTGCACTTCTTGATTTACCATTGCAGTGACTCTCCTACTTGAATTCTGAAAATAAAAATACAAATCATTTAATAAAATGTACTTTTAAAAAACTTACCAATAGCATTCTGTTTTCCACTTTCTGTCATAAAATTCACTCCTTAAATACAATAATATATGTTTAAAATGCAGTCTCTGCTGCTTGCATAAATAAAATGACAGCTTCAGAGATAATGTGTTAAACCCATAAAATAGCCAAGACAGGAAAGTGAGAACTGTCAGTTTCTAGCCATTCAGTATGATTAATACAATACATTTTATCAATCTTTCTTGCCACAATTGGAAAACATGCTGTTAAACAGGTGTAGAAAATAAATATATAAGCATCCTTAAAAAAAATTAATTTTGGAACAATGTGGAATAGAATTCATCCTAAGTTTGATCAAATTAGTATTAAGATGATTTCAACAATGAATGTCCTGCATGTATCAAGGAGCCATAGCCAAACTATATACATTTATCCCAGTGTAATGGTGCAAAAATATTGAGTGAAGATGACACAGAGAATGTTCCTTTAAATAAATGGCTAACGGAAAATTGGTATTGACAATTTTTCCACAGTATTGAACATATTGTCACCCTGGACCAAAAACTGTTTGTGTGAAATTCGCTGTGTCACTCTAGCTCATTACGAAAATATTCCAAGACAGTAAACAGGGGGCTAAATAATCTTTTGCAGTGGTGCTCCTAACATAAAAATACCTGTTAAATTAAAGTAGTATTGCCATACTATTTCACATTTCAGTTTTATTTTAATATTATACATTTTGTTTTACTTTTTGCTGTCTTAGTTTTCTTTCAGTTGTACATACTTCATCACATAACTTGAGGAAACCATTTTTTTTTCCTCCAGGCAATCTTAAGTTCTTTTATTTCTTTCATAATTGTAATGATTTCCACGTCATCTAAAAAACTGTTGATTGAAAAAACCTTGTTAGTAAACTAACCTTGAATAAGTAAATGGCCAGCTTTGTTCCAGTTCGGAGCAAGTCTTGCTATAAGTGTATATGACAGGCATGTCTGAAGATCACCAGGAAAAACTCTTTTAGGAGAATCCATCTGTCAAAGGAATAACAAGTAAATTAACAAAAGCCTTTTAATATTCAAAGACACATAGTATTATAAAAAAGAAGAAGATGGAGCTTACCTGAACTTCATGTCTTTGAGTGTAGGCCTGCATGTTTCCAGTTTTAAAAAACTGTGTCTGTAAAAAAATTTGTGTAAAATACTTTCCCCAGTCTTCTTATTTACATATTGTTGACAAAGAAAATGATTAAAAATTAGTGGGAATTTTAAAGAATTGCACATTTTATTAATGAAAAATTATGGATATTAAACAATTTCAGCCTTCAAAGCAGTTGTTAATCTTTTTTGTAAAAAGTTATTTTGTTACAGTAAGTATATACATGCAAATTCAGGAAATTCTAAACTACACAACCATAGGAAACTTCAACATATAGTACATATTCACATACAAAGATGCCAGAATAAAGTTACCCTTGATTTTTATTAAGAACAATGTATTTTCACATATTTATGATATTCTAAACTTGTGAACAGTAAGATTAATAGAAAATATAAAAAGTAAACGCGCGTAACTATATGCATCCTTGTTGTATAGAAATCTTAACTGTTCCCTAGAAGAGGTGTGTGCTACATTTAACAACTAAGGAGTGAAAAAATTAGACTAGTCTAGTTTAAGCCATACTCAAAAACTAACTAGAGCACTGAAGAAAAAAACAGATGCAGCAAAACTAAACAAACTAAAAAAAAAATAAATTATCCTCTTCTGTGCCATTGTCAACAGTTTCACATTCAGACAGAAACAAGAACATTAAAACAAGCTTGTACCAATATTTCCCTTTTACTCCAACATTTTTTTCTCTTTCCTGGCTTTCTTCCTTTAAATAAACCCTGTGTAATGTGGCCTTCTGTTCATTATCTGACTGCTACATGATAAAAGTCTGCAAGGCCACTTACTGCCTTATCTAATAACCTGCTTACATCCGCTAGAAGGCTCTGAATTCTTCTGAAGGCTGCTGGGTTTTCTACTTGAGCATGCTTCACCATGCCTAAAGGAAGCATGTGAGACAGGGGTTATTCCTGTATTTTGCTCAGATCCTATATCTTAACAGAAAACTTGAAATGAGATTTTTGATATTGGTTTAAGACGGACATTAGCATATATCAAGTGCCACCCCTAGTATTTGTATTTATTTTCATTTATATAATACATTTGACCCTAAATTGGTTTGAGAGTGTTATGTTATGTAAATAAATTCTAGGAAGCTTTCTTATTTCTGGTGCTTAGGGTTACTTTTATATAATTTACAGATGCTAAACCTTTTACCTTTTTCAACCATGATTTCATTCACACCCACTGAAGATATTTTCTTTTGAGTATAAGGTGGCTTGGGTAAAAATTAGTGTCACCAAAACCTTTGAAGGAAATGACTGAACTGATCTTTATAGGTGAAGGAGGAACTGCTATCATTAGTGAACCTGCTCATGCAACTCATTGTTCTCTTACAAGACTAAAAACTACCTTGATGTTGGAATATTAGGGTAATGTAATAATAATTAAAATCAATCAAAACATTTTTCACAACTTTAATTCATTTTAATATTTTGAGTTATGACTTTGGAAAAAAAGATGCAGGTGTATAAATTTAGTGTTATCACTGCATGTACATAAAAAGTAACAATTCAATGCTAATGCTAATTTTATGCACCATCATCTTTTTCACCTAAATAACAAATATTGTATACAATTTGGAGAAAGGAGACCGGGGCTCACATCCCGGATCCTGCATGTGTGGAGTTTACATGTTCGCCCAGTGTCTGTGTGGGTTTTTTCCGGGTGCTGCTGTTTCTCACCACAGTTCAAAGACATGCAGGTCAGGTGGACTGGCGTCACTAAATTGGCCCAGATATATGTGGGAGCAATGGACTGGCGCCCTCTTCACGGGATGTTCCTGTCTTGCGCCCTATGTTTGGTGGGTTAGGCTCCAGCTTCCGCAAACCAGTTAATTATTAATTAATTTAGAAAATGATATTTCAATGATGCCTAAAGACCAAAACTCTGTTGAGTTCAACAAATCTAGTTTTATTTTTGAGCAAGGCACAAACCAAACCTGAACAGGTAATCAGTACATCATAGTGTTCATTAATGAACTACAATATAAAGGTGGTCTATTCTATTTTTCATACTTACAGACATTATTGTGATCAGTTCACTACAGGTTTCTTGCACTGGAGAAACAAGAATGTCAGGAAAAAGGAGCACAAGTTCTCTAAAACAAAAAAGGAAAAACAGCCCATCAGTAATTTCATTAGGTGTCAACAGACTGTAAGTGTTCACCTATATACTGAATGGTTACAATTTATATGTTTCTGGAGGAAGCCAATATAAGCAAAGAACATTAAATAATATTACTACTTATAAAACCCATTTAAAAATCCTTATACCTTCAATTTCAATAATCTATATATATATATACAGTATATATATATATATATATATATATATATATATATATATATATATATATATATATCACAAAGTTGTTGTTAGCTCTGGTGGTGTCCTCCTGTTTCTATGGAAAGGAAGTTAGGGTGAGTTTTTTTGGTTGTTTGTTTTTTATAAGTACTCATATTATTCTTACAAACATTAAGTTAACTAATTATTCTAAATTGTCCCAGTATGTTCTGGGACATCCCTCACTTATGATTGGTTCTTGCCTTATGCACAATACTGTCAAGTCAGGCTCAAGTCAGAAAAATATTTCTAATATAAATAATTTAAGAGTAAATCAAATGCACCTGCATAATTTCATCTGTTTACTTCTAATGTCATTGTTTGAAGAGTTACTTGAAAAAGATATCCTCACAGTGCACAGTTTTCGAAATTCAGGTAAAGACACAAAAAACAGAGACTTCTGATTTTTGCCATTAGGGTCAGCCATCACCTGACAGTAGAGAGGAAAACAATTAATAATGATATTCATGCTCAGTAAAACAAAATATCCATTGTATCATGATCTGTGAAATTAAAATTGGAGCAATAATGACATAATAATAAACCTTAAAAAAAATAAAGCATATTTTTCTTTTTCTGAAATGCAATAGTCCAGAATATGCCATAATCATGCACAAAAGTACATAGTATTTAAATACTATGCCACAAACATACCTATTTTGTATGTCTTTTTCATGCATTGCTTTTAAATTTTTATTATTGCTGTCCAGGAAGTTTACTTTCATTCTACTGCTCTCAATGAAATATCTACATTCTGTGAAATGAAAAATTTTGGACCAACAAAAATAAAAAGTAAAATAAATTACTGATGAGTCTAAAGTACTAAATAACTACTGAAATCTGTACATTATACAGAAAAAAAAATACCAAAAGAAGACACAGAGTTTCTAGGTGTTATTGCCCATTGAGGTTTGATGAAATTTAAAAATTTAAATCTGATAGGCACCAACCTCAAACTTCCATGAACTGGATAAACAGATTATAAAATATACGAGCTGTATGTGTGAATGAATTTTTTGAAATACATGCTTAGGTCATATATTGTGTGTCCCAAACAACGTATATATATATTTTGAACGATTATAAATGAAGAGGTAGTTTTGAGCGATTAGACCATTTTTAAGGTTAACGGCTCAAATTAATAAAGTATCTATCTATCTATCTATCTATCTATCTATCTAATCGCAAATACTGCATGTAGCTACTGGGCAATTTACAAGCCGCGTGTCACAGAGGCACACCACGTGAATTTTCGAAAATAAGTACAAATGCGTGAGCTGGACAACTAGCAACGGCGATACATTTCTTAATGTATTCTAGAGCCGGAAGGAACACACATATCCAACGTTTATGTCGGTTGTAATATCCGTGTAAGTAACAAAGTCTACTTAGATATTATTTGCTTTATTTCTGATAAAATGAATAATATTTCACTCACTAAATTAAGTAAATAATAGTTTGCTTTCCTGCGGTCATTCTTGGATTGTTGATGATGAAAGCACATTTTCTATTCTATTTCTACTCCACCAGCTCACGATTTCTTCATACTTTTAATACTATACAACTTCCTGTTTTGCTATGCCACATACAACTTGCATTGCCACAGTTATGTGCAATATAATATTATCAACATTTATTGTACACTACAAATCTTAAAATAACGCACGAACGATTAGTATATAACTTTTAAAAATAGTAATGCAGACAAATACCCCGCCGCGTACTTACTGAAATTAAGAGACTACGTTTCTTAGAGTGGGAGGTCGTGGGCGGGAAGGCATCCTATTGGCCGAGGAGTCTATAAACCATCGAAACAGAGAATTTAAATGGTTCAACATCCTGCGGATGAAAAGAGCGCGAAAGGCCGAGATTATAAACGAGGGAGCAGATGGACGCAGACGCGTACTCGTGCTTTTTAGCAAATACGCTATTAGTTAATTTAATGGATCTTTATATTCAGAAATGATTCAATAGTTCTTACTCAACCCCAGATCGGTTATGTTTGAATAAAGTGGCACTTGTTTCAGATTCATTTTGATATTCGTCCGCATCTAGAATAAAGGTATTAATGTTTCAAGCGTTTTAAAATGAAAAAGTTTTTTCAATCAACAGTGTGTATGTTGGCGGCACGGTGGCGCAGTGGTAGCGCTGCTGCCTCGCAGTTAGGAGACCCAGGTTCGCTTCCCGGGTCCTCACTGCGTGGAGTTTGCATGTTCTCCTCCGGGCGCTCCAGTTTCCTCCCGCAATCCAAAAACATGCAGGTTAGGTGGATTGGCGATTCTAAATTGGCCCTAGTGTGTGTCCTGCGGTAGGTTGGCACCCTGCCCAGGATTGGTTGCTGGGATTGGCTCCAGCAGACCCCCGTGACCCTGTATTTGGATTCAGCGGGTTAGAAAATGGATGGATGGACAGTGTGTATGTTACCCCTTTTTATAAAACTTTAACAAATACCGTAACAGTGCACAGTGATTACACTGATCAATGTGAACAAATGAATACTACTGGAGTAGAGGGCCACATCATTTGAACCATACATCTTTATTCATACAAGCAGCACACACTGTTTCTCAGATGTTTGTAATACAGCTTGACTTTATTTACAATAGTTTCCTCAGTAACAGGGAAGTCCCCGCTCAAATACTAAGTGTGGTAGCAGAATGTAACAATGTGTTACAATCTAAATACTTCTTAATGTTGCTGTATATTCACGTTATTACACTTAATGTGTTTACACACATGTACAACAGAACTATCAAGGTTATGTTTACATGAATTTAATTGTACATTACTGTCATTTAAGATTTAACCTGCATTGATTTTACATACACATGCAACATTTGTTTTCTTAATACAGAAGAACCCCAATTTAATATTTCCATGTTTAACAGGTCATGTAATGTGATTTTCCAATCCTCTTAATCCAGACCAGGGTCGTTATGAGGGTCGCTCTTGGGATGGAGCCAATCCCAGCTAACATTAGGCGCAAGACATTAACAAACCCTGGACAAGGTGCCACTCCATTGTGGGGTCCATGTTTACATTTTCCAACATTTTACATTTTTAAATCATAAGTGATGGTGAAGACTGTTTTTTTTTTTCAAAAGCAAAATTTATTTTTAAAACAAAGGAGGAATAATTGTGTTATTCTTAAATTTTATTTTATACAAAGGTAAATTAAAAAGTAAAAGTAATTTGGAAATTTCATGGTGAACGCAAAGATAGAAACTAACACAATCCAACATTTTCATAAAAGACTATGGGTGGTTCGAACATGCAAAATGTATCACTCTGCTGTTAATCTAATATTAGCCAGGGTCAAATGAACACAGATGCTTACCTGTGGGATTGCTCCATTTTTGAACAACTCACCATAGTGAAATTTCTTTGGGCAGAGGGAGTGAGACTTGTTGAAATTTACCAAAGAATGTTGGCTTAGTATGGAAGTGAAGACAACATGACATAATGAAAAGTTTATATATGGGTAGAAACCAGAGAAAATAAGTGTAACCAACAAAATTAGATCTAGTGGATCATCAACATCACGCACACAAGCTCTCATCGACATGGCGAATGCTTTCCATCAGAGAAGACTAATGGATTGCATTGTCCGCTGTTGCGGCACAGATGTATATCAACTATGGTTCTTCAGTTGATGGGTACCAAAACAGTTTACTGATCTGCACAAGCCAATATCCTTCAATATATTTCAGCAGGTTTCACTCACTTTGTCCAAAAAAATCTCACTATGACATGTTGGTACAATGCCGCAGCGAAGCATCGTTGTTCATTTGACCTTGGCTTGAACGGGACAGCTGCAGAGCACTATACACTGTGTATGTCTGAACTATCCATAAGCCACTTCAAATGTACTGTATTACATTAGATTCTATTATGGTTACCATGTGATTTTCAAATTGGCTTTACTGTTTTATTTACCCAGGTAAATATTTGTATATCAGCAATTTGCTGTATTACTGCAATAAAAATAGCAATATACATTTAAAAATTGTGATATATCTTTCTTCTAATAATGAAAAAGGTAATAAATTCTAGATATAAAAATTTTCAACTGATCCAGTATTTAACAATTTCAAATTAATATTTTTTAAGTGGTTCCCTGCAAAATGAAGGTCTAACTGCACTGTGTGTAAACAGAATACAGTACTGTATATGCAGTTGGCAAGACAAGCTTCATATTATATTGTAAAATGAATGATCAATTAAATATTAAAGGCAATAATTGCCAATTATCAATTTTGTCATAATTGTGCAAAAAAGAAGATATACTAACATCAAAAGTTTCTCTAAGAAACCTACTAAAATAAGGGACAGGATCATGTGGATACAGTGAACTCACTGAAGAAGTGTATCTCATGAAAGAAAGGTATAATAAGAAACATAAAAAACAAGGTATTGCAAGTTACATTTTATTATAATAAAGACAAGTATTTTTGTGAATTGTTTTTTGATTTTTTTTGACAACTTCATGCTATAAAATCAGAAATGTAAGAAGTCAATTTTGTTTGAAAGCACCAAATGTGTCTTTACAATATTTTGAGCATGATGCACCACTTTGGCAATTTTGTTTGCAACTGGTCATTTTATTTTACTCCATTTTACTTTATGTTATATTGGATGCCACTTCACTATTTTTGCTCATAATTGGGAATATTACTAGAAAATCTGTTGATGTTGGATGTGAATAAACTGTCATGTTCCCTTAAATTAACACCCTCAACAGTCGCTTCCTCTACCTCTGTGCACAAGGACAGCCAAATGTTCTGTAAGTCACAGAACCCCTATGATACAGACTTTTTATAACTGAGGTGTTAACATTATTGCTTTCGTAAATACTGATTTCCTAACCAGATTTACTATTTAAATATTTGTGGGTTAAAAGGGGAGGGGGGGATGTATCCTTTCAAGCATTTTAAACAACATATTTGCTTTTAATCTCTTTAAAAAAATATTAGTGAAAAATAACTATCTTAAGAAGATGGTAAAAATTGTATTGTACTTTCTTCAGCTGAGATGACAATATTTGTCATTTGTGCACCTATTTGCTTACAGAAAATCTGCTTTTTCTTCAGTACCTTTTTATATTCTGTGCTTTGAATTTAAAATACCTTAACAATATTTATATTTCAAGTTTCAAATCTAGAAGAAATGGATGGATGGAATTATATTTGTACAGTAATGTTTAATGCATTGTGTAACAGGCAAGGCCTGTTCCAAGGCCAAAAGACCACCTAGACCAGTTAAAGATTGTTTCTACTAGGAATCTAGCTATGTTCATATAAATTTAAGACAAGTCCCATTGTGCCACTCTGCAATTGGAATTCTTCTGTCCTTTAATCTGTGAAAGTAATGTATCTTGTCAACTATGGTCATGAAATTTTACATATTTGATCTCTTTGCAAAACATTAATTAGTAACTGATCATTTGTCAAAGTGTGGTTGACCCAAGGTTAATATGTTAGACAGAAAGCCCACCCCTAACTCCCCCAACTCCACCAGTCAAAGTGCCAAACATAAATAATCTCTTCAAGTTCTGTAGCTCCACTTGGTTCCTGTAAAGAGGTAGAATCTTAGATGGGATGCCTTCAGGGCACACTTCCTTAGTTTACAAGATGCAGAGAATTCCAGGCATTCCAGATTCTCACGCGTCTCGTGCAAAGTGTGCATTTACTCTCACGCTCATAGCTCTCTCCTCACACAATGCATTAGTATTCAGTTTCATAAATCTCTCAAGACCATTACAAGGTAAAATGTTTAGTCTTTCTTAAATGCAGTGGAATTTATTGCCTTTATTATAGAACAGTTAAAGATTCAGTGTTATTTAATTAAGTTTTGAATGACTAATCAAAGCTGTCCATTAGTGGTTAATTAAACATGAGAAGTAGCTATTTATTGGAATGTGTGTGTATATATAAAAAACAGGACAATCAACTATAATTCTTTAAATTATTTCTGAATCTTAACCTGAAATATTAGTAAAACACAATGTTTTAGTAATGTAGTGTTTTGTTGTTCAATATGCTTCAGTTTCTATAATGTATTTCTCTTTCTTTAGTTCCAACATTAGCTTCTATGTACAATGAATTAGGACATTCATACTTGATAGTTATTTTGTTTTATGTGTGTTACAGAATAGTTGATGACATTTTTCCCACTACAAGTGTGATAATTTAAATATCGTTATCACATTGTAATATTCATTGTCTATTCAATGGCAATATAATGTTAATACTAATGTTTGTATAATTCACAAGTATATAATGTCTGTCTTTATCTGGACCATTCATACATTCAAATCATGGTACTGTATGCCCTTTTAGTGTTCAAAATGTACGTGAATTAATACTCCAAACTATCATGGCAATTTGTGCTTCACCATCAGAAAGGCAGAATTCAGATACTTCTGTGTGGCGTGTGCATTACACAGAGATGGCTTGAACATGTCAGTAATCCATTAAATATTTTATGCTCTCTACTAGGAAATTAAGGGATTTATACAATACTGTTGTTGATCCACAACTTCTACTATTGTACAGGGGATACTGATGTTCAGCATATCATGCTTGAGTGCATCCAGGAATGACATAACAAGAATCTGAGCCAGTGTACAAATTTCAAATTATCACAAGTAATTGGTTTCAAGTGACTGGCAAGGTTTATAACTGTTATAGTTTAGGCTGACCCTTCACAATATATCTACATTTACATTTATTTGCTTAGCCAACAATTTCATCCAAATCAACTTAGAAAAGAGGTAAACAATTGAGTAACATTAAGCCATGGCCTTTTTGTTCAGTATGTGTAATAGGACGGGTAACAAAAGCTCATTGCCACAAGTGAAAAAATATAATAACACATACATTTACAACCATAGATTACAATCACTAAAGAAATTAAACTTAAATAAATTAACCATGAGTATAAACATTTTTTCTTCACCAATTCAACAGATATTCACAGAATAGATGGGTCTTCAATTGCTTCTTAAATACATTGAGGGAGTCAGGAATACAGATGGAGGTGGGCACTCCATTCCACCATCTAGAAATTACATAGGAAAAGAGTCTGGAGTGAGACTTGAGACCACATATTGGTGAAATCACCAGACACTGTTTCCTGGCAGACCTGAGTGGGCAAGAAGCATAGCACTTCACCAGTGTTTTCATACACTCAGGTGTTGTTCCATTGACTACTCTGTAGGCAAACATCTGGGATATTAACTTAATATGTGCTGCTACAGGGAGACAATGTAGCGACATGAAGAGAGGAGTGACATGTGCCCTTTTCGGCTGATAAATACAAGATAGGCCCCTGCATTCTGGATCATCTGCTGTGGCTTTAATGCACTTCCGAGTACTGCCAAAATCAAGTTGCAGTAGTCCAAATGCAACAACGCCAAAGCAGTGTATTATCAGCATAGCACTGATAAGAGAACCTACAAGATTGGATGATGGAGCCCCCAGAGGTGGCCTAGAGATGAGTCATAACAAGAAATGCTGAAAATCACTAAAACATCTGGAAGTTGCCACTGACTCTGAAATAGCAAACAGTGGGAAAAGATCAAACATGGATGGCAACCTAAAAACTTTCCAGTTAGTTTGGCTTCAATGCTTGTATATGGTGTTTAAATTTTATTTAACTTATGAGTTTAAAAAAAAAAGTTAATTATTCTTTTATGTCACCAGTCAAAGCTTCTTTTATTTTTATCCTACATATGAGCAGGATGAAAATTCTGTCTTTTTTTGACAGTGTCAAATTAGGAGATGGAGGTTTTCTAAATAATAAAC
Organism: Polypterus senegalus; assembly: GCF_016835505.1. Lineage (NCBI taxonomy): Eukaryota > Metazoa > Chordata > Cladistia > Polypteriformes > Polypteridae > Polypterus > Polypterus senegalus. The sequence goes on from NC_053158.1 coordinate 79,735,981, forward strand.
AAGTAGTTTACTGTTCTATGTTTGTAAAGCAACTTTTAAGGAAAATGACTAAAAATAGTAGCATTGTAAAATGAATTTAGATACAATTTTCTAGCAGCAGTAATTAGATACTAGATATTTACATTTGGCATGCAACTTGAGAAAGGTTTAAATAATTTATCTACAGAAAACATATTGGAAATATGACACAATTAAACAAAAGCAATAATTAAATTGAATAGCATATATTCACAAGGAGATCTCAACTACATCCTGCTCAATTTCAGTGTTATGCTAAACCATCTAATTAGCAATGATAACAATTAGATGCAGTAATGTGTGTTAGATAGAAACACAATATTAATATTTTGCCATGATCACCTGGGAATAATGGGATGTGTAAAGTCTGACTGTTCACACCTTATGTTTTAATGCTATGAATGGAAGGTGAATAAAATGACCACACTATCAAATTTAAGGAGATAGCTCCTATTTTAAAGATGCATTAAATTAACCAGCAAAGGTATTTGTGTCCTTTTCCAAAGATATGCAATTTTTATCTTTCACAATTTCTAGCAAAGTAGAAGAGAGCAATGTCAGTCTTTATTACTGTACTTATATATACAGTAGGTTCAAAAATTAACCATGCCATTTATAGATACTTTATATAGATACAGATATTTTTACTTTTAAATTAAGCAATGCCAAAAATGTTGGCTAAATAACTGCTTATCTTTTATACCTCATTTTGTGTAGTAACTGCATTTTCTGTAGCATTTTTATTAATAACATGCATTATGTGTGTGTAGCATTCAGCAAAAGAATAAGAAAATAAAATGAACATATTTTTTCTCATGTTGTGATTTATTTCTTTCTAGTAGTGACACAATAAAAAATGGACAAATTAAAGTTCCATCCTGCTTTAAATGTTATGTGCATCTGTTCCTTGTGATGGGCATACTTTAGCCAACTATACTCCAGAAAAATACAGCATTGCTCTTTATAATTAAAGCAACTTGCACAGGAAGAAAATGAATGTGAACATTCTCTCTTTTTGCTATGTGGAATTTTAAGGGCATAACCAATTAAATGATGGTGGACGCTAGCATATCAAGATAATTCATTAACTGTACTAACCTTATCCAACCTTAGATCCACATCCAAACTCAGAAGTAATAAGTGATGTTATTATTATTATCATTAACAAAACATGCATATTTTGTGAATATTTTAAAAAATGAAATTAAATGTACATCATTGAGATATGGGAGGCAAATCAGTAGTCAGAGAAAAACCCAAACAGAAACAAGGCGAATGAGTAAACTCAACACAGGCAGTGAACAAGTCTGGGATTCAAACCCTGTATCCTAGAGCTATAACAGAATAGCACAAACCAGTCTACCACCATGCTTCCCTAACATATCAACTAATGCAAAAATAGTTTTCTTGCTACTTTTACTCTAGTTTCATGTGGATATTGTTAGCATAAATGAACAATGCCTTTTTGCCAAGGCTTTTACCAGCACATAAGCGCTTTCTGAACAAATAAAGGGAATCAAAAACTTGGCTTCAGGTGGAAAACTTTAGCACCAGACCAGACACCACACAGTGAAGGGTTGAAGGCAACTATATCACAAATAAGCAGGGTGTCGCAGGATAAGTTACACTTTTCCTGTAAAGCTATAAAGTTTAAGGCAAAGAGCCAACCATCCAGTGACAGATATGATGTAAAGACAGACAGACCACATAATCCAGTAGATGTCAGTCATTCATTTTCTAAACCATTTTGTCCTGAACAGTTTCTTGGGGGATGCTGGAGCCTATCCAACCTAGCATAGAACACAAGACAGGAACAAACCCTGGACACAGGTTGCCAGTCCATTGCAGGGTGAAACACACACACATCCCAAAGTATATATATATATATCAGCCTAAGGTAGAGACAAGACTTTTTGATCATACGTTAGTATATTATACTCATTTACCAAAACGAGAATTAATTATGACAAATTCATTTCAAACAAATGTCAGATAAACCAGGATATTATAGAACTGTCTTACCTGTGACAAAATCACATCATGTATTTTGTAGCAAGGAAATAATCCAGCAAATAATTTCTGTATGTTGGTGTCCTATATTTAACTGTTAGTTTGCAACATGGATGAGCAGTAATGGTTTCAGGTTAACTTCTAACTATTGCTAACATTTTAAAATCCATAATTAGAAGCTAAGGTTCTCTCTTATTCAAACTGGAGCTATGAGTACAAAAAGTATAATATCATGCATGATTTAGTAGCTGACATATAATATCATTATGGATCAAAACGAGATTGTGAAATCATCTAGAAGCTAAACCCCTGTGTTTTTCTTGAAAAAGCTGAAAAGTTCTAAAAAAAACTTAGAAATACAGATTCTAGGTTGCATGTGGTCTTTGTCTATGTCTATGTTTTGTCCAGTCATTCATGTTTAGATATAAGAAACTATCCTCTTTAAGTCCTTGCATTTTTCAATATATTATAATATTCTGTTACCTAAAATATTACCTTAAAACAGATATTAGCACTCTGGAGGTTTTCTCATTATAATGATGCATTATTAAAGTTAAAGATTTATTCAATGCTGACTTGCAAAAAATAAATTGAACATCTTTTAGATTCAAGTCAAGACTGCTGCCCTTCCTGACTACATATCTTTCTACTCCACATTCATTTTTTAGAACAGTGTTTCAGGCATTATAGTATCTTGATTCAAATGATGTGGCAGGCAGGTTGACTAATTCAGTTTGAAGACAGATATCCATATCTTTCTAAATTTTCGTAACTCACCCAGATGTTTCAAATGGCCACTAATCCAGAGGTACATTCAATGAGCAGGTTTCAGTCAGACAACCTTTCAATCCCCATGGAATATCAAACATATTATATTTCCAATATACTGTATCATACTTTCTCACACACAGTCATTGAATACTTTTAAGGAATTCATTATTTAACTTAAGTGTGTCCAGAAACGCTGCTGGGGTTACTTTATACCTACAGCAATGTGCCCTAATAATGCCTTACTGTGGCTTTTCTCTTAACTCTAGCCAAGTTAGAAATTGTCATCATTTTTGTAATTCTTTGTGTGTATTTGAAAGTTGTTGTTTGTGTTGTTGTTGTTGGCATAATATTTCTTGAGCTTCTTTAAAAAGCTAAATTTCCCACTTCAGACAAATAACATACTGTCTGTCTATTCACTATATTTGTCTATGATACAAATGAAACACAAATGGGCAGTACTACTAAAAAAAGGTTAGACTCCTGAAATTTAGTTTAAAAGCAGTTTAGTTGGGCCATTACTTTTACATCAACTACATATGATGCATTCAAATATCATAATACAGTAATGAGTAAAATATGATATTGCATATAGATTTTCAATTAATTTATCAATTCAGTTTTTCATACATAGTAACATCTACTGACATCTGCGGTGGGCTGGCTCCCTGCCCGGGGTTTGTTTCCTGCCTTGCACCCTGTGTTGGCTGGGATTGGCTCCAGCAGACCCCCGTGACCCTGTAGTTAGGATATAGCGGGTTGGATAATGGATGGATGGATGGATCTACTGATATTCAGTGGAATAGCATACTGTTATTTTTGCTTTGTAGGATCACTAAACTGCAAAAGACAGGATAATGCAGAAAATAAGAAATACTACTCTGATAACTTGCATTAAAGACTGTATAAAACTGCATTTTCAAATTATAAGAAAAGTAAACAATAAGCTTATATAATGAAAAAAACAGCAAATAAAACAAGATAAACTAAGGAAGAATACTTTTTATTCATTTCACTTATTTAGTTTATGTTGCATCAGTATACATATTCATAATGTAGCTTAAGAAATCCTTACCCCCTTGTTTTATCCATTAGGTGGTTTGTTTTGTTGTTCTTCTTTTATATTGAATTGTGAAATTTTTTTTCTACTCTTTCTTTCTAACTTAATAATTTATTCTTGCTTCACTGTAATAAACTCCAATAAGTAATTAATTAGTGGAACCCAGCCAGGATAAAAATCAGCCACTTGCAGATACAGTACGAGGAAAGAAATTGTATATCAAATAATGTGATTCAATACTTTAATCCAGGAAACTCACAAAGTTTTCAACTCTTAAACAATGGACAGGAAAGTATAACCCGCAAATTGCAAAACTAACATTTGGCTTGTAACAATGATTGGCAATGTCTGACCTGAAATACAGCACTCACAATTGCAAGTACTTTTTGCCTAAAAATGCTTGCTAACCCTGCTCAGTGTCAGCAGTGCAGAGGCTTGTGAAATCAAAGCAGGAAATGATAGAGGTGGCTAAGAAGCTCGCTGTACTTTTTGCTTACAGCAAAGAGGCAATGAAGGTTACTATTTCCAATTTTTACTTGTGATGTTAGTGTTACTTAATTAGGCTTCTCCCTATACACACACTTTCCTTTTTGATCAGAAGTAGTACTTAAATTAGAAGTTTACTTGTATCTATTTTTCATCTGGGACAAGACTTTCTAATGTTCCTTTGTGTTTCTCATGCCTTCTGTGTCCCTGAACATTTTCACTGATTAACGATGGCAAGTTGCCTTTGCTGTCTCAGTTATTTATTCCAATTCTGCATACAGATTCTTGACTAAATTACCATGTTTCTGACTTCCTCCAGTTGCTTGTTTCCTTTTAAGGATTCAGTTGTGAAAAGCTGTACTTCCGTAAGCATAACTTTTTTTTTACCAAAATTCAAATATTCACACTGTGCCCAATGTACAAAAAATAATATTTCATGAGGAACAAAATTCAAATATACTGTCAAGTTGATGCAGGTGAATTTGTTTCTTAGGCAGAAGCCAGAGCACCTGCACTTCAGAACAGGTATTCCACCTAAAGCTGTTTGTTTGGGCCTGGCCAGTACTTGGATCTAAGACCATTTAGAGAAAGCTTGGGTGGCGGCTGGAAGAGATGTTGATGTTGGTGCTGCACTGCTTCCTGAACCACCAGCTAATGACATATTCATCTATAAACCTAGTATACTCACATTCTTCAACAATCCTGATCATCAAGTCTTTTGTGTACAGTTCATCCATTGATTATAATTCAACAGCCTAGATAATCTCACCTACAAAACCATATGTTCCATGACTGCTTCTGTCCCATTTCCCCATTATTATCTATACTCTTTCAGTATCATTGATACATTTATACATATATTTTATAATTTCTCTTTTCTGTTTTAATTTGTATCACTATTATCCAATCTGTTTTACTGTTAACATTACTTCTCTTCAATGTGTGTTTATCTTGACTGACACTGCAAAAAAATAATAATAATATTGATGCAAAGGATATTTTGAAGATGGAAGGAACCAGAAATAATAAGCACAAAGCTTTGATGCATTTTTATTTATTATAATTGGAGCTCACTGCTGCCAGGATGTGCAGTGCTTTCTCTAAATCCATTTGTCATTGAAAAGAAGGCTGCTAATTAACATTAAAAAATTTGTTTAAACATTTTTATTAGATTTACTTCAGGCTGAAGTGGTGCTTATTTTTATCTAAGATATCTCAAGTCACCACTTTCCAGCATTTTTGCCCTTCTCTTAAATTTTCAGTAATGATATAAAATAAGGTATCGCTGTGGATATGTATGTGCCTGTGGATCAGTGGTAAGAAAATTTCATTTGAGGTAGAAATCTAGTGTTTCAGTTGAGTTGTCTAGAGTATTTCTGATGTGAGTTTAGCATTACAATTTATGTTTTATAGATAGATAGATAGATAGATAGATAGATAGATAGATAGATAGATAGATAGATAGATAGATAAAGTTAGTTTCTGCATTAGATTACACAGTTTTGAACTAGTGGATCCAACAGTATTTTACTGTAATAGCAATAACTATCCAATTAATTGCAAATTAAACAACTACCTCCCCCTCTCACTTAGATTCCCACCACTGTTCATATAACACTTAAATAAGTCAATAGAATATTTCTGCAAAATATGAATACAATTTTATGATCAACATATTATGAAAACTTTAAAAATAATTTTTTTTTGTTCAATAGTCTGTAGTAAACTCAGTACACTGTGTGTTTTGAGTCTATTAGTAAACTGTTATTATTTTCTACATAGATACATATTTTCCATTTCTGTGAAACAAAACTAAAAAGTTACTTTTTTCAAAACATTCATCATTTCTTCTGTAAATAAATCAAGTGCTCTTTGATCCAGTTTAAAAGCTGACATGGTTGAATATTTGCTAACTGTTAAAGCTTATCTTTGCACCTTTCAACTGTAGCCTAAAAGGTTTTGCTGAGCTGCATAAAATTACTACTGCCATTTAGAAAATATGTAAAAATGGCTTTAAAATGACATATTTTATGTGAATGAACTGCAATATATGCATACTACCAGCAATCCATCCATTTTTAAAATTTCTTTTCCAGTTCTGGGTCACTGGTAACCCATACCAATCAAAGCATGTATTTGGGACAAAACAGAAAACAACCTTGCACAAGCCTATGTACTACTTGATGAAAATATTAAATATTTTCACAAAGAAAAAAAATGTTTTCCAGTCATAGATGCCTAAATCTCCTCAACAACAAAGCAGCCAAAAAATTATTTTATGCCTTAAACAAACTTTATATTATTTGAAATTCCAGACAAGGAAGGATGAGAAGACACACAAGGCATATTATTAAATTACCTACTTCTTTAAGAGCAGAATTCAGCTCCTAAAATTATAGATTGGTTGAAACTAAATCCTGCAGCTGTTGCAGTTTACAATGACCAAGACTGGAGACCCCTGACATAAATGATGAAAATATTCCAACAATATGAACCCCAAAATCCTTTTCAGATGCTGCTTGGTTATTTTGTAATTATAATTAAGAATGCGCATTCACAATACAGTATATTGTCAAATTGGTCAGTTAGTCTATCTGACCCTGTGAATCCATATGGCTCCAACTGGTCATATTTTGCTCACATTCATCTCACTATTTTTTCAAAGATATCTATTTGTCTGAAAAATAATAAACTATATTGCATATTTTGCTTTGGTTTACTACTTCTGTTGACCATTCCAACATGTGTAATGGATTAGTTTTGCTCTCATACTCCCATGCCCCTTGTTAGATAAGATTTTTGATTATAGTTTTAACATTTTTGCATGGGTTAGAAGTAAGACTTAATTTTTTAGAATTACTGTAATCCATTTTGTCACTCTTCTAGAGGAAAGAGCCACATGTGCAACTTCTCACTCATCAGGTACTTCCATCTGAAGTGACTGACAAAATAAACTTAATAAAGGTTTATAAATATTTTGTTTTTTTTGTAAAATCCCATCAGTACAATTTATATGAAATGAATACTCCATATAACAAAAGGGATGGGCTAATGAGAGCAAACTAATTTATTACACATTTTTGAATGGTCAACAGAAGTACAAAGCAAAGTATACAATATACACTGTGTGCACAATTATTAGGCAAGTGAGTATTTTGACCATATCATCATTTTTAATGCGTATATTCCAACTCCAAGCTGTATTAACTTGAATGCTTATTGGATTTAAGCACGTCAGGTGATGTGTATTTGTGTAATGAGGGAGGGTGTGGCCTAAGGAGATCAACACCCTATATCAAGGTGTGCAGAATTATTAGGCAGCTAGTTTTCCTCAGGCAAAATGGGCCAAAAAAGAGATTTAACTGACTCTGAAAAGTCAAAAATTGTAAAAAGTCTTTCAGAGGGATGCAGCACTTTTGGAATTGCTAAGATATTGGTGTGTGATCACAGAACCATCAAACATTTTGTTGCAAATAGTCAACGGGGTCGCAAGAAACGTGTTGAGAACAAAAGACGCAAATTAGCTGCCAAAGATTTGAGAAGAATCAAACGTGAAGCTACCAGGAACCCATTATCCTCCAGTACTTTCATATTCCAGAGCTGCAACCTACCTGGAGTGCCCAGAAGTACAAGGTGTTCAGTGCTCAAAGACATGGCCAAGGTAAGGAGGGCTGAAACCCAACCACCACTGAACAAGAAACATAAGTTGAAACGTCAAAACTGGGCCAAGAAATATCTGAAGACAGATTTTTTCAAAGGTTTTATGGACCAATGAGATGAGAGTGACTCTTGATGGACCAGATGGATGGACCTGTGGATCAGTAATGGGCACAGAGCTCCACTCCAACGTGGAGGTGGGGTACTGGTATGAGCTGGTATTTTTAAAGATGAGCTAGTTGGACCTTTTGCATTGAAGATGAACTCAAAATCAACTCCCAAACCTACTGCCAGTTTTTCGAAGACACTTTCTTCAAACAGTGATACAGGAAAAAGACCATGATTTTTATGCAGGCCAATGCTCCATCACTTGCATGGAAGTTGTCCACTGCGTGGCCAGCCAGTAAAGGCCTTAAAGATGAAGGAATAATGACATGGCCCCCCTTCCTCATCTGACCTAAACCCTATCGAGAACTTGTGGGCACTTCTTAAACGCTAGATTTACGGGGGAGAAAAACAATACACCTCTCTGAAGAGTGTCTGGGAGGCTGTAGTCACTGCTCCACAAAAAGCTGATCGTCAACAGATCAAGAAACTGACAGACTCCATGAATGGAAAGGCTTATGACTGTTATTGGAAAGAAGGGTGGCTATATTGGTCATTGATTGATTGATTTATTTTTTTTGAAATGTCAGAGATGTTTATTTGTAAATTTTGAGGTGTTTGTTTATTATTCTCACTATAACAGATGAAAATAAACAAGTGAGATGGGAAAATTTTCATTTTTCCTTTAGTTGCATAATAAATCTGCACACTAATAGTTGCCTAATAATTGTGCGCACATATGTATTCCCCTGATGATGTTCACACTCACATTTCCGTTGTGAAACATTCAGGTTTATTAACATTTTGGATTGACTGATAGCACTGTGTTTGTTCCATATTAAAATTAATCCTCAAAAATACAACTTGCCTAATAATTCTGCACTCCCTGTATTTTATGACATTTCAGGAAATTTCTTTGAACAATGAGTGAGGCAAATGTCAGCAGGATTGGGAGATGTATTAGTTTGTAAAGCATCAAGGGTCTGGTGCAAAGCTGACTCGTCTGTTTTAAAATATTAAAATTTGAACTTCTGCCTTAAGCATTTCATTTATTCCTTCTTTTAAAAGCTGATTACTTTTTCTTATGCATCACATAAACTAATTAAAATATCTTTCTGTTTTTTTGTTTTGTTCTTTTAACCCAGAGTAGTACTTAAATGGCTTTCTACTTGTTTGGCTTCAGTAGCAATTTTTTTTCTATTAACCTTTAAAATGTTTTTGATTCCTTCATTACAGTCTATGATATTCTTTTAGATCTGAATTCTTGACTCATTTTTCATTTTCATGAACAGCATCTTTCTAGACTTATTTTTTTAATCCTTTAAACATCTGTATTGATCAGTTCTTTATATATGAATTTGTACAATATTTACTTTAAGTCAGGATCAAGATGCTTCTGAAGTGATGCCACTTATCACTTGTAATTGAGACGTTTTTTATTCTCCCATGGTGTCTTTTCTGGAAGTTTCCACTTGTCCATAAAGTCTGTTTTTTGTGGTCTATATTTGTGTGTTTTTCATCCATGTTACAGGATGTATCCCTTTATACTCGGAACAAAACACATTGTGGTATAGCATTCCTGACCAGAAACACATGCACATAAATTTCCATTACTCACATGTTTCAATTAGAACATTGACAATGTCAGGCTTTAAAGAGATGTTTCACCCCAAACCTCTAGATTGCCTGCTTTTAGAAATAACCAAATCCTTCCTTTGTGCATGAAGTATTAGATTACCTCAGTGGTAAATTAGCAGTTTTCTTCATGTACTTTTGTTCTTGCAAAGGAAAATGTTTAATTCAGATAGCATGGTCTTAAGCATATTGTCAAAAAATATTTCTTTTAAAACCAAACAAACATTTAAAGCAAATCAGACTTCTCAGCTCTGAGTATACAGCTCAAAATAAATCAGACCGTAATTATATTTACGTATTGTTTTTTCAGTTCTACATCCCAAGGGGCTGAAACCAAGGGGCAGAATACAGGAATCCTGGGTGAAATAAGGAGGACCTCTTGAAAGCCTTAAAATCAAAAATATTGCGTGGTCACAGAAAATACATTTTTTAAAACATGATATGGATGAGCACCACAAGGAACAGCCCTGTCTCCTTTTCTGTTCACTCTGTACACCTCAGAGTATAAATAGCGAAATGCACTAGATATTCAGGTTCTTGCGAAATAATAGGCTAAAACTATTACAAATGAACCGGTCTTAGTAATCTCTTAACCAATGCATTTTCTTTATATTTTTAATTTGTCGCGATTTTCAGCTTAGTGGGCATAAAGTTTATTTACAACCTAAATATATTCGTTAATTTATTCTGACTGTAGGGTTGGGTGTTAAGTGCACAGTACTAACTAGCTATGTTGGGGGCTACGGCAAAGGCTGCTTGACCATGAGCCTAACCATGCACACACACAGTTCCTATCTTTGCGCCGTGTAAAGCATTAACAGTAGGGCGAGAACGATCTTTTACATATATGCATTTATTCAAATAACATCAACAGGATTGGTCAGTGGTTTATGAATAGTAAGCAAAGAAAACGCCCGAGTCAGAGCTGTCCGAGACTGCGTGTCTAGGCACGTAGCTCACGCTCGTATGTCCCATTGGTCATTGCAACAAGCAGGCACGACTTCCCTACAGTAACGCGTTCTGTTCACCTTTGACCCAAGTCTTTACCGCGCCAGTGGGCGGGACGTGAGCATATGAGGTTTTTGATTGTTTTTTTTTACGTCAGGAAGCTGGTTGATAAAACTTACTGTTGTAGGTTGGACAGAGTAAAGAAAGGGAGCGTGAAAAAATATATCTTTCCCCAAAAATGAGTGAAAAGAAAGGAGAACAAAACCAAGTAAAATATTATCGTCTGGAGGAAATCCAAAGCCACAACTCAAGTAAAAGCTGTTGGATTATCATTCACCATAAGGTTTATGATGTGACCAAGTTTCTAGAAGAGGTAAGAGAAAGTTCATGGAAAATGAGACCGATCCGTTTTTGACTGTGTTAAATAGTAGTGCGAGTTGCTGAACCTGACACCTGCTTTGATTACTGTGTAGCGCATTTTTCATAATGTGCATATGTCAATGATCCACCAGTAAGCGTTTATTTTTTTTTAACGTCAATCGTAAAGGCGGCGATTTTTTATATGTATACACATTCTTAAAACCGATAGCTCAACGGCAATGCTTTTCGATGTGCGCTGGACGACTTTTATGGTTGTATTTCTAATAATTATATTTACTTCACTTCAGTCACGCGTGAATGTGTTTTTTGTAAATTGAATTCTACGACTCGATATGCAAATGTGTATTTCCAAATTGGCTTAATAACTCGCCCCGCTGTTGCAATGTAGGGTTAGATACTCGAGATATTTTTTATTACTGCATAAAACTTAATACGGTTCAACATCATATGTGCATTTAATACGGGAAACTCTTAAACATTTTTGAAAGCTGTATTTTAATTTGGAATCCTGATCTTTTTAGATGTTAGACTCCCTCATCGGTCATTTTTTTTTTCTGAGACTTTTACTGAAACCTTTACTGGGTTGGGTTACGCAGGAGTCTTCGACAGCATAAGACGCAAATCAGAAGTCAGCCGTGGACGGAGTGCAGGTCTAACGCAGAACGCTTTCGCACATAGTGAGCCAGTTAAAGTAATGCATTTGCAATATGCATAAATTGTATTCGTTTTGCCTCCCACTTTTATTGAACAACTAAGTTTTCTAGTGATACAGTTACGTAATTTTTATACTTTTAAGCTAATTCGGTTCAGTCTGCAACCGAAACATTACCCCTTAACTCCTTTATAACTGATGAAAGGTGCGAGTCTTGCATCCCTCGGTGCAACTGCATTTGTTTGTTAATGCTATCATTTTTATGTACTGTTCACAGAAGTCCTGCTTGATGTTAACAGTTTGACAATTATTATAACGTGATAATTGCAGGCCCATTTTAATCATGACAGCATCCAGTGTAAATCAAGAAACAACACTGGAAGGGATACCAATCTATCAAAAGGCTCACTCCTGAACATACTAAAAAATAAAACTTGAATGGGATTATGGAATGAAAACTGGAGTACATAGAAATGAGCCCACACAGGCGGTTTGGAGAATTACCACATACTGTACATGATTCAAACCCAGGACTCTGGAACTTTGATGCCACCATGTTAATTGTGGACTGCAGTATGAAATGCTGATTAAGTATAACATCCACTATCAGATATTCACACCTCAGATATTGGTAATGCTGTTTTAAAAATGATTAAAAATGGTTTAATGGTTATGTCAAACTACAGGTACTGCCAATTGACATTATCTAAAAAGGTAGGTGGCAAGTTACATTACAGATAATTTCCTGAAAGAATGTGTTTGTTGAATAAATAGTCAATCACAAACTTCTGTAGGGTTCAAAGCCCTGAGTTGCCTCATCACAGATTGGACGTGCAGAAATGCCCGTTGGACAGCAACATATTTTCAAATTGGGTGCAAGCCAAGAATCAACTCAGAACACAAATAATTAGCTTTCAGGAAACGGACAAAACCGCACAACAAGAAAGAAAATCACAAGCTCATCACAACTGATAAAAATCATTTAGCTACTTCTCCAAATTTAGAGACCACTTATGAAGCACAACACGTTCTAGGGCTATTGTAACCACTGGTAGATTTGAAGAGGTATTTCAAGTAAGATTTACTTTATATTTTTATGGTAAATAGTGAAGTTTGGTGTATGATGTTTAAAAACACTTCTTACTGCATCAAAAAATCTGAAACTAGTATGCAGTTGACACTTAGGGTTCACTAAACCATTAGTTTGAATTCAAGTAGTCTGTCTTAGGGATGAAAGTTTAAATCCTGTAATAAACTTAAGTGAAAGCAAAATATTTTTTATAAATAAATATATTCTTAAACCTACTTAGTTTAGTTTAGGGCCAGAAGAAAAAAACATTTAGTATTCTGATTTTAAAACTGAGTGTTTCTCTTTCTTTGTTCTTGTAGTGGATTTCCTTTTTTCTGAATTCTGTCTCTCTTTCTGACAGGCTTGTATAAAATATAACACTTTAAATCATCAAGCTATTTGTACTATTTGTGCATAATTTGTTTGTAGGTGGTGTGGTACATAATTGGCATACAGTAGATTATGCTTAAGTATATTTCTGCAACAAATGTCCACAATTAAGTAGAATGTATAATGGTATCACAAATTTTCTTTCTATTGTCTGTACAACTTCCTCAGTATTATCTTCCTACGGCTTAAACTACATTCAGTTGTACAAAGAGAGGAAACTTTAAAAGTATTGATTTCATGATGTTATTATTCTGTTAAAAAGACATGTTTATTTTCAGATTTTTTGACAGTATTGTTTCCTGAATTTAATAAAACTTAATGAAAGCCAGGGTTTTTTCAATGTATTGTGTTAAGAGTTTCTAGTGTTTATGTAGGTATCCTGTGTGACCTCCATCTTAATCTTTTCATTAAAAAAGTAATGCCAGGTTGTCTTAATTTTGCCAGTTATAAGTTTGTTCATGACTGTTTGCTCACACAAAGCAACTGACTCCATTATTTCCAAGTCGGCTTTATGCATTTTGCCTGTTGCTTCTTGGGAATGTCCAGACCCAGTGTAAACACTTTAATGTATGATTGCATTTTTTTTTTGTTCTTTATTTTGCCTTATACAGTTTTTCGTATTAAGAATTTGTTAGTTTTCGCATACCTCTTGGGGTCAGAGCGCATATGAGATTTAAACCCAGGATGCTATATCCATGTAGTAGTAGTGCTAAAGTGCTTCTCCACATGAAAACTGTTCATGTTTATAGTACAGTAATCCCTCGCTATATCGCGCTTCAACTTTCGTGGCTTCACTCTATCACGGATTTTATATGTAAGCATATCTAAATATATAACGCAGATTTTTCGCTGCTCTGCGGGTTCTGTGGACAATGGGTCTTTTTACTTCCTGTACATGCTTCCTCAGTTGGTTTGCCCAGTTGATTTCATACAAGGGACGCTTTTGGCGGATGGCTGAGAAGCTAACCAATCAGAGCACGCAGTTAAGTTCCTGTGTGCTGAATGGCTCAGCGCCGGAGCGCCGAATTCGATTCCTTGGCGTTAACTAGGAAGTCTCGTCTCGCTCATTCAGCATCAACGTGTTTCGCTGTGTAAAGAGTTAACTTTTGTGCTCTTTTGTGTTTATCTTTGTGCATAGTCAAGCCCTTCGTTATGGCTCCAAAACGATCTGCTACTGCTTCAGGGGCAATGCCCAAGTGCCAACGGAAGATGTTAACGATTGCCGAAAAGGTAAACGTTTTGGATATGTTGAAGGAAGGGAAAAGCTACACTGCTGTAGGACGCCATTACGGCATCAATGAGGCTACGATTCTTTTTATTTAAAAAGTAGGAAAGGAATATAAGATCTACGGTCGCAGTGTCCTTTTAACCAGGGTGCAAAACGAGTTGTAAGTGGATGTAATAAGGCAGTAGTCTTGATGGAATCTGCTTTAGGGATTTGGATTGAAGAAGCTCCTTTAGAAGGTTACACAGTCACCTGAAGCTCCTTTAGAAGAGCTGTAACGCTCTCCTTTGTTGTGCAGTAAAATGAAATTCATTGTTATCGGACAAGTCATCGTGTCATTGCTGGTGATTAACCATAATTAATTTTCTACTTATAGTACTTAGTACATGTACGCACGTTTAGTTTCACTGTACACACATTTACTGTATACAATTTTTCTTGCATTGTACGTATTTATTGATTGTGACCTGTTTATCGTAATGTCTGTAACATATGTGATATCGGAGACGCTTGATATCTTTAAAATAATATTTAGGTTTTACTGTATATATACAGTGTGTTTACATACATAATTTTAATGAATCTTACCTAATATCTAAGAGAATACAAAGGGTTTATGCTGGGGAATATTTATAAACTGTGTGGGAGATTTTATAAGGGCTTAAAATATATAAAAATAACCATACAAACATATGGTTTCTATTTCCCGGATTTTCACCTATCGCGGGGTGTATGGTCTGGAACGCAACCCCCGCGATCGAGGAGGGATTACTGTATTAAGTTAGTCAATAAACAGCATTTTCAGCACTAATCCTGCAATACATTTTTGCACACCAAGCTACGTAGCTTCAGACCATGTGTGGTTTCATGTTGTTTTACATTATTATTTACCTGTATACAATGCTTGCTAATCTCAGACAACTGAACAGGTACAGTGTTATGGTGTATAAAATCTGTACATTTTGGTTTCCATTATATTTTGTTCAAGACAAGACAACAGATGAAATTAACAAATTAAAGCAGGTTTTCTTCCCTTACACCTTACTTTTATAACACTTGTTCATAGCTTCATGCTAATTTGGTTTTATAGCCTGGGAAAGGATGCTGAGTTGATACCTTAGGCTATTGATGGATGGACATCTGGAACAACAATTTGCTTTATGGCTTAGGACAGGAAGAACTAGTATTTCTCCGAGTACATCAAAGGTTTTGTTGTGTGGGAAAACAGACAGTGAATTAATTCATCAATCATTTGGACAGCCAGCCAATCAGGTGCATGTGTTTTGAAACCAAGGCTTGACATTTCATAATAAATATGCCTTGGTTTGGAAAGAAGAGGAGAGAAGCAAAGGGAGAAGAAAAGAGAAGCAAAGGGAGAAGAAAGAAGAAGAGGAACGGACGAAGACGGCCCTGGTCGTCAGAAAGGCATCATGAACATCGATTGCTAAATCAAACGCCTCCCTGGGACATTCATCCTTGTCATCTGTAACTTTTTCGTAAGCTTTTTCTAAAGACTATATATATTCAGACTTTCCTATCACTACCTATTTTCTAGTATTCTTTGTTCTTGTGGTATTATTATTATTCTTGTAATAAATACCATGCTGCTTTTAACTTTCAGTGCTTTGTCTTAATGTCTAGAGTGATTGAAGTAATAAGTTAGATTTCTTTGAGCACCTGGTGACAGCCGGATTTTGCCATTATTTCCGTGCTGCGAGGTTTATATGGCTGAGAGTGAAGAGCGCTATACTCAACAGAAGGGACAGATACGATAAAGAAGGTATTCTTGGCTGATGAATGGCCTATAGTCAAGAGTGCTGAGTCTTTGTATGTCTAAATGTATTCTTGTAGACCAAAAGTAATATTTAGGTCTGAGATATCACTAAAACATCGTATTGTTGTTCGTGCCGAAAATAAGTAAGTCTCTTGAAGTGCTGAATGACAGGCTGTTATTCCTATAGCACTTGTGTGGTTTAAAGTGCTAAGGGTTAATCAGCGTGTGTGTGTCATTCATGGAGCACAGTTGTGGTTAGGGTCTGTGTGTGTGTTTATCTGTGTGTGTGTGTGTTCATCTTAAAGTGCAACAGTAGACCAACCCGATAACGAACTTGACGAGAACACTTACCCTTGAGGAAACAGGTAAAAGGGCAAGTAGAGGGAAATACCACGATAATGCATACAGTATGCATCTTTAA
Organism: Polypterus senegalus; assembly: GCF_016835505.1. Taxonomy (NCBI): domain Eukaryota; kingdom Metazoa; phylum Chordata; class Cladistia; order Polypteriformes; family Polypteridae; genus Polypterus; species Polypterus senegalus. The sequence continues at coordinate 79,752,580 of NC_053158.1, forward strand.
CCCAGTAACAATAGTGGCTAGAATCAATGATAAAATGTATTTCCTCCAAACTTCTCCAATTTCCTTTTTTTGTTGTAAACATATGTCACAAAAACATATGTTTATCAAAGCATTTTAACATCCCTTCCTTTCAAAGATCCCAGGGTATGGTGTGGAAAAGACCTTTCACTTAATATTTCCGAAAAGGAGTAGAAGGCAGCCATGCATAGAGTACACTAGCTCCATATGAGCAAAGCATTCAATCATTCAAATTAAAATTTATCAAGCGCATTTATCTCATTTAAAATTGTCAAAAATGTATCCAGGGCAAGATTCAACCTGCAAGCGTTGCAATCAAATTAAAATAATTTTGGACAAAATCTTTGAATGCCTAACAGACAGCCTTGGTGTCACAATCACTCCATAACCCATTCTGGTGCGGCTGTTTCTATGTGTTAGTATATCCTAGCGGCTACTGTCCTATAATCATGTTTCCTTACTTAACATTAGAAACCCTGAAGCCTATGAAAAAAGTCGTAATGCCGGGCCTCCTTAAATTCCTTCGCACCTCTTCGTCAGTGTCTTTGATTTGAAAATGTTTCAATTAGCACAAGCAGCCTGCTATCCCATCCTCCACCGGCTCAGCTGAAATCAGTCACAAAGTTCTTCCAGCTCAAGTGTGTTTATCTGGGTGTGAGGCGCCTTAAATTGTATAGGATAAATAATATATCGTTTTTTGGAATACATGTATTTCATGTGTGTTCCGTGTCTACAACGATCTGAGTAAATGTAGGATGACAGGAAAATGCAACGCAAGAAATGTTGAACATATAACTAAAACAGAAACTTTTTTCGTGTTCTACTAATATTTGGCAAAATACTGATGTGAAGTGTATAATGTGTGAAGACTGAAGTCCAAATATCAAAATAAACACTTTCAGATAAGGTATAACAAAACAAGTGTGCTTTTATTCAAGAATATAACCAACGAAAAATAAATTATTCAATTCACATTTTGCTGTCAGTGAGTAAAACAAAAGCTCAAATATCAATTGACAGAAAGTTGACATGTCTGTTTAAATCTCCACCCTTGTTTCATCTGTATGAGTGAGCTGAGTACCCCTTGGAGACGCAGACACTCCAGATGCCAACACTGAAGGTGAGCTGGCATTGCTGTTATACAATGCCAGCTCAATCTTTCCTCATCAGGTTTACATTCTCAGTGCTTGAGAGTCATCTTTGACCTATCTTGTCCTCTATGGTATGCTGGCATCATTTTTGAAGTGTGTAGCTCCTTCATCTTTGCTATGTGCTATGGTTTATAGGCCTCCCACTCACTGCACTTGGTCGCAATCCAGGTGGTTCGTTGTGTGGTTGGTGCGACAACACACAATCAGTGCATGCGCCAAATCTCTCTCTCTCTATGTACTCTGTCTGTACTCTCTGTAATAAATGGTAGATTTATTTCTGAATTCTCTGATCTCTGAGCTGATATTACACTCTGATATGATAAAGTACTTAATCTAAATGTTTGGTTAATGACTTTTTATCATTATTGGACTCTTTTTTGATTTTATCCTGCATATTGATGCTCCAGGTCATTCTCTTGGTCATACCATTGATCTTGTTTTTACATGCGTTATTTCAATTAATAATATCAATGTATTTGATGTTCCTTTTACTGATCATTTTTCTGTAACAGTGGATTTGAATATTACTGTTGACAGTGCCACTATAAGATTTGCTCCTTGCTACACTCGCTTTTTAAATTCTTCTATATCTGATTTTAAAACCATGTTTTGATCTACAATCCAGTGCACTTGTATTGATGATTGTGTCTTAGGTTTAAATTCATCATGTAGAACAGTTTGACACAACTGCTTCCCTCAAAATATGCTGCAAATAGGCAAGACCTGCTCCATGGCTTGATGACACCACACGGCAGCCTGTAGCTCCTGTAGGACTGCTGAATGGAGGTTGAAGAAAGATAATCTGACTGTATCGAAGAAGACCTTTAGGATTTCTCTGTTTAATTTCCTGGAGACAGTAAAGAAATATAAACATGATTACTTCTCTGGTTTGGTATCCTCTCATTCTAAGCAACCTAGGGTCTTATTTAATGTAACTAAAGCAGCTATTTACCCCCATTCAGAGACAGGGTTAAATAGTACTGTTCATTCTTGTGAGCAATTTCTTTCATTCTTTGTCAGTAAAATTGATACTGTCCGCTCTGGTATTGTTCCAACTGGTTATGTACTTCCTGTCATTAATTATTCATGGCAAAAAAGTACCACTGACATACTTAGACCTACTTTTTGTCCTCTTGATATTGTTCCACCACACCTCTTACTGGAAGCTTTTGGTAAGTGCTTCTGGAGTGTTAGCTGATTTTCGCCAATTTTTTAATTTCCATTTTTGGCTAAAATATTAGAAAGAATTATCTAACAGTGATCAGTTGATCATCTTAACACCAATAATTTATTTGAGATCTACCAATCTGGCTTTAGGTGTTATCGTGGTGTTGAGACGGCCCTCCTGAAAGTATTTAATGACATCTCTCTTATTACTGACTCAGATGGGGCAGCAGTCCTTGTCCTCCTAGACCAGGTGTCGGGAACCTTTTTGAGAGCCATGAACGCCACATATTTTAAAATGTAATTCCGTGAGAGCCATACAATATGTTTAAAACTAAATACAAGTAAATGTGTGCATTTTATGTAAGACCAACACTTTTAAAGTACAATAAGTCTCTGAATTCTTTTTAATAATGTTGTTATGTTGTTGCTAACCAATGATGAATAAAGTAGGTCTTACCATTAATGCGACTTCTGGTGCTGCATGGTTTTGCTGATGGCTTTGTAGTTTGGTTGATACGTGGTGAGGTTAAGCTTCATGCAGGTGTTGAGACTTCCATCCGTTAAACGTGATCGTAGGTTGGTCTTAATGTTCTTTAGACGTGAGAAAGGCTGCTCATATGCATACATAGAGCCAAACATTGTAAGTAAAGCAATACTCACTCACTGCAGTGTGTGGTATGTGACGGGAAGCGCGTTACAAGTTTTGACAATCAGCTGGACCGCGGGTTGAGGTTTTTTCATTTCTCCCCACTTGTGTTTGCTCTTTCCAAATCTTCATTCAGTGACTTGAACTTATTCACCCACATGTCTGAGGCCTTCAGGTCAGCAGCTTGTAGCTCAAAATCTCTGACGGAGACACCGGGGATGTAACTCAGGTCGGCGCTGTCCACTGCACACTCTTGTGGATGGGTGATGAACTTAGAAAGACGAGTGCGCTCACGAAATTCTCTAAAGCGCGCTTTGAATGACTGCAGGAGATTAGATGCGAAGTCCGCTAGCTGCTGAAGGTCAAGATGTTGAGCAGGGTCACTTGCTGTGCATGCATCTTTAAACTCTCTCAGTTTTTCAAAGTGTAGTAAACGACCTGTTTCAATGTCGGCGATGAAGAGTTCTAGCTTGTTTTCAAATGCAAACACTGCTTGTTGAAGGGATAAGACTGTATTTCCAACGCCTTGCATTTTCACATTGAGCTGGTTCAGATGTTCAGTCATGTCCACGAGATAGTAGAACTTCAGGAGCCACTCAGTGTTAGCTAACTCAGGATGCTCAACGTTTTACATTTTAAGAAAAGTCTGGATTTTGCTCAGACAAGCCGCGAAACGGCTGAGCACCTTCACTCTTGCCAACTAACGCACATTGCTGTGCAGAAGCAGACCAGGATAATTATTCCCAACTTCATCCAGCAGTATTTTAAACTGGCGATCATTTAAAGCTTGGGCAACAATACAGTTGACCACCCGAATGACCAGCGACATCACCTCACCAAGCTGCTCGCCACACATCTGAGCACAAAGCGCCTCCTGATGTAGGATGCAGTGAAAACTTAAGATGGGTCTCTTTTCATGTTCACAAAGAAGCGCTACGAATCCTCTGTTTTTCCCCACCATGCACGGAGCACCATCAGTACACACCGAAATAAGTTTATCCATCGGTAGATTTTTTTCTTTAGCGAGCTCAGTGAAAGACTTGAATAAATCCTCCCCTCTTGTTGTCCCTTTCATAGGCAAAACAGCAAGACTTTCCTCACGTAGTGTGTCACCGACAGCATACCTTGCAATCATGCTGAGCTGGGATAAATGGCTTACGTCTGTTGACTCATCCAAAGCCAGAGAAAAGAATGGTGCTGCATTTATGTCCTTCACTTGTGTTGCCTCAATTTGATTTGCCATCATGATGGTAAGATCGTGAACAGTTCTTGCCGACAGAGGCATGTCTTTTATTCGTTTGATTATCTTGTCTTTATCCGAAAAGTCGTCAAAAAGTTCATTGGCAACATCAAGCATGAATGTTTTGGCATACTCCCCATCTGTGAATGGCTTTCCGTTTCTCACTATTGCTAAAGCACCAGCAAAGCTAGCCAAATTCCAGTCACCTTGTTGGGTCCAAACACAGAGTTGCTGCTGACTAACTTGCACTCTGCACAGTAGCTCTTGACATGCTTTCTTCCTGCTGTCCCCCACAGGATATTTTGATGCAAATGTAGTATGGCGTGTGTCGAAGTGCCGCTCTATATTTGACCATTTCATCGATGCAGTTTTATCATTTCGTATTAGACACACTGCAGAACCTGCTCTCTCCACAAAGGCGAATTCCTCTGTCCATTCCTGCTGAAAAGTACGATACTCCTCATCTTTTTTTCTTTTAGCCATCTTCTTCGATAAAAGGGTTTCTGCAATTAGCTAGCTGACTACTTGATTAAAAGGAGGGAAGTTTACTTCCTGACCTCACAACGACCGCGTAATGCTACGCATTATCCAATAAAATTTGGTGTTGTCCCGAGGACAGCTGTGATTGGCTCCAGCCACCCGCAACCATGAACATGAGCGGTAGGAAATGAATGGATTGAAATACATGAGAATGTTTTATATTTTTAACATTATTATTTTTTTATTAAAGATTTGTCTGCGAGCCAGTTGCAGCCATCAAAACAGCCACATCTGGTTCGCGAGCCATAGGTTTCCGACCCCTGTCCTAGACCTTTCTGCAGCTTATGACACTATTGACCATGAGATCTTGCTGTGGCAGCTTGAACATCTGGTAGAGGTCAAAGGGACTGCTCTTAGCTGGTTCTGGTCATATCTTACTGGTAGATACTTTTTACTTTTTAGTGACTTTCAATTCCTCTTTTTGTTCTACAACTCCTGTTAAATGATGTTCCTCACGGATCCATTTTTGGCCCTATTTTATTTTCTATCTTCATCCTATAGCAGCTATTTTTAAGAAGTTTAATATTTCTTTTCACTTTTATGCTGATGACACACAGGTTTATATTCCTATGTGCAACTCTTTAATAAATTGGCCGCACAATTGTCTTGTAGACCTAAGATCCTGGATGTTTGACAGTTTTCTCGATTTTAATCAGAATAAAGTGTAAGTGCTCATAGCTGGTCCTGCAGCCAAATCTCAAATTGATTTTGAACTTATTGGCTCTTTCATGGATTTTTTGCAAGTTCACAATCTTGGGGTTATTTTTGACAACAATCTCTCTTTTGAGAAACAAATTAATTCTGTGGGCAAGACTTGCTTTTTCCAGCGTCGTCTTTTAGCCAAGGTTCAGCCTTCTCCTAGAGATCCAGTTTGAATATTGTAACTTGTCGTATTATGCAATTAGCAAATCCCTGATATGCAAGTTGCAGTTGGTTCAGAATGCTGCTGCTCATTTTTAGGTTGGGGCAAGAAAATTTGATTCTGTATTTCCAATTTTTGCCTCTTTACACTGGCTGTCTGTTAGTTTCAGAATTGATTTTAAAATTTTGCTGCTGGTTTTTAAATCAATATATGGGCATGCTCATGTCTGTTTATCCAAATTGTGTGTTTTATACCAGCCATCCAGAGAGCTTAGATCTATCAGTCAGTTGTCTCTTGTGGTCTCTCGTACTAAGTGTAAAACTAAGGGGGGGCTGGGCTTTGGATCTGCTATGCCTCGTCCGTGAAATGCTTTACCTAATTACATTAAGAAGTCACCTTCAACCGAACTATTTAAAACTAGTTTGAAAATGCATTTCTATTCTCACTTTCTCTGGCCTTCAGTGATACTGATGATTGTATTGTGTTTTATTGTATTTTATTTCTGTTTATTTTATTTGTGTTTTAACGTAAAGCACTTTGGATACAGCATTACTGATGTTGTTTTAAATGTGCTCTCTAAATAAATTGACATTGACATTAACAACTGTATTTCGTGTACTCCCAGATGGGTTTATAGTGGAGAAGGACAAACTGCCTTTACCTTAATACTGGCACATAAACTTATCTTGCTCAGTTGGAAGAATCTCACCCCACCTCTTTTAAGTAAGTAGGTAACTGATATTATATACAATTTGAAAATGGAAAAAATCTAATTCTTACTTAGAGGATCTGTTAAAACTTTTTAAAAATATGGCAGGATCTAAGCAAAAACATTTTAGAATAAGCATCTATATTATATTATAATTTTACTTGCTTCAAATAAATTCATAAAAATATATTTAAAAAAAGAACAATGGAAGGTGTTTTCTGAAATCTAAACCTTTAGCACTCCAATGTTGATATATATATATATAAGTTTTAAAGTTTTTTCTTCATGTGGACTCTGTTTTAAACGTTAAGAACAGTCGTATTATTTTGTTTGTTCATTTAGAAAAAAATATTCCACTTATGGACAGAATTTGGCATGGCAACTTAATGAAGGTTATGATTGTGAAAAAATAAACTTGACTTGAACAATACCCAAAGTTAACATTTAAAATTTTTAACATAGTATGCCAGTGAAAGAGTTTGGGGGGATTAGTCTTGTGGGGCCAGGCATGATTCTCAAATGAGAATAAATGTCTTGGTATAATTTGCTAAAATTTTGTAGTGAATAGAGGAGACATCTACTGCTGGAAAGGCTACACTCACAGGGCTTCTTTCTAAAACACCGACCCCAGTTCTTTCAGTTTGTGAACTTTTAAATTGCCATGGTTTCATGGAGAGAGCAAATGAAACTGAGCAGAAGACTTGGTACAAAGTAAAAATAAAAGATAAAATTGCTTTTGTCGTTTCAGGAGCCAATTAGCATATTGTAACTAAAATGGAATGATTGATACATTGTAATGAGCATGGTGACAGAAGAGACACACAAACGCATGCACACGTATACTGTTGCAGCTACTTCTATTAGTACAATCACCTCACTGTAAACTTGCACTACAGTTATAATATTGCACAACCTGAGCCACTTTATAAAGCGCATATTTAAATATGATGACTGTATTATCGTGGTGTTTCCCTCCACTTGCCCTTTTACCTGTTTCCTCAAGGGTAAGTGTTCTCGTCAAGTTCGTTATCGGGTTGGTCTACTGTTGCACTTTAAGATGAACACACACACACATAGATAAACACACACACAGACCCTAACCACAACAGTGCTCCATGAATGACACACACATGCTGAATAACCCTTAGCATTTTAAACCACACAAGTGCTATAGGAATAACAGCCTGTCATTCAGCACTTCAAGAGACTTACTTATTTTCGGCACGAACAACAATATGATGTTTTAGTGATATCTCAGACCTAAATATTACTTTTGGTCTACAAGAATACATTTAAACATACACCTTTGATGTGCTCTGAGGTATCAGTAGTTCTTCCTGTCCCAGGCTTTAAAGCAAATTGTTGTTCCAGATGTCCATCCATAAAGTAATCAATAGCCTGAGGTATCAGCTCAGCATCCTTTCCCAGGCTATAAAACCAAATTAGCACGAAGCTCTGAACAAGTGTTATAAAAGTAAGGTGTAAGGGAAGAAAACCTGCTTGAATTTGTTTTAGTTCATCTGTTGTCTTGTCTTGAACAAAATATAATGGAAACCAAAATGTACAGATTTTATACACCATAACAATGACGATATCATTTTTAAGATGAAATGCAGCAAAATATGTTTATTATAGTATACAGATAAAATTTAAACTTTAACTACAAGGTGCCGCAGAGTTCACAGATTGTTCCTGTCTCGCACTGTATTCTTGCTGATGCTGACATGACACTGGAAGGATAGATGGATAGAATAATTAAACACGTACTACGAAGATATTTCAATGTTCCTTAAAAGTTTTAAAGAATCTGCGTTCTAAGCTTACAGATGGCTTAACGTCTATTACAGAGCTGATTGTGTGGCGATTGTGTATTTGAAGAAAGAAAAGTAAGGACAGGAATTGGAGGTTAGTACGTTTGAAAGAGACAGTACTGGTACAATAAATTATTTCATTGAAGGTAGCATACGGCACAGCAAGCATCTTGTGTGAGACATGAACAATCACTGTGCCACCGTGTTCCCATGTTTAATAACAGGCTTTAACTCCCATCATCATGAAAATGATATCACATATGCATCTCAGTATTTTAATTATTCAGAAAGCTGTAATATCACGAATGTAAAGGATTCTGTGCCCTGTCGGAGGAAGAGAAAGCCCAGAAGCACGTAGCGATTCACACACATAGAGCACATAGAAGATCAAATACAAAATAAAGCATTTAACGTGCTACTTTAGTTACGATGAGCTTGAGAAATTAGTAAATTAAATGATTTTAAGATTAAGTTTACGATGTTCTACTTTAATGACAAAATAAACTACGTGATTAAAGTGGAACTTTAGAGAAAGTTGACATTTCATGCTTTTTGCCCACTGTGTGCCTTTTTTTTTCTCTGTACCCTAATAAGCTTTCATATGACAATCAGACAGTGGACTACGACTCGCCTTTTCACGGCGACTTTGATATCTGACGACTTCTTTTTTTATTTTGGGCACTGTGCGACTTTGTAAACGTGAGCTTTTCGAATTCTCTGACACGAAATGTCACTCGATCAACTTCCTTTTGTTGTTTATGCCACTATTTAAACCAATAAATAATACATTTTTCTTTGCCTCCACTTGGTATTCACTGAAATTCTTCTATTTTCCCTCTTGCTTTTGCTATTGCCTTTTCACAGAAGGCTGAGCTTAAGGGCTATTTATATTGATTTGCATATTCAAAGAGGCATAATTCTTGGAGGAGTTGGGGCGGGACAGCAGGCACGTGTACGTGCGTTACTTTTCACACTGACCGGGATTTATGTAGTGGAAGCACGTGGAAGTTGGCGTACGCACAGATTTATGCATCTGGATTTTTTTGTGCGTAAGCACATTTCCACTTTTGTCCGTATGCCATGTCAGTGTGAATTCTACGCACGGCATTTTACATGAGGCCCCTGGTCTTTTGTTTTTGAATCTTGCTTTTGGAGAAAGTGGATTTAGAAGTACAAAAGAATAAATGTTTTTTGTAGAGTGACTGCAAATTTTAATTCCAACGCAGTGGAATTGCCTAAATAAAAGGTTTTGTCTTGTTCTCACAACCACTCATGCACCTGAGTTACTGTCGAACACTACATGCTGAAGGATACTACAGTCACTAGTGCAAGTTACTGTGACTTGCTAGAGACCAATGTGAAGCCAGCTAGATAAAGTGGAAATGTCGAGAATAAAATCGACATGTCGACTTTTTTCTTGACATACACTTTTTTTTATCTTCACTTAGAATAATTCCATATTATCCTCTATCCTGGAGTGGGTGATTAAAATGGCCCTACTCATTACTGAGGTCATGCTGTCATCCATACAGGATATTTATTACAAAAGGAAGTACTGAAGAAATAATTTTTCATCATCTTAAACCACACACATATGCATATGCATAATAATCTTCCTGTCTTATAGCATGAATTATTGTAGCATTCAAGGCTATTCTTTATTGACGTAGCTCTGTTCAGTGATTTCTGTAAGCTATGTTAAATTTTTGATTTTTTACACCAGTGTGATTAGTGAAATGTACTTTTAATATTTTGTGACCATGAGTACACTAAATTGTTTTGAATTCAGTTAAATCATTACCTTATCCACCTGTTCCCATACTTGGTTGTAAAAAAAAAAAAAACACAATAGCTACTAGTTTTTGTTGAAACCATTTTTGTTATCTATAATAATAAAAGGCAAAGCCCTCACTGACTGACTCACTGACTCATCACTAATTCTCCAACTTCCCATATAGGTAGAAAGCTGAAATTTGGCAGGCTTATTCTTTACAGCTTACTTACAAAAGTTAAGCAGGTTTCATTTCGAAATTCTACACGTAACGGTCATAACGGTCGACAACATCCGCCATGTTGAACTTTCTTATTTATGGTCCCATCTTCACGAAATTTGGTAGGTGGCTTCCCTGCGCTAACCGAAACCGATGTACTTACTTATTTCGATGGTATGACGCCACTGTCTGCCCCCATATTGAATTTTCCAAACGTCACTAATTCTCCAACTTCCCGTGTAGGTAGAAGGCTGAAATTTGGCAGGCTCATTCCTTACAGCTTACTTACAAAAGTTAAGCAGGTTTCATTTCGAAATTCTACGTGTAATGGTCATAATGGTCAACAACATTCGCCATGTTGAACTTTCTTATTTATGGCCCTATCTTCTCGAAATTTGGTAGCGCTTTCCTGCCTAACAAACCAATGCGCATACTTGTTTCGGTGGTATGATGCCACTGTCGGCCGCCATATTGAACTTTTCAACAGTCTTTGTTACTTATGGGTCCATCTTCAAGAAATTTGGTACACGGGTTCCCAACGCTAACTGAATCCTACTTGCGTACATATATACGTCCATAGCCTGCACCTCGGTCACCGTGTGAGGTGGCTTTGGGTCCCCCATCCCAACGCCTCCCATGTTGTTGGCTGCCTGTCTATATAAGGCCGTCTGTCACTCCGGTCTCTACATTCCCTTCCTTGCTTCGCCACGGGATTCACGTCTCCCTACTGATAACTACAGCCTTTTTGTTTAATCCACGGCTTCTCCGCTGTTTTATTGTTCATTTATTACGATTATAGTTATTGTGTAGGTATTTTAGATTTACTTTACATTGCTCAGGTACCCATTTCCTTTATCATTCCAACCCCCATTACCATGTCTATCGAGGTGATCACTATTGATCAAAGAACTGTCACTTACCGAGTGGTTTCCATGCCCGGAGATAGCACCTACCTTTTCCATTCTCTTTGTTACATATTGCACGGCCATATCAGGCTCACTCTTGATATCCGGAGGAACATTCTGTCTTATGTATTGAATGACTGGGACAGGTTCAAGGTGTGGACTGATGACGGTACAGGAGATAATTATACTACACAGGAGCACTATAAGAGTGAAATGCTTAAGCCCTTCACCTATGGTTCTGCATGTGAGTTGATGGCTGCCGCTGAATTGTTCGGTTGTCGCTTTCAAGTTTACTGAAATGGCCAAATATTTTACACCTTTCGAAACCGCCAATCCCTCTTAAACATCTTAGATTGACAGGTGACGATTTCAGTAGTCGACACTTTGATGTTTATGAATGTTTAAACTCTCAAAAGCTGGATGTGATTTTATCGATGAAACCGGTTGTGTGCTTACAACGCTTGACAGATGCCAAATGTCACTTCAACACAGCAAATCCTGCAAATACTGTGGTAATTCAAACAAACCATGAAACTCAAAGCGATTATGACAGCAGCAATCCATGCTGTGAGATTTGAGACAAGATTACTGTTCACATGGCCAACTGTAAGTTACATGCTGAAGAGTAAGCTCAGTGCACAGCTTAGTCATGTTACAACCAGAGGGCCGAACTGACAACATGTTGTACAAAGAGATCCTTAACAAATAATTATTGGCATATTTTCCCTCAGTTTAAAATGGTTTAATTTTCTTCTTAATAAAAATTTTAATTCAGTACTTCGCTGCTTCGAAGCGCGGGTATTTTGCTAGTCGGATATAATTCTTACCATTAATTAAGTAGATTCAGTCCCTCATTCTGCACTTATTTGATTTTTTAAAAAATGCCTCACATGATTTGGTATAATTTTCTTAGAAATGTAACAGTATGGTTTATATTAAAAAATTAAGATACATGAAAAGTTGGATTTTCATGTTTTAAGCATTTCTTAAACATAAATTTAGTACAGTGAAAACAAGATGGAAATTATACTGTGACATTTGGGAGAGTTCCTGTGCTCATTTTAGTTTTGGAGATGGGGAGTACATCCATCTCTTTGCAAAGTCAAAAATGACATAACTGTCAAGTTACAGCGCCAGTCACTATTATAAGCATTAGCAATAACTGTATTTTAAAATTTAATCAAAATTATTTGTACTTTAACAGAAGTAACCACAGGTGCTTGAGTTCAACTACCTTATTGTGCTCCTTTGTATCTTTGAAGAAGATAGGCTATAACCTACTTTAATCCATGGCAATACAGAAGGGGTATGCTTGAATCAGGAGGGCCATTCATTTTAATAAAAAGGCATGAATAGAGATTTATTTCCTGAAAGCTGCTTCTAGACATTCATTAGATATTGTTCATGGCAGAGTACATTATGTCATATTTAGCTAGATGAAGTGAATGTTTATGTCATGAGTATCATGGAGCTTTTCTTTGAACCAAAAAAGCATTCAGTAAGGCCCAATTGTCAAATTGTGTACTTTTCAAATTGTGAGAAGTAAAATGACACCTTTTATTGGCTAACCAAAAATATAACAATACGCAAGCTTTCAAGGCAACTCCGGTCCCTTCTTCAGGCCTACATCTTGCCTTAAGAAGGGGCCTGAGTTGCTTTGAAAGCTTGTTTAATAGTTTTAGTTATACAATAAAAGGTATAATTTTGCTTGACGTCTCACTATATCCATAATGGCCAACACGGTACAACACCCTAGAACTGGAAATTGTAAAAAGAAAAAGTTTATGCCAGTTTTGATAAGGCTGCAGTATAGGGCTGCAACCATTAGTCGACTACTACAAAAAATCGTCGACGCGGATTTTTTTATTGTCAACGCGTCATAAATAGAAACTTCAATAGAGGCTCCAGTCACAAAGAACCACATTGGTTTTTGTAATTGCAATGCACTACATGAACGTCTTGGGGCAGTATCGTTTGTTATTGTTTGTTAAGACTGCACACAGTCCTACCAACGAAGAAGAACGTCTGAGGAGAAGAAGAATGTAGAGGAAAATAAACGTGGTTGCAATGGCGAGTCAGATAGAGTAGGGGGAAGGAGATGTAAAAAAAATTGAGATGGAAACTTTCTAATATGAGGGAGCACTTCACCGAAAAAGAAAAAGTTGAATGCAGATTGTGTAAAGCGGAGCTTTCTTTTCACGGCAGCACCATCGCGATGCATGAGCATCTGAAACGAAAGCATTCTGGAGATGTGATGCCGCCGTCTCTTGAGAATTTATGCTGGCACTGTTAGTTAGTTAGTTAGGGTCAAATCAGGAGGGGAGGGAGAGCGTGAACGAGACTGAGAAAATAAAAGTAAAAAAAGCTACCTTTTACAAGTAACAAATTTACTTCCAATCTGTCCGTTTTCAAATAATATTGTATTAGTGCGATGATGTTTTCTGATTGGTACTATTCAGGTCATACAATGATTTGTTCAACATGTCACATATATTTGTCTTTTTCTTCTTTTTTTTCCTCCTGGTGTTGCGCGCTGACAGCAGAAGGCGTGAGCTTATTCAGTGCTATCAGCAGCACTCAGGGGGCTGGTTGCTTTTGCTATAACAAGTTGACCTGGCGGCGATCAAAGCACATGTACTGTGCAAGACATGTACGTGGTCCACTGAGAAAAGAAGAGCGTTCATGGCACACCTTGCAGAGGAACATTCTTTCCTCTGCATGTCTTGGAGTCCTGTGCAGATTGGGCAAGATCGGGGGAGAAAAAAAAAAACACGGTCATTGATTACAACCGCAAGAAGGTACGCGAATGAATATGAATAATGTTGCATCCGTGCCACAATGTTTTCCGAAATGTACTATAAGGTCATAAAATGAATAATTCCAAATATCGTATATACCTATGTCTCTGTTTTTTTGTTGGTGAAGCTTTGACATCACAGGCCTTAAGGTGCATACTAATTCAGTGTATCAGGAACACTGAATAAAATTGAATAAAAAAAAATCAAGTGACAATGAAGATACAAATAAGGCAGATTTGCCAGCATTTGTGTGTCAACTTTTATCCATCCAGATCAGAGAATTTCCAGTTTGAATATCTCAAAACACCACTCACATCTACAGTTATTCCCAGTTGCAGATAAAATGTAACAGCGTCAGATCTCATGGCAGGGGTGGTAGTATGTATCGTGATCGTGACTGACAGAATAAAAGTGAAAACAAAAGGCAACTTTTACAAGTACTATACATTTAATACAGTGGTTGTTACAGACACAAATCAAATGTATAATATTAACAATAAGAGCTACTTACTACTCAAAACGGTAAATATACGAGGCAGTCAGGATCTAACCGGGAGGAGAACACAGAAGCTATTGTATCGTCCTTGAACCTTTTGTGAAAGTGTTTATTTGATCTTTGCACTTCAGGCTTTACACATTATATAGTTTATGTCAACATTTTGTCATTTATTACTAAAATATGAAAAATGTTTCAGTTTAAACAATATATTTTTTGGTTAAGTTAAATGTGCTTTTTTGTTTAAAGACTATGTGCACTTTAGTTTGTATTGTTTAATGTATTTCTTTTTTATTGTGATGGTCACACTAATATAAAAACATCTGATTATTTTCAAATTCATATGTTTCACTGGTTATTTTAATTTGATTATTATTAATTTTAATCGCATTAATGCAGAGACATCAGGGTGACATTCACAAGTTGACAGACGTGAGCAGATAAGGTAAGACTGGAGCCCAGAACAGGATGTGCAACCACAGGTCGCAGGCATGAAATAATCATGCCTAATCGATTAATCAAAAAATAAATTGAACGATTAATCGACTACCAAAATAATCATTAGTTGCAGCCCTACTGCTGTAACTTTCCCTTCATAGGCAACATACCCAGAAACATTTTAAGCAAACTGAGAGTAGGAAGAGACATTATTGAAGTGTTTAATATATTATGTAAGGAATTAGTACAGTGGATCCAGGCTGTTACTTTAAAATAAATTCAACTAGAACATGGGAGCACAGTTAGAAACATGTTAGGGTAAATCTTAAACAAACATGGAGAAACATAGACACATGGAATAAGTTACAGTTGGTAGAGAATATGACTTTAGGGACATTCGAAACTCGACTTGATAGTATTTTGGAAGAATTACAGTAGGTGGATAGGATTGGCAAGCTTTGTGGGCAGAGTGTCCTGTTCTCATCAAAATGTTTTGGTGTTCTAACCATAATTGTAATGGAAATGTAGGCTGTGATTAAAATCTCTGACAAGAATAGTTAAGATTTATTTTATTTAGATTAAGTTGAAATTTATTTTTAAATATATTTAATATATATTGTGACTGGCCGCCGGGTCCCTTCAAAACTAGATCCGGGGGAGCAGCCTTGGAGTGCACTCTACGTCCCCCGGAACGCTTTGTGGCAGCCCTCCTGGGTTATTATCAGGAGCCAAAATCGGTAGGAAGAGGACGAGGTTGCCTGGGAGGAGGAGTGGTGGTGCCAGAGGATTGTGTTGTGTGGAGTTAAGTGCTTGTGCGACTGTGTTGTGGCTGGAGGGATTACAGGGAAGACGTGCCCTCCAGCTGAAGAAAATAAAGTCTGTGTTGTTATTTGTACACATGCCTCTGGGTCAGTCTGTGCCGGATCAGGCACAACATAGCTCCTTTCTTACAATATATATAATATTTTAATGACCCCCCCCCATTTCACAAATTATCTTGTTTCGTGAGTCCCCCTGCTCATCCATGTTTTGTATAATGGGTAATGTTAAATATCATAGCATGTCTAGCAATGCTTTTTCCAAGTCAGTTAATAATATTGAATACAGGTTGAGCATCCCTAATCCAAAATGCCTGGGACCAGATGTATTTTGAATTTCATATATTTTTGGATTTTGGGATATCTGCATATACATAATGAGATATCTTGGGAATAGGAACCAAATGTAAAAAATGAAATTTATTTATGTTTCATTAACACCTTATACACAGATCCTGAAAGTAAATTTGTACAATATTTTTCATTACTTTTGTGCATAAGACAGTACTTTTGTGCACAGTATCATCAGCAGAATGTCTTTATCAGCCGGTACACAACAGCAACAACAAACAATAACAGGCTTTCAATCTACTGTATACAGAGCATAATCTAAAAACACAATGAATAATGCACATAGGACTGGCAGTGATAATGGTTGGTAACAAACTGGCATCCACAGAGCCTCAGAGCCTATATTCTTGCTAAGATGTGGCATGCTTTGAATCCTGCACTGCAGTTGGAAGTGCCACACAGCACAGCAGTTATCACACTTTTCACCTGCTGCTCCCAAAACTCTACAGACGTGTTGGCATTTGTAATTGAATTGAAAGGGAGACTGAAGAAATTGCTTGTAAAATGGCAAGTACCAGCTCATGTATTGTTCACATCTGTTGTCAGAGCACCACATGGGTAAGTGAGGTCAGGTATGTAATTTTCCACTTGTTTCGTCATGTAAGTGCTAGATTTTGTAGAATTTCAGATTTTGAAATTTTGGATTAGAGATATGTAACCTGTAGTACTTTTTATTTTGTGTCTTTAAAGATGCTGAAGACCAAATTACAAGATAGATCCTTAAAATGCATAACATATTAGCAATAAATGCCATAAAACAAAATAAAAAGAAAACAAACTTTTAAAGCAGTGGTTATCAATTCGTTCTAGGCCTCCCAGTGTACTATGAGATTATGTGAGAATCCCCTTCACAGGCCATATTGTTTACTTTTTGAATGTATGAAATGCACTTTAAAGGGGATTTTCAGAAAACTAACAGTCATTGTGCCCTGTATGTAACAACTTTGGAATATCGATTAAGTAATCTGCTTTAAAAAGAGAAGTGTAAAACTGCTGCTGTAGCTTGATTTTTAGTTATATAAGTATTATTTCATTAAATACAGTATGCTTACATTGGAATATGCATTCTAAACAAGGTGCAATGATAGCTCACACAAAAGATTATTGATTCAGGTGTTGTGTATTGTTTCGGTTGTGTATTGTAAAGGTTTTTGGAGAGAAATTCCAATACCTAATATGTTTGTGTTTAATTTAGTTGATATTGATGTAAAACAGAGGGTTTTATTCATATAAAGACTTTTTAAAACTTTGAAATGTTATACTCACTATTTTTCAGTCATTGGAAGCTCTTTTAATACATAAGCAGAATAATAGCCATTCATTTTAGGATATGTTATTTAGGTGGAGTAATGTCAGAAACCCTTAAGGTATAACGGGTGAATGAGATCGGAGAGAAATAAGGAGGTAATTGTCAAAAGGTTTGTTATGCATGGAAAGCTATCATTGGCAACAATGAAAATGAAATGAGGGTGAATAACTGAACGAAGAGGGGAAAATTAAGTTATATATAAAATGAGGGGCCTTGTACTGATCCTTGAGGCACATTATCAGTGACAAGTGAATTGTGAGATTGTAACTACAGTTGTTTAGTATAACAAATTGTGAATATTAGACAAGAATGCTGCTGCTCATTTTTGGTTGGGGCAAGAAAGTTTGATTTTTGTATCTCCAATTTTAGCCCTTTACACTGACTGCCGTTCAGTACATGGGTATACTCCTGTCTATTTATCCAAATCATGTGTTTTGCAACTGCCATCCAGAGAAGTTAGATCTATTGGTTAGTTGTGTCTTGTATTCCTTACATTAAGTGTAAAAGGGGGACAGGGTTTTTGCATCTGCTGCACCTGGTCTGTGGAATTCTTTACTTAATTGCATTAAAATGTCTCCTTCAACTGAACTATTTAAAACTAGACTGAGGACACATTTCTGTTCTCCATGTTTTCCGTGACTTTCCGTGATACTAATGGTTCCCTCCTCTTAGTTGCTTGTTTTTTTTAATTAATTTACTGCTGGCTGTATTTTGTTTTATTGTATGCTATTTCTATTTATTGTATGGTTTAATGTGAAGTACTTTGGTTACAGCATTACTGATGTTATATTAAATGTGCTCTATAAATGCATTGACAATGACAAGTATCAGTGAAAGTATCAATAAACAGCACCAGTAACAGCTAAAGAAGGTATAAGATTGATAAGCCGTAACTAAAATGGTGAGATTGGTTTTGTTACAAAAAGATCATATAGCAAAGAAAAATGTGAAACATTGGTTTTGATTTGGGGTATACTCATACAAGATAGACATGATAGAAGTGATTTGCAGCTGAGGTGTTGGTGACTGGCATTGAATTTGAATTGAAAAATAACTTTTATAAAGAAAACTACATTTCTGAAGAAAACTAAATAGGTTAGAAAATGTATGCCTGGCATAACATTGAGGTGCATTTGAGGACTGTGCAGGCACTGTAGACACCAAGAAACTAAGTTCAGTAGGTTCTAGAATCTTCTCTATTCATTTCAGGGTAGTTGGGGCCAAAGGGTATCCCCCTGGGACTGGGCAAAAGGCTGAAAACATCCCTAGGCATGGCTCTACTTTATCACAGGTATCACTCTTACTCATACACACACATCCACACCATATTCATATACAGTAACAATTTTCAGTTGTCAGTTTACATAACTTGAGTACTAGATTAATGAAACTTTTTTGTATTAATTCCTTCTGTGCTTGAGCATGTCTGACTGTAGTAATTATCAAGAAATGGGGCTTGCACAGCTATTCAGTTATTACAAATGTTAGGAAGTAACAGAAGTGAAAAACAAAATTTATTACAGCGAGTGACCATTATGGATAATGGGTGAATGTGGCACTGTGGTAAATTATGGGGTGACCAGATTTTCAAATTCCCAAACCAAGACACTTGCATGGCCATGTATGCCCACGCATAAAACCTACTCTTACAATGCCTGGTTTATCTCATCATCAGAGACGGATCAAGGCACAGGAAAAAACACCTTCAGAAATGCACACATAGGATTACACACGGTGGTTGGAGAATAAACAAATAAATGTAGGTGCTTTGTTTTTGTCTGCTTCTTGTTCCTTGTTGAGATGCAGTTTAACACTACAATTACCAGAGCCTACGAAAAAACTCGTAATTCCGTCCCACCTTAAATTGCTTCTTGAATCCCTTCACACCTCTCCGCCAGCGTCCTTTGTCCTCTAAATGTGCTGATAAAGAGAAGCTAGGAGCAGCCGGCTATTCCATCCCCCCACCAATTTAGAACGTGCACGAATTTCTCCCAGCTCATGCCTTGATTAAGTATCTGGGAGTGAAGTGGAGTTTTAGAGTGGAAATAATAGATCGTTATTTCGAACACACGCGTTTCATGTCTGTTCCGTTTCTACAGTAATCTGTGTCAACACATTGTTAAAATACACGTGTAATGCCATGAAAAGTGCACGTAGACACTTCATTTCGCAAACAAAACAAGTGCACTTTTATTCAAGACTACCTGTATAACCGAAGAAAAAAGAAATCAAGTTACAGTAGGCGATTGATACGACAGCATGGTGCAATGCTAAGAAGTGCTGATTTTCATTCTGTGCTATATAAAATCATCACATTCAAATATTAACAGTTCCCACACACCCAAGGACCGTCCTTCCTACATTTACGACACGTGTACTTGTTGCCGTGCACACACCTCTCTGTGCTATGGTTCCTATTACACTGAATGAGCACCTGACACTGTACTTTCTTCCCTGGGGGAAGGTCCCGCATCAGAGAATTTCCAGTTCCTGCATAAATTCACACCCGATTTGACGCTGTTCGTTTTCAAATAATATTGCATTAGTGCGATGATATTTTCACATGTATTGTCTCTTTCTTTCAGGTGTGTAATAGAAACCACAGCATAGAGAGAAGTGTGTGCATTGCTTCTTACAGGAAAAGGCGATAGAAAAAGTGCACTTGAATAAAAGTGCACTTTTGTTATACTTCTACACCAATATATGTTCCTGTGTTTGAACGACACGGGCAGATGGGGAGTGTCTGATTATTGCATATAGCGCCAAAGTTACTGCTCTTTACCATTCTTTCCTCTGCATGTCCTGGAGTACAAAAGAAACGGCATACAGCAACATGTGGGGACTGGCAGGACCAGTCAATAAAACTGAATAAAAAGAAAAGCAAGTGACGGTGAGATACGAAGAAGGCAGCTTCGCCAGCGTTTGTGTGTCAGAACTGGGTGGGGGGGCGTTAGTATGCATCGTGGTACACTGCAGAGCTATAGCGCGTCTTTAGTGAAAACAGACGTGTCAGATGGGGTTGTATGGAATGATTCTGAACGCGACTGAGAGAATGAAAAGTGAATTAAAAAAAAAAAGCTAACCTTTACAAGGATCATAAATTGCACCGGCTGTTACAGACTGAAATCAAATGTATGCTTTTATTCTAAAATAGTAAGACTAAGAGCAGTTTACTTCTCAAAACGGAGTGGTGCAGGATCGAACTCGCGACCTTTTAATTCCAAGGCGAGAACTGATTCCATTGCACCACAGAGGCAAGTATAACAAACTGCTGTCAATGTTGCATGTTAAAGCGGCTTTTTGTTTCTGCAGTTATATTTTTGAATAAAAGCGCAATTGTTGTGTTATATTTGAACCTTTTATGAAAATGTTTCTTTGCTATTTGGACTTCAGGCTTCATACATTATATAGTTTATGCCTACATTTTGTCATCTACTACTAGAATATAAAAAACGTTTCTGTTTTAACAATGTGTTTACACAGATTACAGTAGAAACGGAACAGACATGAAATGTGTGTGTTCCAAATAACGATCTATTATTTCCACTCTAAAACTCCACTTCACTCCCAGATACTCAATCAAGGCATGAGCTGAGAGAAGTTCGTGCACGTTCTGAATTGGTGGGGGGATGGAATAGCCGGCTGCTCCTAGCTTCTCTTTATCAGCACATTTAGAAGACAAAGGGCGCTGGCGGAGAGGTGTGAAGTGATTTAAGAAGCGATTTAAGGTGGGACGGAATTACAAGTTTTTTCGTAGGCTCTGGTAATTCTAGTGTTAAATGTAACACAAGTTAATAATCAAGTGGGATTCTATCTTGGATTTTGTGCATGCTTTTGTAATATATAAGTATATATTTATATAAATAAATAAATATATGGTAATGATGTTTGTTTCAACAAAGCAATGTTTGTGGCACTGAAAAGTTTCCTAGATGGGCAGCTTGTTAAAAAGGGACATTTTGATAATCTTCAGTTATTTATTTGTACATATAACCTGAAATTGGTGCTGTCTCTTGTCACTGGGACGTCTGGTTACCCTAGTAAATTATTGTGTCACTGAAATAGTCATGCCACAGTGTTCTTCATTCATACATAGTTAATGTTTTCTTTTCTTTGTTTGCATTTCATACTTTTGCAGTTAGGAAGTTCATGTAATTTAGAGTGTCTTTTGACCTTCTCCATAAGTGGACTGTTTTTATTTAGAGAATGTCTTTGTGGACGAGGAGGGTTCTCCATGTGGATTTGAGCAGCTTGATTGATTAGTGTTCGATCAAAGAGTGAGGGTTCCCTATGGGATTTTGAGTGTCTTGATCAATTAATAATAGTTAGAAGAATGAGTTGCTTCTGAGTTTACTATCAGTGGAGTTCAGTGGACTGTTTGTAGGCCAGCAGGAGGCACTAACAGAGTTAATATACTTGTTATGCCTGCCTTTCATTGTTCTCTGAAGTGCGCACATACAATTTTTAAGCACAACATTAAGTTGCACCACTCACAATTTTATAGTCAAATCCTTTGAAAGTTGACGCTAAACTGACCAACGACCACCTGTTGCAACAGGTATTCACTTGGAAATAACTGGTTTGTGAAAAATGGCAAAGCAAAGTTCTATAGCTGAATATATCAACAAATACCCAAGATTTGAAGAAGAAAGCTTTAAAGGGTGAGCTCAGACCAAAGAGACAACAGTCTGTGAAGAATTAGGTCCTCCATCAAGTTGTCAACATTTATAACAATTAGAATATTCTAAAAACATTCAGTTTTTATTCACAGGGATATGTGAAATATATTCTGCAGTATAGCAGGAAAACAATTTCTTTAAAATGTGCAAAAACAAATACATGCTGGCCTGTAGAATTGACTGGATTATAGTAATCAACTCACTCTTTAACACTGAAACCCCTCTCATCCATCAGAGTCCAGTTACAATGTAGGATGAACCTAAACATTATCTTTTCTTGCTCTGTGTTATTAACTTTTTTGAAGGTGACTAAAATCTTTTGATAAGTGATGTAGCATTTCTGTATTATTTTTGTTTGTTTTTGATTTTTACATTTGCATATAATGCAGTGGTTAGCCTCTGGTGGTTTAGGTGGATTCCATTATGAATGTATAGATAAAAAGGAAACATTATTTGTGAAAAAATGTAACATATTTTTGGTCAGTAGTCATTTTTGCAAATCTACAATATGACTCTGCTTTTATTTCTTATGTAATTGCAGAGTTGTGATTTGTAGATATTTTAAATCAAGTGTGAATGATTTGAAATATTCTGGTTGTATATAATCTATTAAAAAAGGCACACAGGTAATTTGGGTAATTATTTTTAACACCTAGACAAATGCAATATTCAATATACAATATTATCCCAGCTTGAAGAACGGATGATTGAATAAATTGTTCGTGTCTGGGTAGTTTAAAAAAATGCCACTTCAGTAAATAAGGTTTCAAGTGTATTATATAATATGTGCAATTTTCATATTATTGCATAATAGCAAAATACCCACGCTTCGCAGCGGCGAAGTACTGCCTTACAATTTTTATTAAGAAGAGAAGTAAACCATTTTAAACTGAGGGAAAATAAACCAATAATTATTTGTTAAGGATCTCTTTGTATGCCACGTTGTCAGTTCGGCCCTCCGGTTGTAATATGACCAAGCAGTGCGCTGAGCTTACTCTTGAGCATGCAACATACAGTTGGCCATGTGATAAGCAATCTTGCCTCAAATCTCACAGCTTGGGTTGCTGCTGTCATAATCGGTTTGAGTTTCATGGTTTGTTCCAATTACGTTAGTATTTTGCAGGACTTGTTGTGTTGAAGTGACATTCGGCATCTATCAAGCGTTTTAAGCATACAACCCGTTTTCATCAATAACTTCGCATCTAGCTTTTGAGAGTTTAAACATTCATAAACATCAAAGTGTCCACTACTCAAATCGTCACCTGTTTTTTGCAAATTTATTCAAAATAAAAAAACTGAGAAATCACATGTACATAAATATTCACAGCCTTTGCTCAATACTTGTCGATCCACCTTTGGCAGCAATTATAGCCTCAAGTCTTTTTGAATATGATGCCACAAGCTTGGCACACCTATCCTTGGCCGTTTTCACCCATTCCTCTTTGCAGCACCTCTCAAGCTCCATCAGGTTGGATGGGAAGCATCGGTGCACATTTTAAGATCTCTCCAGAGATGTTCAATTGGACTCAAGTCTGGGCTCTGGCTGGACCACTCAAGGACATTCACAGAGTTTTCCTAAAGCCACTCCTTTGATATCTTGGCTGTGTGCTTAGGGTCGTTGTCCTGCTGAAAGATGAACCGTCGCCCCAGTCTGAGGTCCAGAGCGCTCTGGAGCAGCTTTTCATCCAGGATGTCTCAGTACATTGCTGTAGTCATCTTTCCCTTTATCCTGACAAGTCCCCCAGTTTCTGCCACTGAAAAACATCCCAACAGCATGATGCTGTCACCACCATGCTTCACTGTAGGTTGTAAAATGAAGCCACTCGACACACGTATAAAAGGTTTGGGGCAGCCACCCATATAATATTCCTAGCTGCAAAGGAGTCTTTTAAGTTTCAGCACTGATGTAATCAGTACGGAGTCCAAAACAGAACTGCTCAAGGGTTGAAAAGATGGCGGTTATAAATGATCAAACAGGAAGTGACATATTAACAGGAAGTGATGTTGGTTGACCGGAAGTGATGTCTCTCTGACATCAGTCTGGGAATCGGGACAGGAAGTGACAATCTTCTGGGCCCCGGAACTGGAAGTGACGTTTTCCTGGGCGCCGGAACTGGAAGTGACGGAACTGGAAGTGACGTTTCCTGGGCGCCGGAACTGGAAGTGACGTTCTTCTGGGCGCCGGAACTGGAAGTGATGTTCCTGATTCAGATAGGCTTTCCTGTGGCTGGTCTGCAGAGATAGCAAGAGAAGGTTTATTGCACCCCGCCCTCCCCTGGCCTGGCGTGGAATTACTATTACTTGGTCCACACAACGTCCTCCTATTCACACGTGTGTGACAAGGGATAGTATTGGCTTGGTGATTAGCGGTGCCTGGTTTCCTCCAAACGTGACGCCTGGCATTCTCACCAAAGAGTTCAATCTTTGTCTCATCGGACCAGAGAATTTTGTTTCTCATGGTCTGAGAGTGCTTCAGGTGTCTTTTGGCAAACTCCAGGTGGGCTGCCATGTGCCTTTTACTATGGAGTGGCTTCCGTCTGGCCACTCTACCATACAAGCCTGATTGGTGGATTGCTGCAGAGATGGTTGTCCTTCTAGAAGGTTCCTCTCTCCACAGAGGAGAAACACTCTGGAGCTGTGACAGTGTGACCATCGGGTTCTTGGTCACCTCCCTGACTAAGGCCCTTCTCCCCCAATCGCTCAGTTTAGATGGCCATCCAGCTCTAAGAAGAGTCCTGGTGGTTTCAAACTTCTTCCACTTACAGATGATGGAGGCCACTGTGCTCATTGGAATCTTAAAAGCAGCAGAAATATTTCTGTAGCCCTCCCCAGATTTGTGCCTCGAGACAGTCCTGTCTCGGAGGTCTACAGACAATTCCTTTGACTTCATGCTTGGTTTGTGCTCTGACATGAACTGTCAACTGTGGGACCTTATATAGACAGGTGTGTGCCTTTCCAAATCATGTCCAATCAACTGAATTTACCACAGGTGGACTACAATTAAGCTGCAGAAACATCTCAAGGATGATCAGGGGAAACAGGATGCACCTGAGCTCAATTTTGAGCTTCATGGCAAAGGCTGTGAATACTTATGTACATGTGATTTCTCAGTTTTTTCATTTTTAATAAATTTGCAAAAACCTCAAGTAAACTTTTTTCACATTGTCATTATGGGGTGTTGTGTGTAGAATTCTGAAGAAAAAATATGAATTTAGTCAATTTTGGAATAAGGCTGTAACATAACAAAATGTGGAAAAAGAGATGCGCTGTGAATACTTTCCAGATGCACTGTACATCGGTTTCGGTTAGGACAGGGAAGTCGCCTACCAAATTTCGTGAAGATGGGGCCATAAATAAGAAAGTTCAACATGGCGGACGTTGTCGACCGTTATGACCATTATGCGTAGAATTTCGAAATGAAACCTGCTTAACTTTTGTAAGTAAGTTGTAAGGAATGAGCCTGCCAAATTTCAGCCTTCTATCTACACGGGAAGTTGGAGAATTAGTGATGAGTGTGTCAGTGAGGGCTTTGCCTTTTATTAGTATAGATCAGGGGTCCTCAATCCCAGTCCTGGAGAGCCGCAGTGGCTGCAGGTTTTTTGTTCTGACCTTGTTGCTTAATTAGAAAGCAATTCTTGCCAATAAAGCACTAACAAGCTATGAAATTAAAATAGCTGTTTAAGACAAAATTAAGCAATAAGGGCTCAAAATCACTAAAGTGAAGCAGAAGTGTTACTTTAGCAATAAGTGCTTTTTATTAAGCAACTGGGTTGGAGCAAAAACCTGCAGCCACTGCGGTTCTCCAGGACCGTGATTGAGGACCCCTGGTATAGATGATTATATTGAAAAATAATAAGTGATTTTGGCATAAGCTAGCCTGGATTTTAGAAGGAACATTTCCATTGACTGGAAGGTACAAATATACTTTATTTACTATTCCAAAGCACAAATGGACGAGTTTTTGGCATCTGGGGCAGTAGATTTATCAGTATTTAGACGTTACCTCCCCAATAAATAGAAAACCCCCAAAATCATCAAAATGCTTCATTTGATTTGGTTGAAATTTGGTGATGTTATAAAAAAAAAAAAAAAAGAAAATTGCTTGACCCATGCTTTATTTGTCAATATTCATTAATATTATACTAACTTGAATGCTTTGCGCTTTATGCAAATTAACAAACCAAAGGGTACCACTAACCAATAGGGTGGACTGATGACTGAAGAAGGGGCAGTGTCGTAGACAGGAAAAAAAGTGATGTGATCACGTTTGCTGTGTACAGTGAGGTTCTGAAATAGAAAAAGTTTGACGAACCTCAAGAAAGATGCGAAGTTCAACGGTTAGCAATAAATCTCGAGTGCCAGCACTAGTGCCATGCGCCGTGGCCACAAGCGAAGGTGTTACTAGAAGAAAAAAGGTTGGGAGAGAACAGTAGAGGTGGAAGTGGTATCTTTGAAGCCAAAATAAGCCAGTACTGATACAGAGGTGTCCGGAGAGTTGTAGGGGCTTCAGAGACTTGGGCACTAATCCATTGTGCCCAGTCCCTGATCTTTTTGGTTTTTTTTTTTTGGTTTTTTTTTGTTTTGATGTACATGATGAATAGCAGTAAGCCCCTGATCTTTTTGGCCTTTATATACAATATAGCGCCTGATCAATGTTACACCATTATATGAATATGAGCCCAAAGGGATTAATTAACCATCCAATATTCGATTCTATATACATGTAAAACTATATGTGAGAAAGAAAAAGGGCTAAGGCACTGATAGCTGCAAATCCTAGAAATGCCTCTGTAGACCAACGTCAAGGTTGTCCGCATGCAACTCCATTGTAATATACATCTATAGACTTTGAAAGGGGATCCCCCGTGCGCCTGCTTGGTTTGAACACGAATGCCCCGCTGTCTGAAATTCTTTACAAATGCATTTGCATATGCAGACTTTAAAGAGGGACCACATACAACTGATGTAAAACACAAAAAGAAATACTTTAGTGAAAGATGAAAATTATAAACATTTAATAATGATGATAATATGTACTCATATTGTACATTGCTCCTCTTAATTGACTGTTTCAATTTAAAAGAACACACTTTCCTATAAAATTGTGTTTTGCAGTGACTGTTAACAAAAGCCAAATTACTAGGCAGCAATTGATCTAATGCGGAAGTGTTTTTCTCATGGACAATTGTATTTAACATCTTCAAGAATAAGCAGCTCCAATGACCTAATAATATTAATTCTTATTACCAAGCTGACTAACAACATTTGCTTCCTGGGCAACCCCGAGTAACACAGCTAGTTTTCTATAAATTTGAATGTGCTGCCAAATAAAAAAACAAAACAGTCTAAAAATAGGTGAAGCTTGTTCTTTTGACGTACTGTACTAATGTTTTGTACACCATCAAATGAAAAAACAATTTACATGAAACCTGACTCTTCCCTTTGAATCATATGCTTTATTTGAACTCCAGATTTAGTAAACCTACACACTAGTCTCATATCAATCCACATGAAATCACAGTTTCACTCACTGTCTTGAGTTAATAAAAACACAGAATTCATTCCTTAGCCACACAGAATTTCCAACATTACGTAACCCTGTGTTACTTAAAGTCTGCCAAACCTGTTCTTATCAGAGTTTCCAGGTTCCTTTTGATGGTATAGGAGACTGTACTCGCTGACACATTGGCTTTCTTTTCATTTCCTCTAACGGAGAGCCCAACACTTTTAAGGATTAGAATTGTCTGTCTGTCTTCCTTTGTTACTTGCCTTTTCTTGCCATTATGATAGCAGTATACACTGCAATTTTGCCCACATAATGTTTCAAGGGGTGTAGTTTGTAGTTTGTTCTAACAGTGTTTTTATACAGAGGGCTGATAACAAATCAACAAAAATTGGTACACCAATGGTAACTGCTTGCGTCGACTTTAAAGACTTAATTAGTTTCCATTGCTGTCTAAAAGCAATAAGTTGTTTACCCATTAATTGTTCCTTGAAAAAGGCTA
Source organism: Polypterus senegalus (assembly GCF_016835505.1). Lineage (NCBI taxonomy): Eukaryota > Metazoa > Chordata > Cladistia > Polypteriformes > Polypteridae > Polypterus > Polypterus senegalus. Next base: position 79,780,514 of record NC_053158.1, read on the forward strand.
ATTTGTATAAATGAAAATTAATTTAATTTTTAGCTTTTTGTGACGTAGACTTTATTTATTTAACCTCTGGTAGTTTATTGATTACCTTTGTACCATTTCAGGTTATTCACTATGTCTGAACTGGTTACATATCGCTGAAAACTGGAAAGTGGGAACTGGTACTAAAACTTTTGACCGTTAATATACATTCTGTTGCATATAAAAGATGTAATTGAGTCAGTGTATCACCTAAAAGTAAAAGAAACATCGGCAAAGAGAAATAGAGGGATGTAATATAAAAAAATTAGACTACAATGAGAAGATTTAATTTGAAAATTTAGTGAAGGCAGTTGCCTGTTTCTAAGACCTAGGCAAATTTAATGTTTCAGAGATTGATGTAATTTATTGCTTTATACGTGTAGTGAATTTTATTTCAACTTGCAGCACCCTGGAGGAGAAGAAGTTCTAAGAGAGCAAGCTGGGGGGGATGCTACGGAGAGCTTTGAAGATGTTGGTCATTCTTCAGATGCTAAAACTTTGACTCAGACATATGTTATAGGCGAGCTTCATCCAGTAAGTATATGTATTACTGTTTATTACAACAAAATAGCTAGATGCAGTATATTGAGAGTCCAGGAATAGTGTGAAAATAGAGCCTCCTTTTCTCTTTTTTGAGAAGGGGAATTCAAAATGTTTTTTTTCTCTCTGTTTAAGGCATAAAAATGTGTTATTCCACGTATAAACTACAGCAGCAGGTGAAGGGTTTGTACTGACATGGCCTAGAACGTTAAGTCTGAATAAATTCTCATCTTTTTAACACTAAGGTTCTCTTACTTGAGATTATTGCTTCTGATTGTCAAGTACATTATTAGGCTATGTAATGTACACAGCTAGGACATGCTTTATTACAAATGCATTTAATAATTTTAAAATAGCCTTTTTCCAAATACTACTATTACTTATTAAATTGTTTTTATGTTCTTATGTGCTTTTGATTGTTTGGCATTCTCTTTTAATGCTAGTTTTACTTGTTTCAAAGATGGTCAAAGAAGTATTTTTAACATTTATTGAGTCAGTCTTTGAATATGTGAATAGTGTACATAGTTTTTGGGACTTAACAGGTTATTTCTTTCTCTGTGAACTCATGATAAGTTAAAGTGTGTAAATGATATCTTTTGGTCGCAATTAACATTACCAAACAATCTCTTTCATGCATTTACCTATTTGTTTGTTTTGTTTTGTTTTGTTTTGTAAGCAGACAGGTAAAATCTGCCTTTGTGAACAATTTTTAAAATTTGTTTCTATAAAATAAGAAAATGAAAAATGCATATAGATTACATTTTCGTCTCTTTTTCTTTTTCTTTCCGTAGGAAGATCATCCAAAAATTGCAAAACCAGTGGTGAGATGTACATTAATGAAAACAATAAAAATATATAATAATAATAATTCTTTGCATTTATATAGCGCTTTTCTCACTAGTCAAAGCACTCTATAGTCTAGTTATTATTAGTTTTAGGAGCAATATTCCACCTTAATAACTACAATTCTCTTGTTATTTTAGAGTAGACTTTAAAAGTGCTTTGGGTTATCACATGAAAATGCTTTACTATTCTTGTCTATTTTTAACCCTTGAGTATTTCAGAGTATGTCATCACAGTAGTGTAATGTGAATAATGTTTAGGTTATTCTACATATTTTATAAATTTTTTTCCACTCTTGACTTTCAGGAGCCACCACTTAAAATGATGCCTGAAACAAGGTAGGTTTATTCCCCCCTTTTTCTTCATAGGACAGTAAGCATAAGAGTGATAAGTTTATTAATAAAATGTTAATGTGTGAATGCTAACTTTGTTTAAAAAATAAATCTTCAACAAACCTGTAGTGCACTGTTACCGTCCACCAAACCCACATTTGCTCCTTGCTTTTTTATCTAACAAGAGATACTTGACAGTGATCTTATTCCACTTGTCAGGAACACTGGGCTATATCTTAATATGCCTGAAAAGACCTTTGTATTAACAGCTGTTGCACTTTAACATTTAAATTGTTAGGAGAGTATTACATGGAGATCATCGACAACATTAGTTTAGAACATTCTTTTGACATTAGCATTACATTTTTATCTTTTCCTTTGTACAAAGGCCATTGTGAAGGCAAGCATTAAGGTCAGCTAGTGGTTTATTTATAAGAATTTATTTGTCAGTTGTGAGCAAAACTACTTTTCACTTTTTAGCAGTTATTTGACTCTAAAATATTTTATTGCCTCACATTCTTTTAAATTCATTACTTTATATGTATCTAGGGCAGCTTAAACACAATGCAGAGTTTTGCGATGAAATCACATGTTACAAAACATAGTGTAAGTCTCACTTTATATTTGCAGTTTTATATAAAATACAATTACTAATGTGGCTTTATTGGTAAAATCACAGATGTTATGTTAGTATGACTTTCTTCTTCCCCAAATTCTTTGGATGCTTTGCGTTTGCATAAGCGATTGAATGTCTACAACACCGCTTGTGGTATTTTTGTATTGTGTCTGTACTACTACCGGAATTCCAAAAAGGATGTATAGAATATATTGGGCTTCCAAAATATTGTAATATGTTTTTTTTTTTGCTAAATAGACAATAAGGCAATAAGCAAAAAAAATTCAACACGTGCCTTATAAATAAAGGACCATTAAAGAAATATTAAAGTGGTGCATGGAAATGTGATTTCACAGTAAAGTATAAAACTGTGAGGTATTATAGGTTTCTAGGGTTATTATATTTTGTAAATTTCCCATAGCCTGAAAGCTATGTGGTATATTGTGTCTGTTGCTGGTCCTGGCCATACAGTAACAATAAGTCCTTTTTGAGAGGTCATTTGTTAAGTGAAGATAAAACTCTATATTTCTAGTGTTCACATTCAGTCTACTAATTCTGGTAAGGGTTCGCATTGCATCAGGTGATTTTTATCACCCATGAAGCAACATATTTATCTTTGTTTTTAATGTTAAAAGGGCACATAATTGAAACGAGCATTCAATTTCATTATAACAATATTATATTGAATTAATTTGATTGAGGAACACCACTGAGTACTACTTAGAATGGTTCAGCCTTAACTTAGGAGTCCGTGAGTCCGGATGATTGGACAGGGATGGTAAGGGGCATGGTATTTGGTTCTTTTTTTACACATGAGAACAGAAGGAACCTAGAGGCCTGAGCATTGGCAAAGATTGACTGATCCATCATGTTATGTAAGGTTTAGAAGATAACTTTAATAGCTTTTGGTATGAAAAGGATTACCACAGCTGATACACAGATCAAGTGTACTGGTTTCAAAACTTAAGTCCAGCTGTTTTCTGTGTTTTTTTGTTTTACACATTTTCCACTTGTCTTCATGGATTTTCCTGTGCTACTCCAGCTTTCCTCCTAGATCTTCAAGTTATTGTAGGTTAGGTTAACTGCCCCTGTGTGAACTTCCACTAACCCTACTATGCTTCTCTGCTGCAGTGCTGCTACCCTTCCTAGTGCACACCCTTGAGATGCCCCAGTACATCAATAGTCATATCCAAAAATAGAGTAGAGAAAGTGAGGACACAGCAACAAGTATGGTGCAAAAAAGTAGAGTTCTTTTTATTTAAGTCAGCCAAAAAACTGTCAAAAATGTCTAACTCTTCAATAAATAATCTGTACAATAATAGTGCTTATAGTAAGAAAGTTAAAAAAACTAATAATAATAAACAGAATAAGAATCACAGTCAGATTGATTCTTCCCTTTCGTTCCCTAGTTCTCTCTTGTTCACTCATTGGCCTGCTCTGCAAGGCTGAGACTTCAGGAAATGTGGCCCACCAACTGGCTCCTGATACTTTCATCTTTCCACTTCCATCAGTACCTGCAAGGACCTCTTGGTCCAACCTCTTTACATTGTTTGATCCTCCCCTGGAGCGCCTTTCCTCTTGCTCCACTGCTCGACATCCCTAACCACTTAGGCTGTTCTCCATTTCACTGGCCTGACTGCACAACTCTGCTCTCCCCTTCTTTCTTGTCCTTGATTTTTTTTCTTCATCTTTCTTTTTCATTTTTTTTTCCTGCCCTCTCTGACCTACTCAGACGTTTATTATAGTCCTGTGAGTGTAGACGCTTTCATAACAAACCACAGATCACTAATGAGGGATAGCTATGCCAACTGTACTCATACATGTGAACGAGTACTCAGCCAGTTCCCTAATTATGCACTCTAAGGCTGAATGACTTTCCTGCCATACACACCTATACTCTCAACATCTGAGCCACGCTATCCTGCACATGATTTAGCCCGCTGATCACGCCTCAGACCCTTGCCACAATTCACCCCAGGCCTGAATAGGCTCCAGTGTCCTGCATGCTTGAATTGGATTATGCAGGTTTGAAAATATTGCATTAATATTTAGTAGCCTTTAGTCACCATCACACATGAGAATAGGTCAATAAAAACTGTCAAATTATTCACTTCTCTTTTTAATCAGGTTTCGAAATGTTAAAATTGTAAAGATACTAGTGACAGTTAGAGGAATGTTATCAGAACACTTTGTGTAAATATTAAAAACTGTTTTTACTAACAGTTGTAAATACATGGTTAGTTATATCCAAAGCATATTGATTATTTAAAGATCTTGAACTTGATATTATTTGAAATGCTAGTTGAATAGGAATTCAAAGGAATATGTAAAGGCATAGAAAGTTGAAAGATATATGGAATACATAAAATGTTATAGGAGCCAAGTATGGTGGCAGTAGTTGTGTACTCTAGGCCCTGTTGATTACTGGAATATTTCAGTTCAGTGCAAATTGTATAGTCTAAAGATTAAGTTGTAATTTAAATAAATTCATAAAGAGCCACATGGGCACTTAATGTAGGATCTTCCATTTTGTTGTTATTATTAAATAAAACAAAAAAAAAATTATGTTTCCAATGTAACACTGTAGCAGAGAAAGATTTGAAATATAGTAAAAGCTATATATAATATCTCTCCATTATAAAAAAAAATCCAGGAAAGGAAAAGCAGGGCGACAAGATGTGATCTTCTCGGAAGTTCTCGGAAGACACTTAAAAGACCTGCGAGACCCAATCAATATCAAATAAGAGCACCGCCAGCAAAACGCTCAGTTATGTAAAGGCACATAGCACACACAGATCCTGTGCTCTCAGCACATATAAAGCGTATAAGGACAATACGTTCTAGATGAAACTTCAACAACTAAGCAAAGAAGAAAGAGCAGCACAGAGAAAAGAGACCCAAAAGCGTTGGAGAGAAAAAAAAGGCAGATAAGAGATTATGAAAGCAGTGGAATTCGAAAGGCTCAAACAAACAATGGCACGATACACATGCAGAGAAAGGTAAAGATATGAAAGCAGTAAAATCTGAAAGTATTGTAGCGTCCCAGCCAGGTTGAAGCTTATTTGTTTTAAGTGACTGTTAGGTCCGATCGAGGGAGTGCGGAGTACAGCACGGAAGACTGATAGCGGGGCATTGATTGATACGGTGGGGGGTTGTGTTTGTGTTTGGGGTTACGAAGTCGGCGATTGTTCAAGTACAACTTTTGTGACACTATTACCTCAGTCGGTACAGTATCAAAAAAAAGATAGTAAAGATCGCATTAGCGCAAACAAAAGGAAATTATCTGGACCAGGTGTTATTGAAAAAATAACAGGACAAAGCGAGGTCAAAAATAAAAGGCAAAGAGCAGAAAACAAAGTCTTTTCGCCTTCGCATCATTCAATACACAAAACATAGACTTACACAATAATGGACCATACGCTATGAGAATCTGTGGTCCCGCAACAATTAAAGCAACGACAAGTTTAATTTCAAAGAAAACACAATTCGGTCAGGTGTATATTTATGATCATGGAGAAGTGATGCAAATTTTAACAGGCGACAAGAGATGTAATGTATATATTCCGCGAATAACATTAGACACCAAAGGAGATCTTGATATACCATTCGTAATAAAATGTTTACAGTTTCCTGTGAGAATAGCTTTTGCTATGACAATTAACAAATCACAGGGACAAACAGAAAAAGTCGGATTATTTATTGGAGAAACAGAAACAATATTCACTCATGGGCAGTTATACGTTGTGTTGTCACAATGTGTCTCCAAAAACGGAATCAAAATTCAATGCGATCTTGAAGAAAAGGTAATTCCAAATATTGTTTTTAATGAAGCTTTAAAGTAAAATGCAAATAATGAAATTGAAACAATTCCAAAGAAAAAAAAAAAAAGGATTTTAAAATTGTTTATCAGATTAACCAAACACAGGGGTTGGCAAGCGAAGTGGGCAGGGGGCAGAGCCCCCCCTAGTACTTTATGAGGAAAATGCAATGTATTGGAGTACATATTCACAGGAGAATAATGAGTTTTAACACCATATAATAAAACAGTTAACCTCCCTAAAGGTTGTCATTTATCCCATTTCATGGCTTCATGGATCTTGAGGATTTCTTTTTACTATATTCATGTTTTTGCCTAGTGGCAACATGAAGAACTAGATTGAGGTAAACAAAGGCCTCATGATGATAGCATTTCATCTCACACTGGCTCTTGTGCTAATTTTAGTATGTGTCAATCCTCTTACATATGTCTCTCTGACACTTTAAAAATATTTTTGTTTTAATTGTAACTTAAAAAATTGTTATTTCTTTTTTCTGTTTTTTTTTCAGTTGTTGGACCAGTTGGGTAATTCCAGGAATAGCAGCAGCTCTTGTTACACTGTTGTATCGATTATATGTGACTGAAGAATAATGGAAATTAAGATAACTATGGATCAAATTCATATAGTAATGTAACTATTTGAAATATAATAATCAATTCTAGCTCAAATTCAGAGTATTCCCTTTTTATTGTACATGAAGGTTTTTTTTCCTAAAACTCAGAAGATTAAAAATATTTATTTTGAGTATACCTTTTGAGCCATTTACTGTTTTCACAATGTAATTTGATGTATAGATGATCATGTTCCACCAGCATGAAAAAGCTTACTTTTAGCATAGTTAAGATGCTTTATCATGAAAGCTGTAGAATGTCTATGGATTTAATCTGATATTTTGTATGTTTCTAATGAAAATAACTTTTCTTGTCTTAACACAGACATGTAATCTGTCTAAATACAATAAATGTGAATTAAATTTTCAATTAAATATATTATCATTCTTTACTACCTTTGGAACTTGTTATCACAAGATGTAGTAATTCACCACACTTTTTGTTCAGTAGACGATCTGCCTAATTCATATACTAAGCACTAAATATATACCATTCTTGCCTTGTTTTAAACAACAATAATAGGAAATATTGAAAAGCACAGCAGTTCTCTAGACTTTTTTATTTCACATTCTTAACTTCTGACACATAGGTACACAACAGGACCAACAACACTGATGTTTAATGCTGCTTAAAATAAATTTATCACATGATTAAAATTACTATATCCTTCCCAACACCCCACTGGAACACCACAGAAGGGTACCAGTTCATCACTGGACCCACACATAAATGCACACAGAACCAGTTTAGAGTTACCACAAAAGTAACACCTATATCTTTGGGGATGTTCGAAGAAAACCAGAGTATCAAAAAAATCTCCTGTTCAGACCCTAGAAGAAAGTGCCGTCTACACTTGGACATCAACTGTGTGTGCGCGATTTAAACTTGGGGTGCTTTTATATGTGAGCAAAAACGCTAACCACCAAGCCATCTGTTAGTCTTAGCCACAAAAAAATTATATTCATAGTAATCTGAAATATTAAAAAATCATTAAGATCCATCAACACTTGGACATTTGCATGTTTTTATTCGTTAGGAAATTAGTGCAAAATCTTATCATTACTTAAAGGAAATTTCTGGTACCATCTGAACTGTAAGTTGTATTATAATTTACCCAAAAGTGTTAATTAATTGATGTGTTTGTCAAGATGTATCATACCTGAACCTCAGGCAGCATTAACAGTTGTCACTTCACTATTATTCAGGGGTTTTTTTTATTTTGCAGCAAGCAGTCAATCATTTTCAAATTTTGACAGTTAGGGGCATAAACTGAAGAATGAAGAGTTATCACATGATGAATTAAATTAATCTAATAGTGGCATTAGATTTGAAGTTTCTAATTTCTATGTCAATATAAAATGAACCACTTTGCAGGTAAAGTCATTCACCTGTTGTACACAGTGCACCTCACGCACAGTTCTGTCAATGAGGCAGCATTTAAACTTAACATGGCTTATATGGTCACAAGAGAGTCAAGTTCAAACACCCAAATACAGTAGCCATGATTATTCACACTGGCTATGGCAGAATAAATATTTGCTTACACTGCAGCTCATTTATTGTGAAGCATCATTGCTGTTTGGTGTATGTTACCAGTTCATTGGAATTCTTACTGCATTTATTTTTTCAGTGAAAACAAGAACAATATCTGGTGAGTCCAGCACGACTTGTTCCACATTTACAAATACAGTATATGATCTGAATTTACCAATATATTCACAAAACTTAGCACTAAAGTTTATTTTTCAAAATGCAATCCACTTTAAAAGTAAATCTTTACAAAAAAATTTTATTTTTCATGAAACTAAAATATGAAACATTTTTGCCAGGATTGGAGCAATGCATTACTGTTGTATTAACTCCTTCGTTCATGGTTTGTTTAATTTAGGATGTTGAAATTTAGCAAAGATGAAACTGAAGCTATAAGGCAACCAGGATCGCCTTGGAGCTTTCACCTCAACTCATAAGTTCAAAACTTAAAGCAGTAAAACTTTTTTTTAAACACAAAAAAGGTTCAATATATGTAAAAAAATAAAATAGGCATATTGGCAATTTAATAAAGGCAGAAAATGCTTATTTATACAGTGCCTATAAAAATTATGCCACCCCTTAGGAGCTTTTCACATTTTATTATTATTATCCAACTTTGGGTCACATGGGACTTAAATTAACACTAATCAACAGAAAAAGACTCATTAATGTCAAAATGAAAACCGATCTCTTAATTACAAATATAAAGCACAATATAACGTGTTCTTGTGAATAGTCACCCATTCAAGTCTGTATTTATTAGATACGCCTTTGGCAGCCATTGCAGCATTGAGGTCACTCTCTGTCTGCTTTGCACAGCTGGATTCTGCAATGTGTCCACAGTCTTCTTTGTAGAATTGCTCAAGCTCTGCCAGTTTGCTTGGGGATTGTGAGTGAACGGCCTTATTAAAGTCCAGCCATGCATTCCCAACTACATTGAGATCTAGACTTTGACTCGGCCACTTCAGAACATTAATATTGTTGTTTTTTAGCCATTCCCATGTAACTTTGGCTGTATGCTTGGGGTCATTATCTTGTTGGAAAACAAATATTCTCCCAATGCGTGGGTTCGTACAGTCTGCATCAGGTCTTCCTTCAGGAATTCCCTGTATTTTGCTCGTTTTTACTGTCTACCATAACAAGCTTTACACAATCTGCTGTAGAGAAGTATCCCCCACAGCCTGATGCTGCCACCTCCACCATGTGGGGATAGTGTGTTTTTGGTAATGTGTAAGGTTTCACTTTCATCAAACATGACATTTAGTCTGATGGTCGAAAAGCTAAAGACCACAGAACCTTCTTCCTGCTGCCTTCAGAGTCTTCTGCCGAAATGCTGTGTGTTTCTTTAACAGTGGCATTTTGGTTTTTTTGTTTTTTTTTGCCATTCTTCCAAAAAGCTGAGACAGTGAAGCACCTGAGAAACAGTCATTGTATGCACGGTCTGTCCAATGTTAGCCCCTACAGCTTGTGACTCCTTCAGAGTTATGTGAGATCTCTTGGTGGCCTCCATCAGTAGTCTTCTTCTTGTATAATCATTCAATTTTTGTGGCAGTTTTACAGCTGTTCTATTTTAATGGAGCTACTTGGAGTATTCTTTTGTCTTCACTGTGTACATTAGGCCATGAGACTGACTTACCACAAGTTGGACCTTCTCGATAAGGTGCATTTATACTACAATCAACTGAAACCCCTTGACTACAGACAGGTGATCTCCATTGAACTAATTATGTGACTTCTTAAACCAGTTGGCTGCACCAGTAAAGACAGGTGTGTCATATTAAAGGTACTTATAGTAAATGATCAAAATTCACAAAGTCTTTCTTTCATAGTCGTAATTGTATGCCAAATTTAGCAAACTCCTGAGAAATATATTGACTGCTTACCATAAAGTTGTATTCACTGAAAATCTAATCAACTCTTTAGACCAACTCTTAGATAGATATATAGATAATTTATTAATCCCAAGGGGAAATTCACATAAATTCACATTCTTGTAAGAATCGTTCCATTCTAATATCAATTACAAAGACCCAGACACACATCTTTCCAAAAATGGAGCAAATAGGATTATCAAAACTTGTGCCTCTATTTGTTAATCATCTCCGAGTATGAAGACCGTGCGAACCTCCCTCAAAAATATCAAGAGTGATGCAAATTGGTCCTACTTTTAGGAGTAGAAATAAAATCCTTTTTTTAAATACTTTTTAACAACTCCTAACTTCACCAGGATTTAGGAAAGCTTGTGAACTGTCCTAGCTTGCTACTGCTGCCAGAAGATGGCCATCAGGCAGAGATTGGCATGTACATACCGGAGAATTCAGAATGTTTTAGAGCTCCTCAAACCCCCAAGGAGAGCTTGTAGGGTTTAGAGTCAAATAAAAAGCCCCCTAGGATAAAGGAGAGAAGTGAGTGAGAATTCTAAAGAGAGCTATGAAAGTGAGGTCAACACCATGACCAAAAAGAAAGGAGGATGAAAACCCAGTGGTAGAATTCTAAATAATGGGTAACAACTTTGCAGTACTAGATGGGCACCCAAACGGCTTACTGATCTGCACAAGCCATCATCCTTCTGTGAATTTTAGCAGATTTCATTCTGTCTGCCCAAAGAATTCTCACTATAGCACATTGTTCAACAGTGGTGCAATCCCGCAGTCCATGGTCACATGACCTTGGCCTTAAGTAGACGAACATCTGAGTGCTGTACTGTTCGTGTTCAAACTACCCATAAACCATCACAAATGTTTATATTGCGTTAACTTCTGTCCATTGTAGTCACTGCATAATTTTCAAATTGCCTTCACTTTTTCATTGTCGATTGTACATAAACCCATTATCTACTGGAACCATCCAAATCTGTCATTATAATGTGACACTGACTTTTGGCCACACCACCCACTCCAACATCCAAATCAAGATATATCCAAGTTAATCGGCGTCTACAGCAGTTAATATAGACTTATGGTTCGGTGTTTCTTTTAGACTTATTCAGAAGAACTGCACAGTACAGTTGCCTCCTCCAAACATCTCCACTAGTGACCCTCATATCTCTTCACTATCAAGAAACTTCAAGGGTTATTTATTCTACGAGACTCAACCAGACCAGAATTGTTTTTTGAATGTTCCCCAAAGATTAATGTTTGGTGTGGACAAGTACAGTATGTAACAAATGAGGGACGGCACTAGGGTTTGAAAGATGTTAGTTTAGCTAATAACTGATGTGGCTACAAATTTTCTATGATCTGGGGGATGCGTTATCGATCTTACAAATAGAGTTTGTATGATACAGAAAAACTGGGGCAAAAATTGTGTAGTGTGTGTTGAGTTAATCAAGAGTAAATTTTGCACAAGCATTAGGAAGTTTTCCTTCACATAGAGAATAATAGACACATGGAATATGCTACCAAGTGGTGTGGTAGAACTTCAAGTAAAACCCTAACACAGGGTCATGGGGGGTCTGCTGGAGCCAATCCCAGCCAACACAGGTTGCAAAGCAGGAACAAATCCCAGGCGTTAAGAACTCAACATTAAATAGATAGGATTGATGGGCGTTGTTGCGCTGAATGGCCTGTCCTCATCTATCCATTATCCAACCCTAACACAGGGTCATGGGGGGTCTGCTGGAGCCAATCCCAGCCAACACAGGTTGCAAAGCAGGAACAAATCCCAGGCAGGGTGCCAGCCCACCACAGGGTACACACTAGGGACAATTTAGGATCGCCAATGCACATAACCTGCATGTCTTTGGACTGTGGGAGGAAACCCACGACGAGCACCATAACTCGTCCCCGGGCGAACTCCCTGAGGACGGAGACACGGGGAGAACATGCAAACTCCATGCAGGGAGGACCCAGGAAGTGAACCCAGGCCTCCTTACTGCATGGCAGCAGTGCTACCACTGCACCACCGTGCATAGTCCACCATGACTAGGATATACTTGTGGCCACACGGTCCCTCCTAGGAATCTGGCCCCTGTTCTCATCTAAATCTTTCTAAATATTCTAAAACTGCATCGATAGCAAGGCCATTTCAATTTTTAATGTTTATTCTTCTGTTTTTAGCCATTTTATTGGGGAGGAGCCGAAGTGGAGGAATGTCGGGAAGGACCGCAAGGGAGGATGGGAAGGATGACGCCAGGGCAAGATGGCGGAGGAAGGGCGGAAATATCGCGACTGCGGTCAATCCAGGCCTATTTTTATGAGTGGAGTTTTTGAAAAAAACAATGATAGGATCAACAATTAAATTCCCCACTTTAGCTTAACAGAACAGTCTAAACCTTTGTGAAAAAATATTTTCACCTTATCATTAGGGATTATTGAATGTAGATTGATGGGCAAAAGTGGCAAATGTATCCATCCACTTTAAAAAAAAGAATAACAGTACAGTAGGTCTGCTATCCAACAGATGGTGCATCAGAAACATTAGCACTGCTTTTTCAACTCCTATACCAAATGGCATGTAACATAGACATAGTAAGTGGATGGACACACTGCACTGCAAACACTAATGCTGAGGTCTGTGTTGATTACTTTGATTTTAGCCCGTCTTTGACGGAGAGCACTACTAGTTTAAGATTCAATCTACAACACAATAAAGTGTGTAAAAAGTGAAGGGTCCTGAAACCACTGTAGCTGTTTAGTTTAGAAAAAAAACAAAATACAGCATTTAAATTGTTAACTTTTAATTCTGAAGAATGGACAATACAGATCTACATATTAATTTGAACCCTTTAGCTATTTTTGAATTACCTCATTGCATTACATTAAGAAACAGATCAGGAGAAAATAAAAGCACAGTGTATTCTACAGCCTGCAGATGAAGAGGTGTGGAGTTAAAAAAAAAAAAAGTACAGGAAAAGTGACATTTTTTACATAAAAAGGTAGATATACAGTAGATCTTGGTCGATAGATGCATTTTTGAAAATAATTGCCAATTTTTGTTTTTTTTTCAGCTGAGCAGCTTTTTGGCAGGTTTCATGGCCTTTATCCTCTTGTATGCCCCACAGATCTTCTAATCTAAATCTTAATCTCAGTTCAAGCAAAGTTCATGTTTTGTCAGTTTGTTCACCTTTGGCTTAGAGACCATGTTAATTATTATCCACAACTCAAATCCAAGTGTACTTTTTTTACCTTAAACACATCTAGAAAAGCGGAGAGTACAAGGAGTTCATTTTTAATTACCTGTCCTTGTGCTTCAGCATTTCACACTTCGGCAGTTTTGCCAGCTAATTTTTTATAAAGTGTGGGTTGACAATACCAAATTTGCTGTTCAGATGCTGCTTTGTGCTGTTACTTCTGCCAAAGGGATCTGTTCTGTCTCGATATTTGTCATCATAAAAGCATGTTGCTATTAATCGAATTATACAGACCACTGCAGCAATAATCATAATGGCGCCTATAAAAATAAAAAAAATAGTAAAAAAGAAAAGCATGGTTAGAAAAAATAGGCAGTACTACAAACACTTGTATAAGTAGCAAACATGTTTTATCCATCCATTATCCAAACCACTATATCCTAACTACAGGGTCACGGGGGGTCTGCTGGAGACGATCCCAGCCAAAACAGGGCACAAGGCAGGAAACAAACCCCAGGCAGGGCGCAAGCCCACCACAGGGTACACACACACACCAAACACAAACTAGGGACAATTTAGGATCGCCAATGCACCTAACCTGCATGTCTTTGGACTGTGGGAGGAAACCCACGCAGACGGGGGGGAACATGCAAACTGCACGCAAGGAGGACCGAGGAATCGAACCGAGGAATCGAACCCAGGTCTCCTAACTGCGAGGCAGCAGCGCTACCCACTGCGCCACCGTGCCGCCCGCAAACATGTTTTATGACTGACAAATAAAATGTAAGGGAGGATAAAATGCATTTGTATTAAAGAAGCCATGTGAAGAATCCTGTTCATTGGGCTCAGAGCTTAGTCAGCATAGACACATGGTGGGCAATAAGACTCCAGGGACCTTCAGATGTTGAATTGATGTTAGTTTGGTCGGCCTGGTTCAGGGTTGTCAAACTCAAGGCCCATGTTGGATCTTTTTAATTCTTCCATATGTTACATATAACCTATGATGACCATTAGTTTTCTCAAAGATCACCTTTAGTACGAGTTTCACATAAAGATTCTGTCGGCAATTGACATTTACACTTGGCATTCTAATGGTGGTCGTGGTATTTAGGCACAGCACAGCGCATACCAGCAGCAATGACCCAACAAGACAAAGTGAGGTGATACCTTCACGCAGTAAGTTTTAACCAGTGTGTGAAGGGCACCGCCCAGGAAACCTAACCCAACCGGGATGCCCACAGCATGGAAGGACAGAGGGAAACAACTTGCACAGGGCTTTGTCACCCACCAGGCACTAGATGGCATTCTCCCTTGGGTTGAAGAATCTCAAAGGATTCCCACAGGGCATCATGGGAATTGGGAGTTTATTGGCTCAGCACTGTTGGGTTCTATGGGTACTGCCAGAGGGAGCTGGCTGGACTGGTGTGCACTGCTTTGTCAGGCTCCAACCTTACCTGGAAGTGCTTCCAATCCACAGCTTTGGGACACTGGGAGTATTTCCATTAATTACATAAAAGACGCTGCCTGCCATCGCTCGAGAAGCCAGAATCGGGAGGAGATGGACAACGATGGCGTAGAGGAGTGGACGCAGTGACAGAGAGAGAGAGAGAGTTGCAAAGTGTTTTATAGCATTGTAGCTGTGCTTGGAGCCATGGGAAACACTTACCTGAAGACTTTCCCATGAAACAGATAATAGAATTCTCGTTGGTGAGCCGATTCAGGTTGCACAGGTATTCCAGCTCCTCTGGGATGGCACATCCAGACATGTCTTTGCAAGCATGGAAGAGACACCAGGCTGTTACACAAGGAGATCTGGGTAACGAGCACGCCAGTCAATGGCATCATTGTCTTTGTCATCCAGAAACTACCTACATACTCCAGCTACCAGGAGGAACTCTGGGCCCACTGCACAAATGAACGGTCTGACCATGGCTCCGAGGATTACATCCCAGTAATCTACAGCAGTCAGGGTAACACTGCCCAGCACATGGGGGTTTGTGCGACCCTCCAAGGATATTCCTCCCAAGGCCATCACTGATCCACCGCCAAACTGATCCACCGCCAAACTGTTCATGCTGGATGATGTTGCAGGCTGCATAATGTTCACCACAGCATCACCAGACTCTTTCACTTCTTAGTGTGAACCTGCTCTAATCTGTTGAAGAGAAAAGGATGCCAATGGTGGAGCTGCCAGTTGTGGTGTTCTCTGGCAAATGCCAATCAAGCTGCACAGTGAAGGGCTGTGTGCACAGGTCCCAATGGAGGGCATCGGGCCCTCATGCTACCTTCATGGAGTCTGTTTCTGACAGTTTGGTCAGACACATGCACACCAGTAGCCAGTTGGAGGTCACTTTGTAGGACTCTGGCAGTTGTCATTCTGTTCCTCATTGCACAAAGGAGCAGATACCAGTCCTGCTGCTGGGCTGATTCTTTTCTATGGCCCTGTTCAGCTCTCCGTGTGTAACAGCCCATATACTGGTATCTCCTCCATGCTCTTGAGACTGTGCTGGGAGACATTGCACGTATGGATGTGCCATCCTGGAGAAGCTGGACAACGTGTGCAACCTGAATCGGCTGCAGGTACCACCATTTTTTCTACCTGGAGTGACAAGGATACTTACAAAACTAGAAAACAATCAGTTAGGATGGATGAGGAAAGAGCAATTGTCTGTGGCCACCACCTGCAAAATGACTCCCTTTTTTGGGGTTGTCTTGCTGTTGCCTCTCCAGCGCATTTGTTGCCACTTTCATTTGCACCAAAGCAGGTTAAGTTGATTCACAATCGCTTATGCTTCCTAGCTAGAGAGATTGACATCCCTGAAGCTTAATTGACTTGGTATTAGACTCTGATGATAAATTATTCCCTTAATTTTGCATATTAAATACAGCAGCAGACCTAACTCTGACCCCTAAGGAGCACCACTCTTACCTTTACCCAAGTTTCCTCACATCATTACCCTCTGCTTCCTGTTTTTTACCCAATTTTGAACCCACCTCCACACAACACCCTTCCACTTCTCCCACTTCTTTTAGTTTGATGACAAACCTCTCATGTGGCACCTTATCAAATGCTTTCTGAAAGTCAAGATGAATAATATCATATGCACTACTCTATCTACTGTATCTTTTTGTTGCTTCCTCATAGAATTCCAGCATGGAAGTAAAACGTGACTTTCCTCGTCAGAACCCATACTAACTGTTCACTAACACGCCTGTTCTTGCCATGTGTTGTTCAGTATTATCCTTATTCCTTCCATTCATTTACTTGTAATGCATGTTAAGCTTATTGAACTATAGTTACTTATATCTGCTAGCTCACTCTTTTTATATAATGGATTTGCCATATTGCTTTCCACATAAAAAAAAAACTTTAATCCCAAAACAAAAGTGTTTTGTGTTTGAAAAGCTTCAGGTGACACAAAACTTGGATTTTCTGCTCATCACTAATGGCCAGTCAGTCTAACATGCACATCTCAACTCACACAAACTACAAAGACGTGCAAATGTCGTTCCTAGGATACTGGATCTGTGAGGCAGAAGCACTAACTAACCACAGCACACTCAACATACTGCATATCATCAAATGTCTTTTAGCATTATGCCATAAACTTACCACAATAAATGGTGTTATTGGTAATATAGTTGTAAATATAGTTTCGTGTGAACATTGCTCCTGCAGCCAAAATCACCACTGGGTAGACAGTAAAAGTATAGCGCATTTCTTTCTCAAAAATGACATTTTCCAACAGGAACCTGAAAAAGAAAAATGAAGTCATATGTACCAAAACAACAATCACTGCACTGTACTCACAATTATTAGGCAAATGGTTATCCTCAGGATACATTGCTCTCAAAATTTTATTTTACATCAAACCTGAATGTGTAACAAAGAAACAGTTAGTTTTGACTATTTCAGGGGAAAATATATGAGTGCACAACTATTAGGTGACTAAATTACAAATAATTTTTTCCCATTCGCGTGTTTATTCTCAGGTTTTATAGTAAGTGTAACAAATAAGTAACGTAAAATGACATATAACCGTGAACATTTTTGTCCTTTCAAAAATCTTCAATGATCAATCTATCAGTCTATCCACCCTTCTTTTCAATGACTGTCACAAGCCTCCCTGTCAGTTTCTTGATCGCTTCACAATGTGCTCTTCAAAGAGGAGTGTTGTCTTCCCTCATTATAAATCTCACATTTGAGAAGGGCTCACAAGTTCTCAATAGAATAAAAGTCAGGGGAGGTAAGAGGTCAGGTCATTATTCAGTCATCTTTGTTGGCTGACTAAGCAATGGAGGACTTGGATGGATGCAATGGAACATGGTGCACAGAGGTCATGGCCTTCTTGAGTGAAGTTGATTTCTACCCGCACCACTGCTTGAAGAAAGTATCTTCCAGAAACCAGCAGTAGGTTTGGAAGTTGATTTTCAGTCAATCTTCAACCCGAAAATGTCCAGCTAGCACATCCTTAATGATAGCAACCCCCACCAGCACCACTTTGCCACCTTGTTGGCACCTGACTCAAACTGCGGCCCTTTCCATCAAGAGTCATTCTCATTTTATCTGTCCATAAAAAACTTTGAAAATCCAGTGTTCAGGGATTTCATAGCCCAATCTTCATGCTTCAACTCGAGAAACTTACTCGGTTTTCATGTTTCATGTTTCAGTTTTCTTTACCTTACCCACATCTCTGAGCACTGAACTTCTGGACACTCTGGGTAAGTTGTAGTTCTGGAGCATGGTGGAACCAGAAGTCAATGGGGTCCTGGTAGCTTTGTGCTTATTTCTTTTGAAGTTCTTTGCAGTTAATTTGCACCTTTTCTTCTCCACACATTTTTTGTGTAATTGCCCGGTGGTCACACTCCATTCATTTAGCAGTTTCCATAGTGCTGTATATGTCAGAAAAGCATTTTCCAAGTTTTGACTGAATCACTTTTTTGGACCATTTTATCTGAGGTAATAAAGTTGCCCAATAATTGCATGCACCTTAATATAAGGTGTCAGTCAGTCATTGTCCAACTTGCTTTATCCTAACACAGGGTCATGGGGGTCTGCTGGAGCCAATCCCAGCCAGCACAGGGTGCAAGGCAGGAACAAACCCCGGGCAGGGCGCCAGCCCACCACAGGGTACACACACCCACACACCAAGCACACACTAGGGACAATTTAGGATTGTCAATGCACCTAACCGGCCTGTGTTTGGACTGTGGGAGGGAAACCCATGCAGACACGGGGAGAACATGCAAACTCCAAGCAGGGAGGACCCAGGAAGCGAACCCAGGTCTTCTTACTGCGAGGCAGCACCACTGCGCCACCATGCTGCCCTAATATAAGGTGTTAATCACTTTAAGCCACACACTCATCATTAAACAATTACACACTTCTTCCATTCTCATCTTGTCTCTGTTCTATACTGTATGGGGTCAATGTGCTTGATCAACCTTCTCCAAACAGCTCGGTCCTGCACCTCCTCACAGGTCAAGCCCTTTTACTTCAGGTCTTTTACTTTATCCATCCACCTCTGCTTTGGCCTCCCTTACTTTCTTTTCCCCTGTACGTCCAATCCCATCACTTTTTTGCCCATTATTCATGTCCATTCTACTTCAACCTACTTTCATGTACTTTCTTAGATACAGAGTCTCTAAAACTTTTGTTGTACCTCTGATTGTCTCATTTCTTATTCTGTCCTTTTTAAAACAATGAGCACATTCAATAACAATACAGGTTTATATGGTTTAGAGTTGGAAAATCTACATAGATATAATGATAAGGTCAGAATGCTGACTTGCCTAATGGTTGTTCACACAGCATAGATAATAAAAGCTACTAAAGATGCTAGTGTCTCAGATGGAATTATATCTGTGGATAGGACTGGCGAGCTTTGTTGGGCTGAATGGCCTGTTCTCGTCCTGTTCTAATAATCTGCTAGTAACTGTGAACAGAGCAAGTGGTTCTCATTAGGAGGGAAAAAAGGAAATCTGCTCAAGCAATTCCGCAGAAAATAGTCCAGTGTGCACAAGACCAGATAACGTTTTGCTGATGCAGGTATATGTAGGCCAGTGGTTCTCAAGCTGTGGAGCAGGACCCGCTAGGGGGGGCGCGAAGATGTGAAAAAAAGAAAACAAGAATCAAAAATATGAAAAATACATCAATTGAAACCAAAACAAATTAACTTAAAATACATTCTGATACTAGAAAAATAAATATAGAGTTAGATAAATGTCGATAAAAGTTAAGCAGGTATAATGAAATATGCATCTATGATATATCATTAATTAAAAAAGAACAAATTGGTATTAGTAGGCTCCTTTCAAAAAAACGTTAGGGGGGGGGGCGCGATTAACACTGTTATGAAAACTCGGGTCGCAAATATTTAAAGGTTGAGAAACGCTGATGTAGGCAATAATTCTCCTTGACTTTGAATCATGCTGTACTCTCAAAAGAATATCAGAAAATGTTAATAATGTGTCACAAGGCTCCTGTTTGGAAAGAGTTTGCAAGGGGGCAATGGAACCATCAGATTTGTACAGAGCAGCCCTAAGTCTCATGGAGAAACAGAGAGAGAGTTACTCTGGAGGAAAGGTGAGGTCTAGTAGGGGCCAATGTGACAAGTTGGGGCAATGGGGGCAGCACATCCTGGTTCTATACTTACACCCTGAGATAGCTGAGGTGGGGTGTACACTCACAATGGTGGGATTACACACGGCCAGTTTTACCTTTACACTAAAGGAAATCTCCTTCAGCCAGTGGTAGTTTTGACTTCTTTGCTGTGATGGTGCCTTTCTGAGCAGCAGCTGTCTCTGTCAGCCGAGTTGCACGTGCTGCCAAATACATTAACATTCTCGTAGCTAAAGCCATGGAGAGGGCAGGCAGCTGACAGGTTGCTGTGGAGACCAGACCCTTTATGGGCAATGGAGGAATCAAGGGGTGTAGAATTGCCTGGGGCCATTAAAAGGGAGTTGTAGTTTGGCATCCTGGAAGGAAAAATATGGTTTCTGGGACCTGACCAAGAAACAATCCAGTCAGCGACTAAATAAATATATGGCGCCTATATAAAAGTATTAACCCCTTGGGAGTTTTCACATTTCATTATTATTAAACAAAATTGAATCACACTGGACATAAGCTGGCTTTTCTGACACTGATCAAGACTCTTTAAAGTCAAAGTGAAGACTGAGATCCGCATAATAATCTAAATGAATTAGAAACTCCAAATAATTGATCACATTAAGTATTCACATTCTTCAAGTCAGTTTTTAGTTTATACACTTTTGGTAGCCTTGAGTCTGTGTACTCAGGTCCAGTTCTATCAGCTTTGAATTTTTTCCTCATTCTCTTTTGCAAAACTGCTCAAACTCATGTCAGGTTGCATGGTGATCGTTGGTGAGCAGATTTTTACAGTCCAGTCAAAGATTCTCAACTAGATTGAGATCTGGATTCTGACTCGCCCACTCCAGGACATTAACATCATTGTTTTTAAGCCGTTCCTATGCAAGCTTTGTGTTAGGTTTGGGGTTATTATCTTCTTGGAAAATAAATCTTCCAAGGCACATGATTCTTCCAAATTGCACCAGGTTTTTCTACAGCCGAGGTGTCGAACTCCAGTCCTGGAGGGCCGCAGTGGCTGCAGGTTTTCATTCTTACCATCTTCTTAAGTAGTGCTGATTACTTCTTTTAATTAACTTGACTCAGGCCCCATAGTTATTTCTTTTTCCTTAATTAGCAGCCAAACAATAATGAGACACAAAACAGGCCGCCATATGACCAGCTAACCTGTGCCCATCACAAAATATCTGAAAATAAAGAAAGGTGACGGTCTCAGTAAGGCTGATTTCCGAGGTCACCAAAACATTATGATGGCGTTCTTAGAAAAACAACAGTTTTGGAAATGTGTGCTGTGCCAGAATGAGAGCAGCAACAAGCCATGGAATTAAATAACGAGTTTAATTAACAGCAAGAATTGGCTTCTCGTTAAGAAAGTAATTGGAGTGAAATTGGTTGGAGTTTGAAGACCCAGTTGAGCTGGTCATCTGTCGGCTCGTTTCACATCTCATTTCTGATTGGCTGCCATTTAATGAAGAAACAAATCAAAACAGAGCACTGAATCCTTTAAACAGGGCTTATTAAAATGAAGAGAAAAGGAGTTAATTAGCAGTGAAAACTGGTTACTGATTAGGAAAAGGGTTAGAATGAAAAACTGCAGCCACTGCGGCCCTCCAGGCCTGGAGTTCGACACCCCTGTTCTACAGGATTTCACAGTATTCTGTTGCAGTCATTTTATCTTTTACCCTTATAGGTCTTGCTGCAGAGACGTGTCCACATAGCATGAAGCTGCTACCTTCAGTCTTCCTGGTGAAGATTGTGTGATTTGTGATAAGGTGCAGTGGTTATCCATGTCAAACATGACATTTAGTCTGATGGGTAGAAAGCTTGATTATGGCCTTATCAGACCATAGAACCTTTTTAAAAACTGACTTCAGAGTCTTCTAGTACCTTCTGTGCCCTTTCCTTTAACTGTTTCTTTCTCTTTTCTACTCTACCTTAAAGCTATGACTGATGAAGCACCCGGGCAACATTTGTTGTATTCACTTCAATCTGAGCTACTGTAACTTGTAACTCCTTCAGAGTTATCAGAGCTCTCTTAGTGGCCCCCTCACTAGTGTTCTTATTGCACAATTATTTAGTTTATGTTGCCAGCTTGCTCTAGGCAGATTTACTATACTCCTTCCATTTCTTAAAGACTACAGGGCATATACAGTGACTTGTCTATTTTCTTGTCTCCGTAACCAACTTGGGCTTGTCAATCCCCTTTTCATTGAGTTCCTTGCAGTTTTCTTTTATCTTCACTGTGTAAGTTAGGCCACCATACTTACACACTACAATCTTGATCTTCCAGATAATGTGCATTTATTGAGAGACAAAGTCAGAGAGGCGAGATTGCGTTGATTTGGACATGTTAAGAGGGGGATGCGGGGTATATTGGGAAAAGGATGCTAAAAATGGAGCTGCCACATAGGAGGAAAAGAGGAAGGCCTGAGAGAAGGTTTATGGATGTGATGAGAGAAGACATGCAGGTTATGGGTGTAACAGGGCAAGATGTAGAGGACAGGAAGATATGGAAGAAGATAATCCGCTGTGGCATCCCCTAACAGGAGCAGCCGAAAGAAGATGAAGCAGAAGATACTACAATCAACTGAAACCCCTTGACTAAGGATAGGTGATCTCCACTGAACAATTTACAGTATGTGACATCTAAAACCAAATGGCTGCACCCGTGATGATTGAGGTGTGTCATAATAAAGGGGCTGAATGTTTATGTGATCCATTATATTATGCTTTACATTTGTAATTACCCTTGACAGCTTTGCTGAGATCTGTTGTAACTTTAACACTGAATGTGTGCATGTAGAAAAGAACTGAAAATCTCATACTGACCTTTAAGTATGTTGCACACTGAACCTTGACATTCTTTGATATCCTTCTGCTGTGAAACATTCTGACCTGTCATTGTTTACACATGTCTTAAACAACTATTATCATACACTGATCATTTCTGTATTATCTATATCTATTATTTATTTATTATATTACATATTTATTGACTATATTTATGTATCTAGATTTCATAATACCATACATTGCATCAATGTTCATATTGCTTACCACATGTCAATATTGCTGCTACTTCTTTGTCTTGTCTTTGCACAATGTCTTGTTTTGTTTGTGTGTTAATTTTAAATCTTAATTTTAAATTTTATTTAATTTTTTTTATTTACACTTCATGTTGTTACACTGTGGACACTGAGCTTCGCAATTTCGTCTATGTGTATACTTGCATTGGTTGAGAAGACAATAAAGTTCGCTTTGACTTTGACTTGAAGAAATTTTTTCTGTTGTTCAGTGTCAAGAAATCCAAATAGAATCCACTGTGATTCAATATTGTGCAACAATAAAATGTGAAAACTTCCAAATGGGAGAAAACTTTTTGTAGGCTCTGGATTTGGGAGAGGAATTGGGGCAGAGGCTCAAGTGGCACGGCAAAGAGGCCAGGATCAAGACAGAGAGAACTGGGTGGTGAAGAAGGAAAGGTGTGCATGGCTACGTATTTGAGGTTTGTAATTTAACAGGTCACTTCACCTTTAATGTACCCTATTGATATTTGTCTTATTAAATAAATACTTCATTTGGCATATCTTCTGCCTCTCTTTTGCAATGGAAAATGCTACAACGCTATTCCTTCTGTAATCTACTCTCTATATATAAAATCCTAAGCCTAAAAGTGCAACGATTTTGTGCAACGTTTTTATATCGCATTTTTTGTCACGCTTTAAATCGGGCTTATTTTAAAACCTACATATATATGTTTGGTATCATTCTTTTCAGGATTTATTGAACTTTAATTTGTTGTTGTTAGATTTTCAGATTCTTATTCCGTTTTTAAATTATAAACTAAAATATAAAGAAAGTCATGGTTTATAAGAATGTCAGTTAAAATGAATGGATCGTGCATTTAGTCTTATAAATACTCATCGAGCATAGTGGATAAACTCATCGAGTATAATGGGAATACTCCAATCGGTAAGAGAGCAATATTTTATTCGCATTTCATGATTTTTACTCCGTTTTCAGTTTTGGTAAGTGACCTAAAAGTCTTTCGGTATGGACTCCTGCTAGTCCTAAATTATGCACTGATCTCTCACCTCTAATCTGTCAGCCATATTGGCTGAATATTTGGCAGAATAAATGCAGGCTAATAAAACACTGTAGAGACACACAAAATGTGTCACAGGGTTAATTGAGAAATGAGCGAAAAAAGACAGGGTGATGGTCGGCCAAAAAACTGCAATGTAGTCAGGTGAAGGTCAGAGAGATCACGAAAAGACAGGGAACAAAACACAAGAGGCAACAGATTAATCAGGACTATAGAGTGAAACAAAGCCAAAACCAGATAAGTCAAACCTAACACTGTGGTTTACTTGAATTGGAAACTATGATATAGAAGAGCTTTGACAATAAATGTATCCATTGAGGGATAGTGAAGAGACCGTTGTGCTTATATATTGTCAATTTCATGACATGTGATGATTGTGGTCATGTGATGCCACCAAACAGACTGCATAAACAAACAAGGCCAGAGCAAAAATCAGCTCTGTGAAATTAAGTTAAAATTAAAAAAGAAAAACTCAGAAAAGAAATCCGTATTTGAAAAAAACAAAATACACAAAAATACATTTCCTGTATAACAGGTGTTAATACGACACTATCAGTGTGTTTTCATTGTCACAGGAGGCAGGAGGTGGTACCCAGCTGGGACACCCAGAAAGACCGGAGGACGGCTTACGCCTCCTCCAGACCACGAGGGGGCGACCGCCCTGGTGGCTTTGGGGACCATGGGAACTGAACTTGGAAGCTCAACCCTATAGGGGCCTGTGGTCACTGCCAGGTGGCGCCCCAATGCCTGGAGAGCCCTGGTCCTCAGCACTTCCGCCACACCCGGAAGTACTAGGGGGAAGACGACCAGGGACACCCGGAGTGCTTCCGGGTGCGCAGCCGTTACTTCCGCCACACTGGAGAGTGCCGTCGGAAGCTAATCGGGAGGCACCTGGAGCACATCCGGGTGTGTATTGATGGCTGGAGTTGGGAGAAGAGAAGGACAGAGCTCGGGAGGAAAGAAAAAAAGGCGGCCTGAAGAGAGGCTCATTTTTGTTCAGTTTTTTAGACCATAGCAGTAAATGGTGTGGTCCCATTGGCACCTCACCTTTTCTTTAGGTCTATTTTGCTTCATTTGCCCCTTACACTAAGTACACAAGTTACTTTTAATGTATCAATCCCTAACACTGCTCCTAAAATTATGCTGCTGATCTTAGCTCTCAATTCATCAACATACTATAAATGTAGTGATTTCTGAAATATTGAGACAGATTATTTCAACCTGTAGAAGGAATAATGAGCTCACCCAAGCATTTGCCTCAGGAAATTTATCTTGTGGATGCTTCTGCTTGTGGCAGCTGAAAGCATGTGAGAAACTAACACATGCACAGGCTGACAGAGTGCAATGGACATCTGCAGACTACAAAATCCTTAACTGTAACTTGGTTAAGGATTTACATGGCCACCAAATAAACAGGCTATTCACAGAAAATCTATGTGTGTTAACCTGGTTTCTCAGAGACTAATAACCCAGTCTCTCTAAGGGTTTTCATGGCACTCTAGAAACCAGGTTGCTGTACATAACCAGGTTATTATAGGGCATGTAAATGTACAGCAGGACTGATGTGATTATTGATGGGTAAACCACAAGGTGAACTCCCCAGTATTTATACAAAGTAGCTGTTTATGAGTACAGAAAAGTCAAAGGTGTCTGTTGAAGGTGCCTGAGGCAACTACACCAGTTTTCCCAGAGCTTTTAGCCCCGGGTCTTCCGGTTCCTGTAAAGAGAATAAAAGAGACAGTAAACCAGCAGGTATGGAGCCAAATAGAGAGACGCATAATAACTGAAAGGGACAAGGGAGGTGTTGTTTGAGCCAGAAAAGATTTTAAAGCAGACAAAGTGAAAGAAAAAAACTTCCCATGGTCTTTATCTGTTTTTAGTTAAATTTAGTGGGATTATCTGTGCATTTGGGTGTGAACAGATATTATGTGTTACAATAAAAGGTCACGTGTAATCCACTGCCTCATCCCTGTATCTAAGGGTGCGCCATAAAAGGCACAGAGCATAGTGTAATAATACATCAGAAATTAGTAATCCAAAATTTAGATTATCTCAATGCTTAATGTTTATGTAAACTTCAGACATGTAACAAAGTGAATGCACTACAATATGCAAAGCTCTTAAATGTTTTTAAGCCCACTATAACAAAGAATGTATTGTGGAGTTACTGAATCATCAAAAAGCAAGCATTGGGGAATTTCTTTGTATGACACAATTGAGGTGCAAAGCCAATGAGATTCTCTGTGCTGTGGTGTGTTGAGCCAGTAAAGTCACTTCAAGAGAGTCCCATCGAATTAACAAGTTAATTAAAAATGCAGACTCAGTTATAGAATGCACTTTCAAGCCGCTGGATGTAGTAGCAGAGGAGTGAATAAAAATACAACTCAGCATCATTATGAACAAGGCTGCACATTCGCTCTCTGGCATACTGGCTTTGAGTTCTTTCAGCATTTAGCATTTAAATTATTCAGCAGGAGTGTATAAAGCAAAACTTCTGGGGCTCCTTCATGTCTACAACAATATGCCTTTGTAACACGTCACTGCGACTCTACTGCTCTTTTTATCTTTAGCCAAGTCAAAATTGTATTTCTTTTTAAGTTTCTTTCTTATTAGTCATTCTGGTATGTATTTGATAGGGGGTTGTTGTTTATCATTATACTGTATATTAATATTTATTGACCCTCTATAACTAAATTGCCCCCTGAAGATAAAATAAAGCTCTATCTACCTCTCTACCATCCATCCATTATCCAACCCATTATATCCTAACTACAGGGTCACGGGGGTCTGCTGGAGCCAATCCCAGCCAACACAGGGCACAAGGCAGGAAACAAACCCTGGGCAGGGCACCAGCCCACCACAGGGCGCACACACACACACACCCACACACACACCAAGCACACACCAGGGACGATTTAGAATCACCAATCCATCTAACCTGCATGTCTTTGGACTGTGGGAGGAAGCGAGAGCACCTGGAGGAAACTCACGCAGACACAGGGAGAACATGCAAACTCCACGCAGGGAGGACCCAGGAAGCGAACCCAGGTCTCAATACTGTGAGGCAGCAGTGCTACCACTGTGCCACTGTGCAACCCATCATTTACAAACGATGGTATAAAAACCTATAATCTAGAGCACAAAAGGCTAAAAAGTTTAAGTGCATTACAGTGTATATTATATTGAACTCTACATACTGTATAATCAAATAATAGCCATAGTGGAGGCAGCGTAAAAAGTTAAAGAAGCACTAGAATCAATGGAAGGAATACTTGTTGAAAAAGATGAAAAAATGAAAAGAAGAAAAATATTTATTTTGTACATTGAAAGCATATCATACCATAACAGTGTTGCACAGAGCAGTAGGGTAAGTACAAGAGTGCTCACAACTGAATTCTCCATTCCGATGGAATACCTCAAAACAATACCCAGGTTCAGAAGTGTGACAATCAAGTTCCATGTTCCATGTAGTGCAAGTCCATTTTGTACCTATAAAGAGATTGAAGTGTGGTTAATAGGCTAATAAAAAAGAAAGCTCCAGAAGCAAAATCTCTGATTCTATATATATATATATATATATATATATATATATATATATATACACACAATATATACAGTATAGCCTCGCAGTTAGGAGGCCTGGGTTCGCTTCCCGGGTCCGCCCTGCGTGGAGTTTGCATGTTTTTCCCCGCGTTTCCTCTTGGTGCTTCGGTTTCCTCCCACAGTCCAAACACATGCAGGTTAGGTGCATTGGTGATCCTAAATTGTCCCTAGTCAGACCTTGTAGTTAGGATATAGCGGGTTGGATAATGGATATATATATATATATATATATATATATATATATATATATATATATATATATATATATATATATATATATATATAAAATGAAAAAGAAATTAAAAAACAATGGTAATCCCAATGCATAGAAGCTGACGCAATACAACATGTTCACAATGGCTTATTGGTGGTTTGAACACGCTGCTGTTAGTCTACTTGAATCCAAGATCAAATAAACATGGATGCTCTGCTGAGGAATTGCCATTACTTAATAATGTGGCGTAGTGGGATTTCTCTGGGCATAGGGAATGAAACCTGCTGAAATTCACCAAAGGATGTTTGGCTTGTGCAGATCAGTAAGCGGTTTGGGTAAGCATCTTGTACATTCTTTACGGTACACCAAGTCTTCATCAGTGTTTTTTTAGTTTTAAGATTTTTTTTTCTTTTAGCTTTTATTTAGAGTTTTGATTTTATTTTGTCGTTTTAATTTTGGTTGAGCTTTTTGCCATTTCCTAATTTTATTCTTTTTTTTGTATTTATTTAGTTTTTGTTTTTCAGCAATTAACTTTTTTCTCACATCAAAAATGTTCACACACGCAATTGTAAAACACAATTTCCTTTACTGTTATCAAAATGTATATAATTCATGTTGTATCTATCAATTTAATGCATGTCCGGGTGGGTTTAAGAGGGGCCGCCTTCCTGGAGTTAGGTGGAAGAGGACAGAGCTCTGGATAGAGGAGTGGAGGTGGACCTAAAGAGAAAGGGTGTTTGGTACGAGGTACTGGGTTGTGTGCTGTGTCACTTGTAAATAGGATTGTGTAAATAAATGTGTGCGGTGCTTAAAACGATGTCTACCTGTCTGTGTCTGGGCCATATTCCACAATATATATATATAGTCACACATGTGCAATTAGGAGACAACTAAAGGGCCTGAATAATAATAGTAATTCTGTGCCTGACCAGGGGGCAGCGAGGTGCACTAACTGTCTCTCTCAATCTTACAGACCATTCTTGGGAAATCCCGTCCACCGATGATGTCACTTCCAGTTCTGGCCCTGATGACATTACTTCCTCCACTTCTCTTTAAAAGCCGCCATCTTAAGACAGCAATTCAGTTCTGTTTTGGACTTGCATGAGTAAAGAACTCTTGAAATTTTCCCTCTTTGCAACCAGGATATAATATTCAGGTGGCTGCCTCAAAACATTTCATGTCGCTTTGTGCTTTTGTAACTATATATATATATATATATATATATATATATATATATATATATATATACTAATAAAAGACAAAGCCCTCACTGACTCACTCACTCACTCACTCACTCATCACTAATTCTCCAACTTCTCGTGTAGGTAGAAGGCTGAAATTTGGCAGGCTCATTCCTTACAGCTTACTTACAAAAGTTGGGCAGGTTTCATTTCGAAATTCTACGTGTAATGGTCATAACTGGAACCTATTTTTTCGTCTATATACTATAATAGACTTCTGCTCGATGCCTGTGGGAGGCGTAACTCCGCCTCCCACGTAATTTAGTGCTTGCCCATATAAGGCCGTCCGTCAGCGGCAATCCAATAGAAACACTGTCGCTAAATATTCACGGGTGAAGGACTGTGCTTATGCAGAGGAAGATGAGATGGTCAGGGTGGTGTTTGGCACAAACTCAGCGAAACTGCGAGAGAAACTTTTAAGTGCCGGGTCTTAGCTAACATTAAATACAGCCGTGGGGTGGAAAAAGTCAATGTCCCGCTAAAGGAAGACAGTGTAAAAAAAAACCTGTGCATGCAGTGTGTCACGTCTCAGATAAAGAGGAAGACGAGCTTTTTATTGATGCAGTAAGAAATGAATCGATGAATGAAACCTGTAATCTTTACAACGATTGACAAACACAGAATGTAACTTAAACACAACACATCCTACAAATACGAACCTGATTGAAAGAAATAATGATAATCAAATCCTTGATGACAGCAACACTCATAACACTCACAAAACAATTACTGTATATTGACAATCATGTTAACATTATTTTTAAAATGTTCCCTTTTCTTTTTCATAACTTCTTTAACACACTACTTCTCCGCTGCGAAGCACGGGAATATATATATTTGTATATATATATACACCGATCTACATACTCTCAAATAGACAAACCACATGCCGTGGTGCAATGGTAGAGGTTTCGCCTCCAGCGCCGATGTCCGAGGTTCGATTCCCGAGAGGGGGTGCACTGAGTATATATGCGCGCTTTCTGATTTATTTTACCCTTGCATCCCCTTGGTTTGAGACGTATTAAAAAATATGCGGTTAACGCAGAAAGACAGATCACCAATTGAAGCTTTATGAATAATGGATACTTTATTCGCCATCAATGATTGTTTTTGGTTAAGCCATACTCAGTGTATTCATTAGATAAACGGTAAAAAAGTAAGAGCGAGGGGTGGGTGACTTATCGAGGCACGCAGGCAAAACCACAATAGCACGCGGGCTCGATGCGTCGGTGCGCGTCAACTCGATCTGAATTGCGCGATCACATTCAAAAATATATCTTTTCAAGTTCTATTTAGTCGACACAAATATCTTTGGTTGGAATGTAAGACGAATTTACTCTTTACATTTGTATGGTGAAGAAAAATTTATGCAATGATGCCTACATTTAACTTACATTCCTACCAAAGATATTTCTGTCGACTAAATAAAAATTCCTTCTATTTAAAATTTAAATATAACTTGAACAGATACGATAGTTCATAATATCCACTCACACTTGCACGTAAGAGCGGGAGTCATCCGTTTTAACAAACAGCGTATTGCACTGATACGAAATAGCCTGCCCATTTAATTATTTAGGAATGGATGAATAAATTAAGATTTTGTACAAATAATGTTTTCATTTTTCTTCCTTGATGGATTCTGGCACCCCCAGCAACAGTTGCTCGCACCCCAAAGAGTGTATATGTATATATGTATATATATATATATATATATATATATATATATATATATATATATATATATATATATATATGTGTGTGTGTGTGTGTATATGTATATATGTAGATATGTATGTATATGTATATATATATGTTTATATATGTGGATGTATGTGTATATATGTATATATATATGTATGTATTTATGTGTGTGTATATATATATATGTGTATATGTATATATGTACGGATATGTATATATATATGTGTTTATATGTGTGACAGTAACACTCATCACTCACAACAGTGACAAAACAATTACATTGACAATCATGTTACATTATTTTCAAAATGTTTCCATTTCTTTTTCATTACTTCTTTAACACACTACTTCTCCGCTGAGAAGCGCGGGTATTTTGCTAGTATATATATATATATATATATATATATATATATATATATATATATATATCCTTATATATAATTTGATACTATTCATATGTATGGTGTTCACGTCAATACCTCGACTCAATACAAGTTAGAACCATGCAATGGGACTCTGCCTCTGTAGTTAGAACATTACGTGGCAAACGTGGACGCAGTATTACATGATTGGCTAAGAATGTTCAAATGCTTCAGTGATGCCGCTGGACGACCGAGTATAGTAAGTCGGTTTGGTTGGTTTTTGGAACGCTGGTTTGGTGGGTGTACTTTCCAGGACTAACATCGTTGACTGACTTAAACCCTTTCACAACTCCAGAACCGTAAGTAATTTAGAATGTATCGCCATTTGCTTGGTACGTCGAAATCTATCTTTGGGCAGTTCAGTTTTGGCATCCATCCTTCTGACATCTATTGGCAAACTGAGTAATGACAGCTGGGTATTAACAACGGTCATTGTTTAAATTTTAGCCAATCTCAGATCTAAAATGACCACGCCAACATAATTATTACTCTGACTGTGATTAGAGTCGTAAAATACGGTTTGTTTTTAAAATTTGTTTGCCGGAAAAAAATCAAATGAGGTGTGCCGAAGAGCTGAGTTCATGTCTCGCAGCCCCGTTTAAACAGGAAGCTCTTCATTACATCAGCCGAAAAGGTCTGCAGTATTTTAATCACAAATCAGTACCATGATAACAAAATCAACGACTTAAAAAAACAAATAATTCTTTGCAAAGAAAGTATGGCGGGCTCCCAGTTGCTAGTATATATATATATATATATATATATATATATATATATATATATATATATATATATATATATATATATATATATATATATATATATATAGTGACAGATAGGGGGCGCCAGACACCAGACACCAGGTAAAAGTCCAATAAAAAATTTTATTTGGACACAACAGTGCACAAAGCACTCTCCACTCCACTATACTCATAAATTATAAACAAATAGAATAATACACAATTTAAAG
The DNA here is from genome assembly GCF_016835505.1 of Polypterus senegalus. NCBI lineage: Eukaryota > Metazoa > Chordata > Cladistia > Polypteriformes > Polypteridae > Polypterus > Polypterus senegalus. The sequence continues at coordinate 79,812,762 of NC_053158.1, forward strand.
AGTTTATTTTGGGGTCAGGGCTATACTTTGGGTCCATTCCCTCTTAGTTGTCCTAGGAGTGACTTCTGTCTTGAGCCACAGCTTCTAAATAAAGGTACCAGGCAATTCCCAAGTTGCCTGTTCATTATAATGGGTAAAATGGAGCCATGTATTGCCTAACAGGTCCCTAGAATGCATCAGTGACTAACTCTGGAATTATTTCCCTAGTTAAGATGCCCACTGCCCAGGAATGACCAAGAGCCTAGTCCAGTATGCACTATTATTACATGCTGTGCATCTTTTGCTATAATATCGCACTTTCCATTTCATGCCTCATAATGCACATAATTTCCTGCATCCCTACTGCTGACTGAGCTCCCACTGACAATATGTCAAACATTTCTTATGGTGTAGCTGGGGTTATAACCCTGGTTCAAGTTTGGTCTTTGTTAATTTAATGGTTTTATTGTTTTTCAAATATTACTTGCCATCCTATATTATTGATTATGTTTGTAATTACTGTATTATATTTTCTTACATTCCTCATGCTTTATAGGAGGAACATGAAGATGTGGGGCCACCCTGACATATATCCAAAGGACCACCTACAGCCTTTTTATTGTGAGGCTGATGAGCAGACTGTTCAGTGGATCATTGATGTTCTAAAAGTGCATTTATAGCAAGCATTGATTTTTGTGGTTTCTTGGATTTATTTGCTACTTGTTTTATTGGGGATTACCTATTGAACTTGTTTACTTTTGATTGCCTTTTACAAAAATCCTTTTTGCCTCATTTATCAACTGTTCAGTTTCTTTTTTCTTTCCAGTAATAAACTCTCAGTTCATAAAGATTATTTTTTGGGCCTGTGTAGACTGAAGCCTGCCTGTGGATTTGGGAGGTCATGCTGTCTGGGGTGGCACCAATTCCGGGTAGGAAAGGCCCTGGCCTGGTTTATGGGTTTCTTTGAGGCCCTGTGCTGTTATGACCTCTGTTTTTTTTTATAAGTTACTTACATCTTTTACAAATTGCAGTCCTGGCAATCAACATATGGAATCTAATGCTTTGATATCAGTTTTGACACTGATCTATGTTCTGTCTCTGTTTTGCCCCTTTGCTGATTACAATTCTTCTGGTCATTTTTAATTTTCTATTACTGTATCTTGTGTGTCAGAACATTTGCTATTTGGAGTGCAGCTGAATCATAACACCATTTATGTTCAAATGATATATACCCTTTATCACAGAAAGATCAAGAAGGCTTCCTTGGGACTGTTCACCTAATACAGTGAAGAAATGATTTAAAGAGCATTAGATCATTTGAGTAGTTATGGAAGCATGGAGGTGTTTAGGAGAGATGGCAGTGGAGTTTTTAACCAGATTGTTAAATGGAATCTTGTAAAGTGAGAGAATGCCTGAGGAGTGAAGAAGAAGTGTACTGGTGCCGATATTTAACAATAAGGGGGATGTGCAGGACTGCAGTTAACTACAGGGGAATAAAATTGATGAGCCACAGCATGAAGTTATGGGAAAGAGTAGTGGCAGCTAGGTTAAGAAGTGAGGTGATGATTAGTGAGCAGCATTATGGTTTCATGCCAAGAAAGAGCACTACAGATGCAATGTTTGCTCTGAGGATGTTGATGGAGAAGTTTAGAGAAGGCCAGAAGGAGTTGCAATGCATCTTTGTGGACCTGGAAAAAGCATATGACAGGGTGCCTCAAGAGGAACTGCGGTATTGTATGAGAAAGTCGGGAGTGGCAGAGAAGTACGCAAGAGTTGTACAGGATATGTACAAGGGAAGTGTGACAGTGGTGAGGTCTGTGGTAGGAACGACGGATTCATTCAACGTGGAGGTGGGATTACATCAGGGATCAGCCCTGAGCTCTTTCTTATTTGCAATGGTGATGGACAGGCTGGCAGACGAGATTAGACAGGAGTCCCCGTGGACTATGATGTTTGCTGATGACACTGTAACCTGTAGCAATAGTAGGGAGCAGGTTGAGGAGACCCTGGAGAGGTGGAGATATGCTCTAGAGAGGAGATGAATGAAGGAACAAGACAGAATACATGTGTGTAAATGGGAGGTCAGTGGAATGGTGAGGATGCAGGGAGTAGAGTTAGAGGTGGATGAGTTTAAATACTTAGGATCAACAGTACAGAGTAATGGGGATTGTGGAAGAGAGGTGAAAAAGAGATTGCAGGCAGGGTGGAATGGGTGGAGAAGAGTGTCAGGAGTGATCTGTGACAGACGGATATCAGCAAGAGTTAATGGGAACGGTAGTGAGAGCAGCTATGTTATATGGATTGGAGACGGCGGCACTGACCAGAAAGCAGAAGACAGAGCTGGAGGCAGCAGAGTTAAAGTTGCTAAGATTTGTATTGGGTGTGACGAGGATGGATAGGATTAGAAATGAGTACATTAGAGGGTCAGCTCAAGTTGGACAGTTGGGACACAAAGTCAGAGAGGCGAGATTGCGTTGGTTTGGACATGTGCAGAGGGGAGATGCTGAGTATATTGGGAGAAGGATGCTAAAGATAGAGCTGCCAGGTAAGTGGAAAAGAGGAAGGCCTAAGCAAAGGATTATGGATGTGGTGAGAGAGGACATGCAGGTGATGGATGTAACAGAACAAGATGCAGAGGACAGAGAGATATGGAAGAAGATGATCCGCTGTGGCGACCCCTAACAGGAGCAGCCGAAAGAAGAAGATCATCTGAGTAGTTATCACTCTAGTATGAAAGCCAAAGCCATAGTACACTTTTCTTTTAAGCAATATCTATGAGAGAAAGAACTGCAATGTGCACTTAATGCTGGGCTGACTTTATTTATTGGCATGGAATTGGAAGCTGTATAGTTTCCAGAAAGATGTCATGATGTGTATTCCTCAGTATTAAATTGTACATCCTTTTATGTTCAGAATGACATTAGGATGTTACCTTGGCTTTTTTTACTCGAAGTTAAGCTGTTACACAGTTTACATCCTGGCAGAAGTGTATCTTTTTAGCACAAAGACTATTCAAGCATACATATTCATCAAATCCATTAAAGACATAAGGTCACCAAACAAAACTGCCCAACAGTTCCAGCCTACATTGTATCTCTGACCAGAAAACAATACATATAGTATATAATTTCAATTAATTTCAGTTATTTTGTTTGTTTAGAGACCATTGTCTTTTTATATGTCAAATCAATGCATTAATACGCTAAGATAAATGAACATTCCTCCAGCTTAACAAGGAAGCTCAGCAGTATATAAAAAACAAAGAAATTACATACAAAGATATGGTGAAATCTTCAGCGATTCAGAAAGATCACGATGAGGTTTACCTATTAAAGCAACACACTAGATAACATCCATCATCTTTCACGTATTATAGACACAGCACGTGGCTTTTCTAGTGTTTTCATGTGGCAAAAGTTTTTGACCACACAAACTGGATTTTTCTTTGGAAGGTTTTATACTCAATGGGTTTTGGTGAGGGTTATACTAAATGATCAGGATGTGATACTCTTCCCCCATGGTGGTACTTCTCACCAGTTCACCAATTCATACATCTTGCATCCCCTTCTTATCCAAAAAGGTAACAGACAAGGACAGATCCTATCTCAACTACTTTTTAATATTATATGTGAACCCATTTTCGCAATCGTGTTTCAGTCACCCCTATTTTCTAATACTTCTTTATATGTAAATGATATTTTGCTGTTTCTTGGAAATGCTTCCTCTGATCCCCTTCATATCCTTAGTTTGTTTAACTCTTTTGAGAGCCTGTCTGCTTATATAATTAACTGGTCTTAATCTGCTCTCTTCCCCTTAAACTCCGTATGCTATCAATCTGTTTTCCACCACACATTTCCCTGACAAGTTTGTTGAAATATTTACATACTGACTTCTCACCTTTCTTGTAGGATATTGTAAAATTGAATTAAATTTACTTTCTTAAGAGTGCCAATGATCCTATCTTCTACTTCTTTTTTTTATTTTATTTGATTAATTTTATTGCAATCATTCCATACAAATCAATCAATTTTTACAAGAAGTAAAATTAAGAACAAATCGACCCCCACCCCTAAGGGAGAGAGCAAGGCATACGGCGTAAAATTTAAGGCTTGTAAACATACCTAAATTAATAAGTTTGATAAGCCAATAGAGATGAATGCAGAAGACAAAGAAATACAGAAATAATTGCTTCCTCTGTGCTTTAAGTGCTTATTTTAAAATATTACTGATTAGATCCTGCCATGTTTTGAAAAAAAAAGTCTGTACAGATCCTCTAACTCAGTATTTGATTTTTTCCAATTTCAAATTATATAACACATCAGCTTACACCATACAATGGTCTTTAAGTAGTCTGACTATTTTTAAATCTATTTTAAAAACACATCTGTTTTCTCTGGCTTACTAGGCTTTATTTTGCGTACCTAGATGTGTGTATGTGTAGATATATGTATATGTATAGATATATTTATACAAATTATTTTTATGTGTTTCTGCTGTGCTTCTTTTGGCTAAATCGTATATTTCTATTTTATGTTGATGTTTCTAAATGTACAGCACTTTGGTCAGTCGTGTGGCTGTTGTAAATGTGCTATATAAATAAACTAAACCTAAACTAAACCTAAACCTAAACCTAAACCTAAGTAGATGCCTGCCTTTTGAACTTTTTATCAGAGACTGCAGCAAATCACGTGGCATCTCAGAGATGTTTCAAAGGTAGGTGTCTGGATAATGTGAAAAAGGTTAGTGTTGTGTTTTAAAACTTGCTTAAAAATGTGACTGAAATATTTCACATGGAGGGTCGGGTGCTTGATTTTTTTTTGGAATAGAAAGCACATTCACTTTACCAAAGAAGCTCAAAGTAAGTAGTAGTATCTGTTATCTTAACTGTTTACGGAGTATGCTGACAAGAGCCTTTATATCTAGAGTGTGGTTGATGTTAATCAGGCCTTAAATCAGAGCATTCGGGGGAGATTTATGGCTATGATGAAACAGTTAAATCTAATATTGTATGTTTTTGTAGGTCAACAGTACAATCTTACATTGCTTGTATTGCTCCCTTGATAATTGGCATTATAATACTTAAGCAGTTAAGAGCTTACATAAGTGCTGTTTTTATTGCATATGGGCAAAAGGAATACAAAAATAGCACGTTATCTTACCAGTTACTGCTTTATCATATTCAGTAATGAAATTCTGCTAGCAATTTGGCACTAAGGCATACTTAGCGTGTTTCTGAAATGCCACATTTATCAGAGGTATGGCAATAACATGAACTTCAGTAACCTCTAATTCACCTTCACTCTATCGTGTTGAGCAAAAAGATGAGTTCACAGCATTGACAGACAACATTTGGCACAGCACACATTTTGACTGTGGATGCATTTTTTACAGAGTTTTAAAATCTAATTTATTGAACTTAGTGCAAGAGTCACTTAGTGCAAGAGCTGAAGTTGACTGAATTCACAAAGTTAAGCAAGAATTTTGTGGCCTGTAGACAGGCGCCTTGTTAATCAGAGAGTCGATTTCCCTTGTGTTTTGCCCTAACAAGCTCTTTGGGATAAGTGCCAGTGCTATGTTTGGGATTCACAGTGTGGTTAGGAGAAAAGAAAATATTCACAGCATGCTTAGGTATGTATGTTGAACTTAAGGCCTCGTCTCTGGGCATGGGCCAGGTCTGCAAACAGGAAAGGCACATACATCATTGTTATAGGCAGAATGATTTATGATAATCCATCTGTCAAAAAAATCTGAAAATGGGTTTGGCATTCTGTCTCATTTTGTCTCTGATCCCACATAGGAAACCAAAAACTTTATGGAAGGAAGGATCCATGGTCCACTCATTGGGGGTTACTGGAGCAGTTAAATGTTCACTATCTTTGACCAAAACTACAAGTTTGTTAACAAAATTGTATTTTGTATTAGTACAGTATAAGTTACTTTGAAAAAATGGATCAGCTAAAAGCTCACCTCACTCTCCATCTACTAATCCCATCTGCTTGAGGTGGTACCACAGCGAGTAGGAATAATCATTTCATTCTATGTTTACCAATAGTTTCCAGATCTTTTTAGAGAATTTCCAGGTACCCCTTGGCTAGTCAAAAGTTCTAATCCACCCAGTGTGTCCTGTACTTTCTCCTAGTTAGCCAAGCTCCATTACATGCCCAAAACACCTCAACTGGCTTGTCACCATATAGGTGCTAAAATCAGTTAAATGAATAAAACAAAAACTTAAAGAATTTTCACCCACCAGATATCTAATATTCCAGACTTCATTAGGGCTGCTTTCTTTTAAAATTTGGCCATATTCATATACATTCCAATAGGAAATAGATAGCATGGTAAAACTGGCAAGAACCACAAGAACTTTAAGGAGCAGGGCTTCAGCCATGAAACTGTAAAATACAATAAAAAATAAAGCAAAATAAGCCTTAATAAGCAATAAGACCTCCTAAAGCAGGAAAAGAGGCCAAAGACAAGAGAACATTAGGCATATGCTGGCTGCCCAGTTAAACTGTGGCTGTTCCATAACCTTCCTCCCAATGAGCACATCATATAAAAACAGCACTCAGCACTGATGAAAAACATCCAGCTGTTAGGCAGATGAAAAATATTGGAACAGCTGTGTTATGGTGGGCCAAAATCCACAGAAGCCCAAGACTAACAAACTAGATATACAGTAATCCAAACATTAGTTTGCTGTAATTAATAATGATAACTTAAAGAAATCTTTACTTTTATACCATTTTTGCTGCCTGGTGATCTTAAAAACACTGTATATGTGTAGTGAAATTAATCCATATTAGGAAGTAATAAAAACGTTAAATATTAAGACTGCAAAAAAAAAAAAATCAGCAATTACAAAAAGAATGCAGATTGATGGGTCTTTCCTCTGCCTCAATTTCTGGAAAAAGCTTGTCTAAGAATTTGGCTTTTGTTATTTGAAGCTTTTTTCTGCATAGTCTGCATTGCAAGTAAAGATGTGTTTGACTATGGGAAAAAAGAAAGAAAAAAAACAATCACTTACTGTCGATCAACTAGAAACACACCACCAATTTCCAGGCATTTACTTCCAATCCAAAGTAAATAGAAGCTTGGGGGATGAATGGGAGGGTTGCAGCAGAGTGCACCAAATCTGTTTCTAGTGAGCAGAGAAAACAAATAAGGGATAACACTGTGTATCAAAACAACCGACAAGACATAAGTGTAAGTATGCTGGATGTTATGAACTAAGCATTCCCAAAATTGACACCACTTATCAAATAGTAATTAATATTATAGTCAGACATACTAACTTGCAGTCTGCAAAATGTTCCTAATTGTGAGTTCAATTTCAATTTCAATTCTTTATTGTCATGTGTACAAGTACCATGTGCAATGAAAAGCTTGCTTGCATGTGCCTCTGCAGACAGTGAACACAGACAAAAAAATAACACACACAATAAATAAATGAATAGAAATAAGTAAATAAATAAAACCAGAATCCTAGGAATAAATAGAGACAGTGGCAGAAGTATATGTGCAGATAGCAGTGGAGGTGAGACAAGGTTACTGATTGTTCATGAGTCTGATTGCAGTTGGGTAGAAACTGTTCCTGAACCTGGAGGTGCTCGTCCGAATGGACTTTAGTCGCTTCCCAGATGGGAGGAGGGTGAAAAGTAACAGTGCAGGGTGGCTGGGGTCCTGCTTGATACGTTTCACTTTCCTGAGACAGCGTGTAGTGTGAATGTCATGGATCGCAGGGAGCCATGTGCCCGTTATCTGCTGTGTTGTATATTAACCACACGCTGCAGAGCTCTGCAGTCCTAAACTGAGCAGTTGCTGCACCAGGATGTGATGCATCCTGTCAGGATGGACTCCACAGTACACCTGTAGAATCTGCACAGGTTTGTTGGGGACATCCGGGCTTTAGTCTCCTGAGGAAGTAGAGGCATTGTTGGGCTTTCTTGACTACTGCCACAGTGTGACTTGACCATTTAAGTCATGGTCTCATGGTCTGGAACCCCTGCAGATTTTATATTTTTCTCTCCAGCCGTCTGGAGTTTTTTTTTGCTTTTTTGTCTTCCCTGGCCATCGGACCTTACTCTTATTCTATGTTAATTAGTGTTGTCTTATTTTAATTATTACTTTGTTTTTTATTTTCTCTTTTCTTCATCATGTAAAGCACTTTGAGCTACATTATTTGTATGAAAATGTGCTATATAAATAAATGTTGTTGTTGTTAAGATCATCAGTGAGGGTGACTCCGAGGAGCCTAAAGCTGCTGACCTGCTCCACAGCCTCACCTCCGATGTGGATGGGGCTGTGCTCTGTTGTCTGTTTGCGGAAATCCACAATCATCTCCTTAGTTTTGCTAACATTGAGGGTGAGGTTGTTGTCCTGACACCATTCTGATAGGAGTCTGACTTCCTCCCTGTTCAAATACCTATTGTTACATAATGAAGACTATATTACCCATATTCTTCAAGTACGAATTCATGGATCACTGGAGTTTCAGTTGTTAAATGCTTTTTATACAAAGAAAACATATTTTTAGTATCTAGAAATATTCTTATCATTTTTAGGTATTTCTTGCAAACTATTTTTAAGATCACATTTAAGACCGAATATGTCATTTTGTTTCTGGGTGGGACTATCAACAAATTAATGAGTTTCATTTAAAATTAAAATTTATCCCAACTCCCTAAATTCTATACAAGTTTCATGTTGACTTAAATCCTTTGAAGGTACTAGAAATTGAAGTAGCTGTACAACGTTTTGCACACTGTGACCTATTATGTATGATTCAAGATATCATCACTTGATGTTTACTCTTGTAGCTTTTTCTTTTTAATGAATGGTACTGTACCTAAGTATTTGGGTAAGAATGACAACAATCTGACAACTGGAGGCGTCGAGGGTCCCTCTCAGTGCAGTTAGGATTAGTGAATTTAAAAATCTTCCCATTTCACTATTCAACTGTTTGCTTACTTAGCATCCTCATCAAATATATGACGCTTTTCCAAAATTACTTCTCTTCCAATCTGCTACTGCCTAAATGTAACTTAAGTAGCCATCTCTTACACTATTTCCCCAGGCAGCCCTACCATCTCTCATCATTTTAATACATTCATTGAACAATGCTAATGATAACAAAAATCTTACATTTTCACTTGCCAATGTCTGCATAGGATGCACAGTGCTGAACGGGTACACCCACCAAGCCATGGCACCATATAACACAGATCATTTTTACCAGAGAAATGACAAATCTGTAACAGACCTCCATAATCAGTCACAGCTTGTGACCAGCAATAAATAGTACAACATGCCTTCTTAGGTTAAATGATAAGTTTGGCATTTTTCAAGTCAGCTATTTCTTCATCATGGTATATGTTAATTTGCCAATATGAAATTGCATTCTAAAATTAAGCATTTTTTTTTACAAATTTTAAAAAATACCTAGCCTGCTGTTCTTGTATTATATAATGAAGGTAAAGGGTAAAAATGTCCTAACGTGAAAACAAAAAATTTAAAACTATCAAATACATCCACTTTGAATCAGCAAAACTTTTTTAAAAATGTGCCTTCCACATTTCTGAGGCATGCCCGTGACAACAAAAGTAAACTTGGAATAATACATTTTATTTTGAGGTAAAGATGTGTACCCTGTTTGTATGTCTGCTTGCAGTAGGTATCATGGGTGGAGTTTTAAATCTCTCCATTCACAAAATAACTAAAGCTTTGTCTCTGTAATTTTGTTTTTATTAATGGTTATGTTCTACCATGGCTTCTAACAAATGACAGATGTGCACTCAAATCATAAAATTATTTTGTTCTAAACACTGCCTACTTTTTGCCAATTACATTGTGTTGTTATTTACAAAGCCTGAGGAGGGAGATTCATGCCTAGTGGTAGGATGATGGGGAAAAGCGCACGTTTCATTGCTCACATAGCAATAAATCTGAACTGATTACACCTCATTGCATTTTTTTATAAAAACCTTATATTTTTGAAAGAACCAAGCCGCTTGCATGTCACCACTAAGTTCACAGAGCTATTCACCATTTGCCATTATGCACTTTCCACATGTGTGTTGTGTGCATGCATGATAAAAAATACTAAGAAAGTGAAAAAGGCAGAGAATCTATCAGAGCCAAACTATGTTGAAACAGATGGAAGTTTCACAAATCAATTATCAAATTTTATAGGGTATGTTGAGTTGCTGAAGATATGGTAATAACTGAGGAGAAAGTTTTTGAGTGAGTAAATTTACTGCCACTCACTGATACCAATCAATCCATAAATACCTGGGGAGAACATGTAAAATCCATCAGACACTACCACTGTGAGGAAGGAATGACAGCTGCGTGCTACCATTCTGCCCATGATAAAATATCTGTACTAAACTTCAACATGATTAAGTTGAAATATATGTTTATAACATCTGTTCCATTCTTGTCACTCGACTGCATGCTATGTGAATACTTAATCTATGTTTTAATATACCACCAAAAGTCAAGCATGAATGATGATATTGGGCAGCAGCAGGCAATATTTTGAGATATAAAGAAGTAAGCTTCCATATAGTGAAAGACTGTGAGCGATCATATAACTTTCTCAGTGATTATTGTCTAGTTGTCTACAGAACAGATACAGTCATTTAAATCTGGGTATGAACATTGAATAACATCCATAACACTGCTTGGAGATAACTTTGAAAGTGAAATGTATACATGGGAGAAAACCACAACCCTGGGGCTGAAAAGATGTCTTTAAGGAAGATGAGCAGCAAAGTAAAGGGCACCATTGGTCTCTTTTTACAAATGCCGTGTCTCACAATAAGTTTAGCTTTTTGCCTTTTTACCTTTCTAAATTGGCAAGGATATGTTGTTATGCAATATGGGTGCAATCTCAAGACAGTGATTACATTTTTAAATTAAAAATCTGACATATTTGGTAAGTTTTAATATTTTATTTTCACCTTTGGACCATGGTACTGAAACCTGAAAAATACTGAACTTATCCTTCAAAAATGAGGTCTGTCATGAAATGAATTAAACTGATTGAAAACATCTTAAAAGCCATAACCAATGTATTGATGGACCTAACAGAAGGAAAATTCATAAAGATGCTTTCAGGTGTGGAAGAACTGTTATTTTTGCAACTGAATTATTTTGAAAATCAGTCTCATGAATTTCGTGATGGACCTGGTATATTATAAACTAACTTGTCACCGTATAATGGATTATAGATAATGTAAACCTGGACAACTTTCTTCATAAGCAGAACCATTTCTTTAGTAGCTTGGGTAGCAACGTGTCAGGTAGCTCTGGCCATATGATAAGGTCATCAGACTCCAAACTCCTTGTGATATTTAATCACTCATTCTATTTTTGATCATTTGTTTCCTTGTTCCTAAAATCAAAACAGATACTGCCTACTATAAAAACTATAAAACTAACTACATAAAAAATATAAAAACTTATTTTACATTTGGAATAATTACAGTTAAGATTATCAGGCTAAGATGTAGGGGTACAAAGAGTTCAGTTCAGGAACTGTTCATTAGTATTAAAGCCTAAATGCAGAATTGGCCCATATTATTAACTTAAATAAATGTCTACATGCAAAAAAACAATAAACGTTACTAATCATTTATACCAGGTGTGTCAAACTCCAGTCCTGGAGGGCCACAGTGGCTGCAGGTTTACATTCTAACCATCTTCTTAATTAGTGACCAGTTTTTGCTGCTGATTACTTCTTTTAATTAACTTCACTCAGGCCCTTTAGTTGTTTCTTTTTCCTTAATTAGCAGCCAAACAATAATGAGACACAAAACAAGCTGCCACATCACACAATATCTGAAAATAAAGAAAGGTGAAAGTCTCAGTAAGGTTGATCTCTCAACTCACCAAAACACTTTGACGATGTTCTTACAAAAAACAGAAAATCAACAGTTTTGGAAATGTCAGCTGTGGCAGAACGAGAGCAACAACAAGTCGTGGAATTAAATAACAAGTTCAATTAACAGCAAGAATTGGCTTCTCATTAAAAAACTGGTTGGAGTTTGAAGCCCCAGTTTAGCTGGTCATCTGTTGGTTCGTTTCATGTCTAATTTCTGTTTGGCTGCATTTTAATGAGGAAACAAATCAATTCAGAGGACTGAATCCTTCTAACAGGGCTATTAAAATGTGAATTGGCAGTGAAAACAGGTCACTGATTAGGAAAAGGGTTAGAATGAAAAGCTGTAGCCACTGCGGACCTCCAGGCATGTAGTTTGACACCCGTGATTTATACTTACACCAAGGCACCATATTCTAAAGAGCATCTCATCATGTACTGTAAAAATGTAATTGTAATATGACATTTTGTTATGTTTTCTCATGGCTTAGATATCTTGTATAATTTTTTGTTTTTTTTACTTCATTGCCATTTTTATTATGCGTGCACACACCATGTCACATAAAACTTGAGTCTTAGTTGGAGTCACAAACTTGACAGGTGGCCAAGGTTTTCATTTGCCAAAAATGTTATCTATATATACAATTCACTAAGGCAAGACAACCATGGAAAGTACGCCGGAAGGGGCGTGGATTCACTAAGCCGCTGACAAGTGAGACACCTATGGCGCACGCAGGAAGGAGCCACGCCCACCAACTCCAAGACCATTGGATACAACGACAATTCACAGAGCCACGCCCACCAACTCAGACGCGACAACACAGAAAAACCGGCGTCATTTATATTCGTCTGTCGTAGAGGTCACAAGCAGCTCCGACCCATGTTGACTGTTAATAGAGGCATGTTTCTCGCGGAGGTGAATCGCCATATGCGGCGTGTAAAACTGTTTGCGAGGGGTATCCCATGGGATCCTTAAAACGTTCCTTTACAACTGAGGTTAAAACACAATGAAGTGAGCAGTCTTTAAAAAACGAGTTTTCGGTTACGATGCACGACCGCGTGCACTATAGCAAACTGTTTAACACGCTACATACAGCAATTCGCATCCGCGACAAACACGCGTCTTCTTAGATACTCCTGCACTTTGTACACACCCCCCTCCCACCGTGGTCGGGTGTCTTGGTGGATTATATATAGAAAGGCAGCCAAAACTGCACAGAGCAATGAAAAGTCTATGTGAGTCACAGGTGCTTCTGGACTGTACAAAGACGACAACGACTCGAGTGACGAGTTGGAGGTGGGCACATGGGCAGGCAGTGCATACTGATCGAGAAATCAGCACACTAGCATGACGGAGGGAGCGGAGTGGATGTCCTTCTCCTCTCCTCCCGTTCCACCCTGAGTGCTGCACGGACGATTGTGTGTTGATTTGTTCCGTGCATTGGTTAAAACCCAATGAAGGAAGCAGTCTTTAAAAACCAATAAGCCCTGTGCCTCTGTTTCATTACCGTCTCACCTGCTTCACCAATGCAGGCCCCGCAACAGGCGATCCGGCAGCGTCATTCCCATGACCCGCCGGGCAGCCAACCGGGTAATCAAAGTCTTTGGGTTCAGGGTGGAGTATGGTTACAAAGCTGAAACTTAAAGGAATTGACGGAAGGGCACCACCAGGTGTGGAGCCTTTCGCTTCATTTGACTCAACACAGGAAACCTCGCCCGGACACGGACAGGATTGACAGATTGATAACTCTTTCTCGATTCTGTGGGTGGTGGTGCATGGCAGTTCTTAGTTGGTGGAGCGATTTGGCTGGTTATTTCAGCGAGCGAGACTCCCGCCTGGTAAATAGTTACACGACCCAACAGCGGTCGGCGTCCAAATTCTTAGAGGGACAAGTGGCTTTCAGCCACGTGAGAGTGAGCATTAACAGGTCTGTGATGCACTTGTATGTCCGGTACTGCACGCGCTACACTGAATGGATCAGCGTGTGTCTACCGGCGCAGGGGGGCGTGGGTAAGCCGTTGAACCCCATTCGTGATGGAGACCGTGGCTTCCAATTGTTCCCCACGAACAAGAAATTCCCAGTACGTCGAGGGTCATACGCTCGCACTGATTACGTCCCTGCCCTTTGTAAAGCCCCCCATGGTCCGGTGACTTGGTGGATTATATATAAAAAAAAAAGCAGCCGGAACCGCAAAGAACAATGAAAAATCAACGTGGAAACCAACTGAGGCAGTGTTTGGAAAATTAACAGTCAACGTGACTCACAGGTGCGTGTGGACTGTACACAGACGAAAGCGACTCAGGTTGGGAGTTGGGGGCGGGCACATAAGCGAGCAGTGCGTACTGAGCGCGCCGCTCAACCCGTCCGCCGCTTTGGAAGGAGAAAGCGTGACGGCCCTCCTCCGGTTTTCAGTCACGGACAATTGTATGTTGGTTCGTAGCGTGCATTGTTGCAATGTTACTTTTCTTGGTGGTTTATTAAATTACGGATTTTTCAAATGTTTATTTTTTCCTCTGTGCTTAAAAATCATTTAAAAAGCGGCCTGATTATGTGGCGTATGCCACACCGCGGGTTGGTTAGTATGGTATAATCAGCAAAATTCATATTTCTTATCACATCTCCAGAATACAAAGAACTTATCTGCACGCTTGACTTACATGTCACATGTACCACATCCCCCAACAAGTTCCATGGTCAATGATTTTTATATATATAGCACACATATAAAAATATAATATCAGTTACAGTGTGTAATCCTCTTTACTACAGGCAAAATAAAACATATAATGTAAGGAGAAACATTAGACACAAGTTGAACGAAATCACAGAACCATATAAATAAAAGGGCACTTTACAATTTATATTGCCACATTACGTACTAATCCTTTCCAACAAGTCTAAAAACATCCACCATCCATATGTTCGTATTACCTCATGCAGGCAGTGATTAAGCTGGACATATTTTGATTTGGACATCTTTAGCTCTGGAGGGAATAGAAGTGGCCATATCATCACATGGCATAGAACCTGCAGCTAATAAAACTTTAACATAATGGAAAACCTTTTTAATCATTTTGTACATGTCCACTAAATGAAATTCCTGTAATTTCCCTCCACAGTAACTGTCTGAGTTAGACAAAGTAACCAACTACCTGTCTGAACTTGTCATCATGCTTTATAAAGGAATTAACATAATTATACAGAATGTACATAATTACAAAAAAACCACTAGATTTTAATTGTGACACACTTTAATGAAAAAATTTGAAATGTAACCAGGCATCTACCATTGGAAAACATTCTTTTTAATTTCCATGAATACTATTACTGAATGCTCGTCATTATTAATATCCAAAACTACTGAAGAGTTCCTAAAAAATAGACCAATCTATTTTCACTTATGACATTGTATAAATAAATTACCAGAAACAAAGGATTCATGCTTTGCAATAAACTTTAAAATTTCAATAACATATTTAAAACAAATGTACTCAAGGTCTCAGACTAACGCCCTAAATGTGAAGAAAAAATGGTGATGCATGGATGGACTATGTTGGACTATTAATATTTATGTGCTGTGTTTTGTATATCTTATGCATGTAATGATTGGATACATAATAAAATATTGATAAAGGCATGTACTAGAAAAACACAGGACAGTTTTAATTGTACTTTGTCTAGCAATTACTTTATTAATAGATGTGCTGAGCTGCTTGGCTAGCCTAATGACTGGTAAGAACCAATAAAAATAGATATTTCAGTTCAGGGTGGACTGAGGGTGTAAAAGCATGAGGTATATCCTGTGAATTTGTTGTCATGGATAAAACATTGACTAACAGAAGATTTGAGAAGAAAGGTAGGACCTGCATGGGACTGATTAAAGTGCCAAAGGCCACCACAGGAAGGGTGCCAAGTGTGAAAAAGATGCACATACATTCCAGGGCAAATCAATGTTCTGTATTCTATCCCCATTATCTGTAACCAGAGGTCCTGCCACAATGACTGTTCATCTCACTGCATAGTGCAAGAAGACCCTCCACCTGAGCACCAGACACATTCAGGTTGTATTTTGGGAAAATGTGGGCCAGCAGCCATACCACTTACACTTCAGAAGAGATCATCCATCTGAAGCTGATCATGTTCGGGTTCAGCCAGTACTTGGATAGGAGACCAACCAGGAAAAGATTGGGTTGCTGCTGGAAATGGTGTTGGTGAGGCTAGCAGGGGGCATTTAACCATTCATCCATCCATCCATTATCCAACCCGCTATATCCTAACTACTGGGTCATGGGGGTCTGCTGGAGCCAATCCCAGCCAACACAGGGAGCAAGGCAGGAAACAAACCCTGGGCGCGCACACACACACACACAAACACACCAAGCACACACACACACACCAAGCACACACTAGGGACAATTTAGAATCATCTGTGCACCTAACCTGCATGTCTTTGGACTGTGGGAGGAAACCCACGCAGACACGGGGAGAACATGCAAACTCCACGCAGGGAGGACCCGGGAAGCAAACCTGGGTCTCCTAACTGTGTGGCAGCAGCGCTACCTACTGCACCACCGTGCCACCTGGGGCATTTAACCTATAGTCTGAATGTGGATCCTAATGCCCTAATGCAGTGATGGGGACACTGTGCTGTAAAAATGACGCTGTCCTCAAGATGTGACATAAAACCAAGGTCCTGAACATCTGTGGTTATAAAAGATATATCGCAATGTACTGGATAAAGTGCCCACCTCAGCCTAGTTATTCTGGCCCCCTAATGATCCCCTGTCTCTAACTGGCTAACTATCTCTCACTCCTTCACCACCTAACAGCTAATGCGAGGTGAGCATATTGGCGCATAAAACAGCAGCAACTGCATCATTCAAGTGGCTCCCCACTCACTATGTAAAGCACTTTGAGAAGTGAGAAAAGTGCTATATAAATGTACTGAATTATTATTATTATTATTAAATGCTTTGCCCTCATGTAATCAGTTTGGTTCAGCTTTAGGCACATTATAGAAATTAAGGGCACTTATGCTTAAGACTTATAATGAGTGATAAAACTTGGTACCTGTTCCCCTCCTTGATTTGTGTACACTCTGTTCACTGTGTCCCAGTAAGGTAATGAAATAGTACAGTCAAAAACGGAGAGGGGTTAAATTAGGAATATGACAGATAAAGTAGGGAGCTTCTGTGACACCCCATGACAAAATAAGTGGGTATTGACGGTGATGTGATTCCTAGATACACTTACCCTTACATAACCTTACATTTTTTGAAGCATACTGTCACCCTGAATAACGTGGGTGTCAGTCAGCTGAGTGCTCCAACAATCATGGGTGGATCAAAAGCCAGAAGTCTACATGACCATCACCATCAAGCCCTTCCGTGAGAACCCTAAATCCAAAGAGGACTGTTTCATTTATGTTAGGTAGAATGCCCAGAGGAGACTGGGCGGTCTCATGGTCTGGAATCCCTACAGATTTTATTTTTTTCTCCAGCCGTCTGGAGTTTTTTTTTGTTTTTTCTGTCCCCTGGCCATTGGACCTTACTCTTATTCTATGTTAATTAATGTTGACTTATTTTGTTTTCTTATTGTGTCTTTTATTTTTCTATTCTTTATTATGTAAAGCACTTTTAGCTACTGTTTGTATGAAAATGTGCTATATAAATAAATGTTGTTGTTGTTGTTGTATTTAATTTAAATTAATTTGTTAAATTATTATAAAAATTATAAATGTTTTGATTAAAAGACACACAAAATTTAGTTTGAAACAAGTTCCAAATACATGTTGAGACTCTTTTCTACACACTAAGCACTTGTGCATCTCCACCTTTGCAGTACTGTGTATAGAAGCTAATACATTTAATTTACTGGGTTATTTGTACAGCATCTTACAAAGCTGCATATTGAAACTGAGAAGTAAATGTGATAAGCATGTTACCTTCTTATCAGAGTTGAGAACAGATAGAAGAGCCATGATCCATTCCACACATCAATCATGATCCATGTTTTAAATATCCACTTGTCAGGAGAGACCTCAAGGGGGTAGGTTTCAGAAACATTCTCAGTTGTTGAGGTAAACAAGCCTACAATAATGAAGAATTAAAAAATGTATATCTTTTGCATTTCAGTTTAATTTAATGAACATGGTTTTCCACATGGCTGTAATGCACAGATTAATGAACTTTGTTAGGCCGAATGGCGTGTAGCATTAAAAATATTCCAGTGTTCTCACTGGGTCACATGTTCTGGTCCTGCACCAAATTAACATTATTCTGGACCAAAATTTTTAATTACTTCTCAGACAGCCTTGGACTCACAATCCCTCCTAACCCATTAACAGCTGTGTTTGGGGTTCTTCCAGATGGGTTTAAAGTGGAGAAAGACAAACAAATTGTGATTTGCATTCACTACACTGTTGGCACGCAGACTTATTCTGATAAACTGGAAGAACCCAAACTCTCCTCTTTTAAGTCAGTGGGAAACTGATGTGTTATATTATTTGAAATTGGAAAAAATCAAATACTCAGTTAGAGGATCTGTACAGACTTTTTTCAAAACATGGCAGGATCTAATCAGTAATATTTTAAAATAAGTTCATGAAGCACAGAGAATTTATTAATTTAGGTATGTTTACAAGCCTTAAATTTTACGCCGTTTGGCTTGCTCTCTCTCTCAGGGGTGGGGATCGATCTGTTCTTAACTCAAATTTCTTTTTGTAAAAACTTGATTGCTTTGTATGGATTCCAATAAAATTAATAAAATAAAAAAAAAATGTTCCAGTGTTCTAATAAGATATACACTTCTGTTGTATAAAACTTAAAAGGATCCATCCATTATCCAACCTGCTATATCCTAACTACAGGGTCACGGGGGTCTGCTGGAGCCAATCTCAGCCAATACAGGGTGTAAGGCAGGAAACAAACCCCGGGCAGGGCACCAACCCACCACAGGGTACACACACACACACAAAGCACAATTTAGAATTGCCAATGCACCTAACCTGCATGTCTTTGGACTGTGGGAGGAAACCCACGCAGACATGGGGAGAACATGCAAACTCCACACAGGGAGGACCTGGGAAGCGAACCCGGGTCTCCTAAATGCGAGGCAGCAGCACTACCACTGCGCCACCCCTTAAAAGGATCAGTTTGGTATTTTTCAAGTCAAATTTATTTCATCACAATCATGGCACATATGCATTTGTCATGTGAAACTGTGCTCCAAAGTCCAGCATTTTGTATAAATTTTAAAAAATATCTTTCGCACACCTATGACACAACTAGAGTCAAAAAACAAAAGCTTTAAAACTTAACAAATATGTCCATTTTTCAATCCAAGACAGCTGATGAATATTGCATCTTGTGATCATACACATAGTATAAAATAACGTATGCATGCTAGTTTTTAACTCACTATTATTAGTGGTTTCCTCTGGAAAGTAATCATTTTGTGACATGTAGTTTGTTTTGTTTCAGTTTATTCTGTATGTATGTGAGAACCCACATAAACTAATAGAAAATGTAAAATAGTACCTGGAATATGCCATAAAATGCATATTTGTTGTCACAAATGTATGTCAAAAACATAGAAGGCATGTTTTTTCTTTATCAAAACTCAAAGAGGACACAAAGTTTTAGGCTTTTATTCTCAGGTGGTGCTTCATGCCCCATTGCCTCCATTGTAAAGCACCAGTGTGGGCAATATATTTTTTTTTATTTTCAGAAAATTCTGGACTTTGGGACAAGACTTTAATGTAAAAGGATGGTTTATTATTTTAATGCTTCCAAGCCCTGGTTGTTGTAATGTTTCCAGTCCACATTATAAGTTTAAAGGGTATTTTTTTTCTTCTGTCTATAGAGTACAGTGAAATTTTTACTTGCATATGCTGACAGAAAAAAAACATATTGTTTCACCCCTGCAATCAATTTTTCCTATTTCTAATACTTTTTCATTCTGCATTATTTATTATTTTTATTGCTCTGAGGATGACATTTCTAAAAGGTTTTCGGTGTGATCACATTCAATATGTGAATTTGGATTGTGGCAGCAGTCATGCTGTTAATTACTACAATGTCTGGTCACATGATCAAGTAATGCTATTTTACGTAACTCATCGCTGGAAACGTATTTAAGATTGCATCATGCAGTGGTAGTTACTCAGGCATTGGATAAATAACAAAAAAAAAACTGCTAAACAGAGCTTAGTGTTTGTCAGAAATAAAAGCAAGTTAGTCAGAGGGCATTCTACTATGTTCATTTCAACTTCAACTATTGTTTTGTATATTTAGATTGACAAACACTTTTGATTTAGTCATTTTGGTAATTCAAACTCTTGCCTGTATAACCTCTACTCTTTTGTTATGTTCTCTTTTTTAAATTTCTTGGTCTAAGTTCTCTTCATTTTACAAACTGTGAGTATTGTGTCACTCAGGAGTTCACGATATTAACGTTGTAAAGGTAACAAATACCAAGAGGGACACTCCAGACAAGGACTTTACAGAAAGTGAGAAGTCTCCATTGGTAGTCAGTGCAGTTATAAACATTAATGTGGACAGACAGGGACAGTCAGTGTGAATTAAGCACTGCTTGCACTGAGTGTACATAGAAACTGAATTCTTCTGGGACACTGGACAGACTGAGGCTATGGAAAATGAGCAGGCCAGAAAGTGGGATAAAGTGGGTTAAAGGGTCCCCACTACCAACAGAACAGAGGCTGTAACCTAAAAAATGATTTACAGGATGGATGCTTTATGAGACATTCCAGGGTGTGATGAGCCAACCGAAGGCACTTTAATCTAATAGCCCCATTCCCTTAGAGAGTTCCCATCATCTTGGAAGTGATTCTTAAATTTTGAAATAAACTCTGAGAATGGTGTTAACAGAGATTAGATGAGATTGGGGTCTGGGGGTTTAACTGTGGAGGACATGGCATTAAAAGGCAATTAACCCCGCCATATACAACTTAAACAATTTCTACTCACATCTAATCTGTCTGGGCATTGCATTCTCAAAGCATGCACAAATGTATTTCTGAGCAAACTTCATAATGGCATAATGTGGCAATAACAAATGTGTATGTGTGTGTGTTTACCTTAAAAATAAAAGATCAAATACACATGATTCTAGAAATCATGCACTGTAATTCTTTCTCTCAGATACAAAGCATTTCTAAACATTACTCCTTACATTTTTCTTTTTGAGATGTATTAATGCAGATGGCACGGTGGCTCAAGGGCAAGTCTGCTGCTTTTCAGTAAGGAGACCAGTGATCATGTCCCAGGCCCTCCCATGTTCTCCCCATGTCTCAGTGGGTTTAGACTAGGTGCTCAGGTATCCTCACACTGTCCAAAAACTTGAAAGTTAGGTGAACTGACTATGCTAAAATTGCCCCTAATGTGTGTTTGTGTGAGTGTGTGTGTTCACCTTGTGATGGAATGGCACTTTGAATCGGGTATGTTCTTGCCTTGTACCCTGTGCTGTCTGGGATAGGTTTCAGGTGGCATCCCCCTCCCAACCCCCCGACCCAGGTCTGGATTAAGTGGGTTATAAATGACATGACGTGTGTCACTGTAGCACTGGGAGCCATTTTCATATGTAGTCTTATCACATAGTGGCTTCCGGAGTAACTTGTCTTGTCTACTTGCAGTCATTCCTCATTGTGGTAGCGACTTCCATTCAGTACTACTGATACTATGAAAATGCTAGTACTATTATGTTTTTTGGCATTTTGGTATTACTTTGTTACAGATATCTCTAATTGTGGCTCCATTTTGTTCACCGTTTTGTAGCAAGCGCTGAAATTTTTGTGACTCTGTTTTAAAGGCTGCAGCCATTGTGCTTTAGGGAAAGACTCCTGTTGCCGGTCAAGTGGGTGTGGGGTGAAATGTCACGGCTCCCACCTATTTAAGATGGTGGTTCTGTAAGAAAAATGTCCTACCTAGTCTTGGAATTCATTCTTAAAGACCGAACAATGACTTATAGCCTAGTCAGGGCTAAGAATTCTACTTATCGTCAGTTATCGTGAGGAAATCTGCTTTGTTTTGTTTTGACCTCGGCTTCTGCTTTAAATATTGGGCTAGGATAAATATTTCTTTGACCTTTCCTGGTATCCTGAACTTCTGTCACTAGTTAGACCATGATTTCATCTTTACATTTTTTAATTCATCTCCTGGTTTTCTTTGATTATTATTTAACTCATGGAATTTAGTATCCTGAAAAACACATTAATAACGTCACTGCTAAAGATGAGTTAGCTTGTAGTAGACAATCTAGTGAGAAGTCAAGCAAAATGACACCTTTTATTGGCTAACTAAAAAGATTACAATATGCAAGCTTTCAAGGTAACTCAGCCCCCTTCTTCAGGCAAAATGTAATCCCTAGTACTACAGCAGACAATCTATAAACAGACACCACCTATGAGTTGTCTCGTCAACTGTCTTCGGGGCTGTAACACCAAATACAAGTACAGGGTAAGGCAGAAAGGATGGACATCTTTGAAATGGCTAGAACTCACCACTAGAGTGGAGTGACAGATGTGCAGTAGGTAGCGCTAGGTTCTTAGCATTTTTTTATTTTGTTTTTAGTTGAAGCCATGGAGCTGTGGACGATAGAACACCGCGTTTTTGCGTACGACAGCTTTGTCAAGAACAACCAATCTATTACCGCAGTTCAGCGTGAGTTTCGTTGCCATTTCAATATCCACAGAAATAAAGCTGTTCCCGCTCGTAACACTAGATACACTAATGAACAAAAGACTGCCGGGGGCTACATGAACGGCACGTACCCCTGAAAATGTGGAAAGTGTACGACTAGCCCTGCTGCGCAGTCCAAGTCGATCTGCTCGGAAGCATTCTTCTGAACTTGGCCTCAGTAATCGTTCGGTAAGGCATATTTTGCATTTAGACCTGCATTTCCATCCCTACAAATTGTCAAATGCTATTTCAATATGAACTCAAATCTTTAAATAAATTTCTTTGTAAGAAAAAATTAACAATTTTGTGATTTTGTAAAAAATGTCCGTCCTTCCTGCCTCACCTCGTATATTTGTGGGTAACACATGCAAAATGAAGATAGTGATCATCTGAAATAATTAAAAATCACCTTGGTATCACAGAACAGAATATTTCATTTTCAGTTAGATTTTTTTCTTCTTATTAGCCATGTTTTGGATAACATTTATTTTTCTCAAAAATAATTTACATATGTAGAACCACAAACATCTGAATATATATCAACAATTAGCGTCTCACCACTATAAAGTTCAAAAGGAAACTCTGACATTTGATTACAACAAATTATGCAAGATGTAACTTGTTAGACCCAGCAGAGCTATTGTGCAGCTGGCAAACAAAAAGAATTTTCTGTTCCGTGTGCCAACTACGAGGTAACTCAAAGAGATTTTTTCAGAGAAAATAAATTTTTATTGTGATTTTTGCTCAACAACATAATGCATTTAATCAGCACATTAAAATAATACCCTGATTTTACATTGGCATTAGGAACAAATTTATCTGTTTTCACTATGTCAGTCAACGTGTTAAAACAAAGTGGTAACTGCATTTGTTTAATTGCCTTTTTTTAATATTTGGAGGTGTCACTCACTGTTTCTCTTAATTAATAAATGAGTCATTTTTTCAAACTTGTTGATATTATTCTGTGCTTGAAAAGACACAAAAACTGGCAGAAGGTTTTCATCATTGTTGCTTTGATTCGTTCTTTAAACACGGAACAAGTCAAATGAGCAAATGAATATCCATCCATCCATCCATCCATTCTCCAACCCGCTATATCCTAACTACAGGGTCACGGGGGTCTGCTGGAGCCAATCCCAGCCAATATAGTGTGCAAGGCAGGAAACAAACCCCGGGCAGGGTGCCAGCCCACTGCAGCAAATGAAATCTAAGAGAACAATTTGATATTTGAACACTCGGATCAGAATGAAACCTGCTGCCAATGCCATGCAAAATTAACAGATGTAATATGCTTTCTTTGTGTTAAATAACCTGCTTGCAGAATTTTGTATAAGCTATTATTTTATTCATTCATCAAGTTACAACACCTCATACTGAGTTTACACAGTATAAGATTTTGGAATGGAAATAACTATGAAAGTTAACTAATTTTTAATTACTAAGCTCTAGAAAGGCCAGTTTTAGAAAGATCAACCTGTCAGGGACGCTCAGAAGTATACCATGAGTGGAGGTGCCAAATTGTAGTTAAAACCTTTAGTACAAGAAAGAGAAATTATGCCTGTCAGCATTAAGTCTCTGATCACTTACTGTCACTAACATCATTTGACATGATCTGAACCTACAGTGAAATTTTTAGATATAACAGTGTTGTTAAGGAAGATTAAAAAAATCTATATCTATAATCTATAATTATGTATCTATAACTCTACACAAGAACTTTAAGTATGAGATTGGTCTGCTGTGTCAAGTCAAATTATCAAAGATCACTCTCATGAGGCTTATCATTTTTGCAGCTTCTGCCTTCTAAAAGACACTTTACGACACTAAGAAAAAGAGCTAAACTTCTGAATTTGAATTTTAAACTTTTTACGAGCTCTAAATTATCCTTTATGGCAAACAACCAGGGATCTTGCCCCACCGGGATGCCTGGAAGAGGGTCGGACCACGGGAGGGGTACTGTTTTTCCCTGGGTGTAGGAGGGCAGCCCCTTTGGACTCCATCAGGGCCACAGAGAAGGGGCTGGGGAACTCAACCCTCCTGGGACTCATGGTCACCACCAGGGGGCGCCTGGACGGTCCTAGAGCCCTGGAGGACAGCACTTCCGCCACACTAGGAAGTGCTGCCGGAAGACCATCACCGAGCACCTGGAGCACATCTGGGGTGTGATAAAAGGGGCTGCCTCACTCCCTACGAGGAGCCAGAGTCGAGTGAAAGAGGATGGAGCTTGCGAGTGAGGAGTGGAGGTGGCTGAAGGAATAAGGACTGAGTTAATGTGGGGTTTTGTGCACTGTCGTCGTGTTGTGTGGTCTGTAAATAAACCGTGTGTTGTAGACATCTGGAGTCGTGTCTGTCTGTGGCCGGGCTATCTTTTACATCTTCTATATATCTAAACAAAATCATAATTCAAAATTAAAAAACAATAATGCCCTAGTAAGAGCTCACACATATGACTGAAGAAATGATTCCCTAACAATCAAAATGATAGCGAACAGAAGAATATTTTAAGTTTACTCAAAAGCTTGGATGGTGTGGCTAACACCCTTATCATGTTTTATACAGTCAGTACACGAATATTGCGACACTTACCTGCATTTAACAACTGTAAACAACATGGTGCTCTCTATGAGAAAATCAGCACTTAATTCAAAATGGTACCTTAAAATGTAATAAATATTGCTAAAAATACTCAGACATTGTCCAAAAGTTAAAAAATTATTTGAGAAAACATAGAGATCAATGGCTATATTGTGATAGTGCACTCCCAAGTCTAGAGTTCGAAGAAAGGTAGGAATATAAAATAAAAGAATAATGGACCAGTAGATGAATCGTAGTCAGAGTGCAAGAAAAGGGTCAAAAACCAAAAAAGCCAAAACAAAAAGCATAAGTTGCAGTCAAGACTGGGAAGCCAAAATAAAAATAAAATACACCATCTCTTTGTGTTTATCCTTAATCATGGATACCAACTGACTTGTCACAGCAGTATTTACAGTGTCACACTGATTACGCGGGATGCAGTGACATTGAAAACCACATCCCACAGCAACTGGGGACTGTGTCCTGATAACAGGACTCATAACATTGAGGTTCCCACTAGCAAAACAAAATGACATTGTGGTTACCTGAAAATAATAACAAAATAATTAATATTCATTTCCAATAATTAATAGAGAAAAGCCAAGCAAAATGACACCTTTTATTGGCTAACTAAAAAGATTACAATATGCAAGCTTTCGAGGCAACTCAGGCCCCTTCTTCAGGCAAGATGTAATCTATATAATATATATATATATATATATATATATATATATATATATATATATATATATATATATATATATATATATATATATATATATATATATATATATATATATATACATACATAATCTATCAATAATTAATACAAATTAGTAGCCAGAATTGCTCCCCGGTATAAAAAACTACTGAACCCAAACATACTTTTTGCAAGAATTACACTTATAATAAATTTTTCAAGTATAATGCTTATAACAAATAGGAGTTAGGGGAAATGGTACTGTTGATCTTCTATTGTGGGTGAGTGGACAAGCCCCGTTCAGTCAATTAGAGGCTAGCAAAATCATTTTATATTTGGTTTGCTTAATACGTTTATTCATGCCTCCCTTGAGTGTACTGCAGATAAAAGCCTTATTTTTAAATATATTTAGGCTTTTGTTGTGGATCAGGGTAAAAGACGGAATTGCCTTCCTATCATGGACATGCCACTGAATAAATTTGGGGTGCACAGTTTCTCCTTGAGGTGGGAGAAGGTAGTTTTTTCAAAGTTTTGCAGACAAATTATAAATGGCTGTATCTACTCTGACGCCTAGCACAACTGAATGTGTTATAAAGAGTAGTTGTGTGTGGAAACTTGTAACTTATATCTAAATTATAAAACTATAAAACCTCCTGGGTCAAAAGACTTTCTTTGATGAAGTGTGGCCTGTGGACTGTATGGTGTGCACCCATTAAACTGGTGCACACAGTGTCTTGAACAATAATCAGATCATGTTCCCTTCTCTCCTACTTTATGAAATTACCAAATAACGCAGAACTGTTTAAAATATTAATATATTATAAAACTCCAAATTCTGATTTATGTTTCAGTAAATATCAATAAATGCAATAATGTCTGTATAGACGTTGAGGTAAACTCCTTTGCTAACTTTGTACCATCCATTTTTCTCTCTCTGTCCTCAATTAATTTCTTCACTCTAGCAACGTGTTTTGAGATCACTTTTCAAGTGTACCCACAGATATACAAAAAGGCCTTAAGTAGAAACATGACTCTTGATGAGTGACCTATCAATTATTTTTCATCTCCTATTAAAAGGTACATTTTCATCCCAATGCCAGTTCTAAAACTGGTGCTCCTCAAAGTCTTACCTACACTTTTTTCACCTGTTTTTCTTCCATACCGCCAATTGTTGACGTCTTTGCTAAATCACTTCAATACTGATCTATGCCAAGAGCCATATTCTACTTTAAAATCAGAAAAGTGCAATAAGCATGTGTGCCATTATGTGTGTTGAGAGCAATGCTCTCTTCATCCGTCTGGAGGAACATCAATTTGGTAATACTGACTTTCTGTTCTTGATGGATGAATTGACTGTTCTGTCTGTGTTTATCAAATATCTATAGATTCAACACCCGAAGTCTGTTTTTAGTGAGTTTACCTCTGACTGCTTGTTAGGTTTGCATGGTTGAGTGCAATATTAAAAAACAGTTAAGTGAAATTTTACAAGCTTTTTAGTATATGTATTGCTGCAGACAGTAATTCCAAATGTTTTATAATTTCTATAATTTCTTCCTTTCAGATTTGGACTCTTCTTGTTACTGTTCTCGGGGTGTGACTGCATTTGAACACTAATACAAAAGGGAGCCTATATTAAACTGATGAAGGGTCAAAAGGAAGTAAGAAAAAGACCACTTTATCCAAGAAACTTCAAGAGGGATCCTGAAAACATTACATATAAAAAAGGCCTGCTGCTGTACACCACGTGCAATATTAAGAGAGGAGACCCTGAAAAGTACTGTGTGTGCTTTCCTATCAATAACAAGGGAGTTTAGGGCCAAAGACTAACATGTATTCTTGCACCTGGGTCAGTGTGAAAATGCCAGCAGAAGTGATCTGTCATATAACAAGAAGAAAGCAGAAGTCAATCCAAGGTACAGTATACATGCCAGTGTTGAAACAAACGCTATCAAGTTCTAATACACATTTAAGAAAATTGCAAGGGCATGGCCTTCTTGAAGGCAAAAAGATATATGCTTTGCCAAGTTTAGTAATAGAAACCTTACTAGTGTCCAAATGCATAAGGAGCAAACACTTTTGATTACTTTGCTAAACAGGAAGGTCTGCTGAGAAAAGACTATCCAACCCAGCACTGTTAACTACTTTCCTGCACTTTATACATCAAGAAAAGCCTCAAGATGCTTAGTATGACAATTCTAAATGTTACTTAGTGTACAAATTGTATCTGTCTAAGACCATAGCTCAACTAATAGTTAATTTCATAAGTGTACAAACTCTGAATAGTTTTAGATTTTATATTCTGTGCATTAAGCCCATACACTAGGAAGGGATATCATTTTTAATTTCTGAATGAGCAAAAGTTAACTAACTTTCATAATATGTCTGGATTTAGTTGAAACATATACATTTTAGAAATACCAAGCATGACTTTACTATCTTTATTGTACAGCACACTCAGTTTCCTTATGCCTAAATGACACAATCGTCACAGTCAACTTACCAGAAATGAAGTGTGTGTGAGAAGCAGCCCTAAGGAAAACAGTGACAACAAAAAAGAAAATTGAGACCACAATTAGGACAGCATGCTGAGTAAGTGACTTCTCCATTTTCTTGTTTCCTACTCTGTCTTCTTGCCTTTAGCACTAAATGTCACAGTCCTTAATGCTTTATATTACTAATGTAGCAATCGGTTAGACAGCTGAAATCAACCTGTAAACAGACTTTATACAACTCTTATCATGAAGACTTTGAACTTTGGGAATGTTAATATCACACGATGCCATTTTATAAAGTGGTTCAGACTTGATAGTAAGTATAATGTGGACTTACCTGATTTGTTTATTAGGTAATACCTTTATTTGTTTTATGTTTTTTTTTTCTTGAATTTCACTACATGGACCAATGGAAAGCTTCTAAAGAATGTAATTCACAATCTATTGTACATGCAGGTTTCATCTATGATCTAAGTAAACATGTTTTATCAGACACAAACCATTAGTTAAAAGGGTCAGCAGCCTGTCAAAATGACAGTCTCTGGCACATCTCTGTGCTGTTGGGGAAATGCTGTGCTACTTTATAGTGTGCTACAATTTAGGACTTACTGACACATGACAGTCTAACCAGTACTGAGGCTGGCTTCTTCAGACATTACTTTTGATGGGAACTCCTGCCCTCAGTTCCTCACTCTTAGATGCAGGGAACCACAGCATTTAAAATGTCATATACAACAAAGAATAATGTGTAGCTGTATTGTTTATGCACCATTATCAGTTAATGAAGGATTAATCAAACTGTAGCACAGTTTCATATACATTGTACATTGTTGGTCTAGACTCAAAACATTCTAATATGTTAAATGTAACTGTGTAGTCATCTTTGTGTCTTCTTCAATTCAGTTGAGTTGTAAGGAAATTACCCAGCATTTAAATCTTTATGGATAATCCAACCACTTATCATAGTCCCATCACCTTCAGAGGCAGATGTTACACAGAACATAGAATTTAGCATGTAATAAAATATGAATGATAATCCGTTGGATTCCAGTTAGGTCATGGTCCACTGTCTCATCTGGGGCCTCATGTATAACGCCGTGCGTAGAACTCGCACTATAACATGGCGTAAGCACAAAAGCCGAAATGTGCTTACGCACAGAAAAATCCAGATGCAGGAATCTGTGCGTACTCCAACTTCCACATCCTTCCGTTACATTAATCCCGATCAGCGTGAAAACTAACACTCGTGCACGCGCATTATGTAACGCCCCAAATCCTCCCAGAATTACGCCTATTTGAATATGCAAATCAATATAAATCGCCCTTAAGCGCAGCCTTCTGTGAAAAGACAATGGAAAAAGCACGGGGAAAATATAAGAATTTCAGCGAATACCAAGTGGAGGCAAAGGAAAAACATACTATTTGTTCAAATAAACCGTGGTATAATCAACAAAATGAAGTTGATCGAGTGACATAGCGTGTTGGAGAAACTTGAAAGCTTACATTCACAAAATCGCACAGTGCCGGAAATAAAAAAGAAGTCACATATCAAAGTTGCCGTGAAAAGAAGAGTTGTAAGCCCACTGTCTGAGTGTCATATGAAAGTTTATTAGGGTACAGAGAAAAAAGGCACACGGTGGGGAAAAAGCACGAAATGTCAACTTCAATCTCGACATTTCCACTTTAATCACGTAGTTTATTTTGTCATTAAAGTAGAACATTATAAACTTCATCTTAAAATCGTTTAATTAACCAGTTTCTCAAATCACATCGTAATTAAAGTAGCACGTTAAATGCTTTGTTTTGTATTTGATCTTCTACTCGTATGTGATCTATGTTTGTGAATCACTACTTGCTTCTTAAACTGGCTCTCTTCCTCCAACTGGACACAGAGTCCATTACATTTGTGATATTACAGCTCTCTGAATAACTAAAATACTGAGATGTATACGTGATGTCATTTTCATGATGATAGGAGCTAAAGCACATTATTAAACATGTGTTTCATGAGCCTCGTGCTCATGACAAGCATTTATCTTTTGTCGAAATTTGTCGCTGCGTTTTTAGCTGTGTTGTTATTTTCTCTTTCTGTTTTATATTCAATATATATTGGCGAGGCCGCCCCAAGAGTCCTTGCTTTTCTTTCCCCAAGTAACCGATCGCCACACAATCAGCTCTGTAATAGACGTTAAGCCATCTGTAAGCTTAGCCGATTCTTCAAAGCGTTTAAAGAACATTGAAATATCTTCGTAGTACATGTTTAATTATTCTATCCTTCACGACACTCCCAGTGAAGAATATAGATTATTTAAATGAAGTTCAAGTTTTATGTGTATAATTTAACAAACATATTTTGCTGCATTTCACCTTAAAAATGATATCGTCATCATATGTAAATACGCTTTATAAAGTGGCCCAGGTTGTGAGATATTATAACTGTAGTGCAAGTTTACAGTGTGGTGATTGTACTTATAAGTACAAACAGTTCTACAAGGAACAATTGATTGAATGCATTTAAAGTTCTTGGGATTAAACTGTTTCTGAACCGCGAGGTCCGTACAGGAAAGGCTTTAAAATGTTTTGCAGTGGCTGAGACAGCGTGTCCTTAAAGCTGTATACCGATAATTCTCTTTCCGATCAGCTGCTGCTGTGATTCACACTCAGATACAGTGATATAAATACTCCGAGTGGTGCAGTGAGAGTAATATGGAAAAAGATGATCTGCTGTGGCAACTCCTAACGGGAGGAGCTGAAAGAAGAAGAAGAAGAAGAAGAAGTGAGAGTAACAACGCTAAAGCAGTTATGGTATTTGGAATACTATGGCTGTTCCCTGGGCCATTATATTGTTACTAGTTAATTACAATCAGATGCATTACACTAATAAACAATATGCGGTTAGTTTCTGTGTATTTGTAAAGCCGCGTCATGAAAATAATGAGTAATCACACAAGAACAGTAGCATTGCTTTGACGCTGGGTGCCACCAGTTTGCAAAACCGAGCGGAGAACTTGTGTACGACAAGGGATGAGGTACCGTGGAAAAGTGCGTGGCTTTACGCCAAGTGTAGGTTTTATACATCGTGATTTGAACGTGGAAAAGTTCTTACGCAACATTTCTGTGCGTACGCACCGTTTATACATGAGGCCCCTGGTTACTAACTGTTGGGAAATACATAGATTTCCTCAAACTGTCTGAGCTTCATTTAATATCCACTTGGATTCTTGGATGCTTTCAAAAAACAATGGAACAGAGCTGAAAGAATATGGGATCAAGCTATGAGACAAAGAGGCAAATACATACAAATGAACTCATTAAAGATATCAAAGCTGTCACAGCTGTGCTGATGTTGGTGTAGGATAATAGAGCAACAGTGGATAGGGGAATATTATATTAAATCACCAAGAATGAAGTGATTACAGATGTCTATTCTAAAAATTAAGTCAGCAGTAACCTATTCACAATTCAAAAAGTGAGAAAACTGGTTTCCATTCATCTCATGTAAGAAATGACTAGTGCTTGTAGCAGATACATCATCATGGAGACTGGGCCATTAAAGTGAAATAGGTAATCATTCCCTGAAAGACTCCTAATAAACCCAACTCTTTCTTAGTTGATAAGCCAAGATTCAGCTTAGTCTCTGGCCCTTTTCCAAGGATGATGCCTGTTCGGCTACACAACATACCCGTTTAGGGTTTTCTGACATCAGGGTCAAGTCTGTTACATCAGCTTCACATTTCTTACAGTTGAAGAGTCTCACCCCATTCCATCTAATAACTATTGATCTGTAAAGTTTACATAATTATATCACAGTTTTTGGTTCCAGTCGGTGTACCTGAACTAGTCTGGTAAGTTGCCTCAGGCTGTGTAACAGAATATAAAAATGCTGGGACGCAAGATCAGTTTGGAAGATTCAATTCAATTACCCAAAACAAGTCTGTATTATTACACATTAGCCACCATATACTATATTTTCACAGTTACATTATTTATGTTACTGTATATAATTTGAATTTAATAAATTATTAGTTACTGTACACTACATCTGATCTATAACTCCTATCAATATCAAATATCTAACCATTTTTTCCTGTGAGCACAAACTGGACAATCAACCTTAAGGTTCACAGTATGAATACACATAATTGGTGAGTATGCAGCTCTTAGTTATGTTTTGATTTAAATGTAACAGAAATTAAGCTGCCTAGCCTTCAAAATACTCTATTCTAGAGCACAAGTTAATGAATGGCACTTAGCTTTTGAGGTTGCACATAAAATACTATTTATGTAAAACACGCTAAGAGAACTACTTCTCCGACGAGGTTTCATTATGAAGTACAGGCTAGCTAAATGGCTCTTAACCTCCAAGGTTACATAGAAAAGTCTAGTTTTTTCTAATGGTATAAACGACAGTACGTCAATGGCAGCTCAAACATTATAGTGACTTAAAATCAATTCATAATTTACAGTAAAAGTAATCTTTACTTGTTAATAATTAGCTGGAGTCAGATTAAAGAGATCTGCAACCCTTATTCTGTCATTGGTTAAGTGATGTGAAAACTTTAGCTTAAAAGCTGGATAAATAAACAATTAAAAGTATCACTATAAATAATAAAAGCATAACTTAACAGACACCTAAAAATATCTATATTTGAATATCAGACAGAATATCATTTATACTTTGAAAACAAAGTTCTACACTTTTCGTCATCAGATGAAAGCTGGAAAGTAGTAAATGTTTAAACTAAAATTAATTGCTGTGTAGTTTAAGGTCAGATCTTACTTTACATCTATTGCTGCTCTGATTCCCTGTGAATATGAACAAAAACTCAGATATTGAAAATGCACAGACAGATGAACACTGGAAAATACTGCTTAATATCTGAGACGTGTCCACCAGTAATTACTCTTAACATGTTCACTGATGTCACTCTTGACAAGCACATTGTCATAGTCATTACAAGTCAAATTAACAATGATCAGTTTCTTGAGTAAAGAAGAAAGATCAGCATTAGATAACAGATTCTGGTGATCATGCCATCCTTGTTCTTTTAGATCTTACAGTAGTATTTGATACAGTAGACCGTAACATACTTACTTGCATTGGATTGGTTCGAATCATACCTGCCTGACAGAAGATTTTCTGTCAACATTGGTAACTGTATGACCCGTCATTTGCGCGATAGACATATGCGTGCCGACAAAATAGCGCGATTAAAACAAGCCGTCAAAATCACCCTGACAAAATCGTGAAAGTTTCATTAAATATGAATTACTAGTTTAAAGCATATATAATAATGCTTATTTTAGAAGTCAATATTATGAGACGCGGCATGCCATCAGCACGGTACGCAGATAGTCCTTAAGATCACGCCCTGCATATGTAGGAAGAATTGCAGCAGGGGCATCCCACTCTCCTGGCCTCTCTCGCGATTTTGTCGTGGCAATTTTGTCGGCGCGCATTTGTCGAAAACCAGTTAGCGGGTTTGTCGGCACTCATTTGTCGGTCGTGGTTTTGTCGGGGCGCATATGTCTATCGTGCTTTTGTCGGGGAACCTGTAACTGTAACTCCTCCTCAGCATCTCTCCACTGTAGAATCTTCCAGGAATCTATCCTAGGGCCTCTCCTTTTCCCTATATACACTCTTCTCCTAGAATCAGTTTTAATAAAATATGGTATTTCTTGTAATTGTTATGCAGGCAACACCCAAATCTACTTGCCTTTAAAATGGAAAGATAACAACCTTTCAAAACTATTGTTTGACTGATTGAAGGACATCAAGGCCTAGATGACATTAAATTTTCTTAACCTTAACTGGGGTCCTCATTTTTTGACCTAGTGGGAGCACTGACAACAGACAAGGCAAAATACTGTCATGATTTTCTTCTTGTCTGGGTATTAATTTGTTTTTTCATGTCACTCATTATACCACCATTTTATGAGGTTTTTTTTCATGTTTAGTGGCCATATTGTTTAGCTGTTGCTATGGCCGTTGCTAGAAGCATAACCTGGGGTTTGGTATGCGCTATACTGCATCAGTACCTCTGCCAACAAAAGACAGAGACACAGAACTATCTGCATTTTTTTACTGGAATAAAAATAATAAAAAAAACTCTCTACTCATGTTTGTTTTGAACTTTGACTTTCTGAACATCTGCTTGCATTTTTTGACCTTGATTTTTGTACTAATTTTGGCTTTGAATATTTGATTGGTAGTCTTTCTGGCAATGACCATGATTATGTTTTTTTTACTTTCCTTTCATCTTCTGTCCCTCAACTCTAAATCCATTTTTTGTTTAAATCATTTTCTTTTTTAAGGACAACGCTATCAATTTTCATTTTTGAGCACAAAATCTGATGATTCTGAACATAAAATAAGATCTCCCAGTGAAAACAATTATCCTTTATATTATTCCATGAGAAAACTAAGGCTTTGGCATATACAGTAACAGTTGACTTTCCTCATAAACTGGCTGAGCTTTGCTTCCAAAAGTACAGTATCAGCAACATTTGTAAAACTGGGAAGTAATGGTTAACACTTTATTTTAGGTGCTGCAAAAATGAATCCATTACTTATTTACTGTTATGTAATAAGACATTAACAAAGAATAATACTTACAAAGCAGTGGTAAAGTGTTTATCCATCTGTACAATATGATCTAAATATTTTCACTTTGAAACGGTCAGAAGTTGCTTAAATGAGACTTATTTATCTTGATATTGCATGTTTTAGTATAAGACCTGTGAATCCTTGGAATTCATAAGTAATTTTATGTGCATATAAAATGCATCGCTCCATGGAGATGTACTGTAGAATCACTTTACTGATGTATTATAAGCTTAATTAAGACTAAAAGAAGCCTTAGCTGCTTGCTCTAGTGTAAGTATGGTGACATTCACTGGGTTACTTGATGAAGAGGGTTCCTTCACAGAGAGTTGATCATACTTTAAACAATGGAAGTATTGATTATCTGAGTCAGAAACACTGCACAAAAATTTTAGACAGTCAATTGGGTGTTACCTCCTCTAATTGTGTCATGTAGTGCAGTTTGCAACCGGCTAGTAATACCACTGAGGGGGCTTTGCATTAACTCTGGTTTTTCATTCACCATTCATTTCTGCCTTCCATCCAGTACTGCTATTACTGAATTTGGCTACCTGCAACCCTTTGGCAAATAACATGTGCTAAAGCATTAATATTTTACATTATATTTGTGGAAGCAATTAGCACTTCAGTACCAGTTGAAGAGTAATTTAATGTGTAGTGATTGTTTATTTTCACTTTGTTCACAACAGCTTCTTCTGTAATCTTCTTCCCATCAAGGGATTCTGCAAGTTTAACTGACAGTTTCAATTTGTCTATGTGCTGTGTGAAAATAAATGTTGTGTATAATATAGAGTGCATTTTAGAATGATTATGAACTGTAAAATTTTGTAGATTTTGTATCAGATACCCAACATCTCATTAGAAACATATTCAGATTTTTACAAAGATCGAAACATTAAAATAATAGATGTGCCTGATTATTTTGGTGGCATGACACCAAGGGCTGATTTCTTTCTTTCAGTTACTGTTTATAGGTTCTGATTTTGCTTATACAGTGGATTCAGGAAGTTTTCAGAACCCTTCACTTTTTTCACATTTTGTTATGTTGCAGTCTTGTACTAAAATCATTTTAATTCATGTTTTCCCACATCCAACAACACTCAATACCCCAGAATGACAACATGAAACAAGATTTTAGAAATGTTTACATGTTTATTAAAATTACAAAACTGAAAAAATCACATTACAAGTATTCAGATTCTTTTCTATGACACTTGACATTTGGCTTAGGTTCATCCCATTCTATTGATCATTGCTGAGGTGTTTCTACACCTTGTTTTGAGTCCACATGTGGTCACTTCAATTATATTTGACATGATTAGGAAAGACACCCACCTGTCTATGGATGGTCCCACAGCTGACAATGTTAATCTGAGAAAAATCTAAGCCATGAGGTTGAAGGAATTGGCTGCAGAGCTCAGAGACAGGATTGTGTTATGTAACAGACCCGGGGAAGGCTGCAAAAAAATTCTGCATCATTGAAATTTTCCAGGAGCACAGTTACCTTCATAATTCTTTAATAATATACGTTTAGAACAACCACGACTCTTCTTAGAGTTGGCCATCTGGCAAAACTGAGCAATTGTGGAAGAATAGGAATGGTGGGAGAAGAGAGGTGACCGAGAACCTGATGAGCTCCAGACAACCCGTGTGGTGATATTAAAAACTTCCAGAAGGACAACAATCACTGCAACACTCCACCGATCTGTTCTTCTCAGTAAAAGACACACAGAAACCTGCTTGGAATTTGTAAAAAGTTACCTAAAGGTTTCTCAGACTGGGAGAAACAAGATTCTCTGGTCTGATGAAACCATGATTGGTGTCACGTCGAGAGGAAACCAGGAGCCACTCTTAATCTGCGCAATACCATAACAGTGGTGAAGCATGGTGGTGGCAGAAACATGCTGTAGGGTTGTTTATCACTGGGTTGAAGTATAGCTGAACGGATTAAATAGATACCCTATTAAAAATCTTCTCTAGAGTGCTCTGGACCTCAGATTGGACCAAAGGTTCACCCTCCAACAGGACAATGACTGTAAGAACAAAGCAAACAACACACAGGAGTGATTTTGAGAGAACATTAGGAATGTCTTTGAGTGTCCCTGCCACAGCCCAGGCTTGAACTCAATCAAACATCTCTAGAGAGACCTGAAAATAGCTGTCCACTAACAGATTCCATACAACCTAACATAACCTGAGAGGATCTGCAGAGAAGAATGCCAGATAAACCCTAAATTTAGGTGTGAGAAGCTTGTTGTGTCAGACCCTAGAAGACACCAGGCTGTAATCACTGCAAAAGATGCTTCAATGAAGTACTGAGTAAAAAAATCTGAATATTTGTGTTGATGATATACTTCAGTTTTGTTATTTTAAATAAATTTGCAAAAATTTTGAAAATCCTGTTTTCACTTTGTCATTCTAAGGTACTGAGTGTCGAAAGGGAAAAAGTAAATTTAAAGTATTTTAGCATAAGGCTGCTACATATACTGTATATTTGCCTGACTTATTTATCACACTTTTGTCATTATTTTCTTTTTTAATTAAAAGTAGTAAGTAATACTTACTAGGAAAAAA
Source organism: Polypterus senegalus (assembly GCF_016835505.1). Lineage (NCBI taxonomy): Eukaryota > Metazoa > Chordata > Cladistia > Polypteriformes > Polypteridae > Polypterus > Polypterus senegalus. Next base: position 79,850,265 of record NC_053158.1, read on the forward strand.
AAAGTCAGTAAGTACATTTACATATTTGTAAAATGGAAATTATGAATTAAGAATTTTGTCACTGGCCAAGATTTGGACATGCTTATAAATCTTCTTTTAAAAGCCCATACTTTTGTTAGGTGGATTTTAACTTGAACTTCTTAATTTCATGTTTTACATTTTCTCTAAATTATTATATACTTTGTAATGAGTCATTGCTCGTAAGATATGATAAAAATGAAAGAGAGAAAACTAGAAGTTTTTTTGTTTTTTACTATTACTTTGCAAATTTGTTTTTTATTGTCACAAATTCCACCGGCTGGAAAAGCATTTTGTAGAATTAAAAGATGGATGGATGCAGTAATTTATCCATTTACATTTAGTTTTTCGTGTAATATTTTTGATCCAATATACTGTGTGTATATATATAAATATATATATCTATACTAATAAAAGGCAAAGCCCTCACTCACTCACTCACTCACTCACTGACTCACTCACTCACTCACTGACTCATCACTAATTCTCCAACTTCCCGTGTGGGTGGAAGGCTGAAATTTGGCAGGTTGATTCCTTACAGCTTCCTTACAAAAGTTGGACAGGTTTTATATCGAAATTCTACGCGTAATGGTCATAACTGGAAGCAGTTTTTCTCCATTTACTGTAATGGAGATGAGCTTCGTGTGACATCATCACGCCTCTCACGTAATCACGCAGTACATAGAAAACCAGGAAGACCTCAAAAAAGCGCTCAAGAAAACATGCATTATATAATTGAGAAGGCAGCGAAACAATAAGAAGCGAGTTCTGCTACTTCGGAAACAAAGCACGATGTAAACCTACACTTTAAATTAAGTTCATAGACAGGCTGCCGCTGGCGTTTGTAATTTAGTGCCTGCCCATATAAGGCCATCCGTCAGCGGCAATCCAATAGCAAACTGCCACGGGTAAATATTCACGGGTGAAGGACTGTGCTTATGGAGAGGAAGATGAGATGGTCAGGGTGGTGTTTGACACAAACTCAGCGAAACTGCCAGAGAAAGTTTTAAGTGCCAGGACTAAGGTAACATTAAATAAAGCTATGGACATAGCACGAGATGGCACCAGCACAGCTGGGAACCTTCGATGCAAGTACACCGAGTGGCTCACGTGAACTGATGCAGTGCACAGATAAAAGCAACAGTTCCAAAGAGCTGAACAAAACCGAATTACACAATTGAAAAGGCAGCAAAAATATGAAGCGTCTGATAAGCATATTCATAAATGCAGCTACTGTGGAAACAAAGCACACGGTGGAAAAAGTCAATGTCCGCTAAAGGAAGACAGCGTAAAAAAAAAACCCGTGCATGCAGTTTGTCACATCACAGATAAAAAGGAAGGCGAGCTGTTTATTGATGCAGTAAGGAACTAATCGATGAATGAAACCTCTTATCTTTACAACGATTGACAAACACGGAATGTAACTTGAACACATCGTACAAATACGAGCCTGATTGAAAGAAATAATGATAATCAAATCCTTGATGACAGCAACATTCAATAACACTCACAAAACAATTACTGTATATTGACAATCATGTTACGTTATTTTTAAAATGTTCCCTTTTCTTTTCATAACTTCTACTTCTCCACTCGATACGGGTATATATATATAAATGTATATCTATAGCCCGATCTACAATACATACTTTAGCATAGACAAGCGGTGGCGCAATTGTAGAGTCTTAAGCCTCTAAGCCGACATTGAGGTTCGATTCCGAGAGGGATGTACTGACTATGCAGCGCTACCGATTCATTTTACCTTCCCATCTCCTTGGTTTGGGACGTATGAAAAATATTAGGTTAACGCAGAATCATGTTACGTTATTTTTAAAATTTTCCCTTTCTTAGCACAAGCACAGTTGAGAAGCTTCGATGCATGTACTCCATAACGCGTTAAAAAATAACGCATTTAATCACACTTTCAATTCCAAGCAAGCGGGAACTTTTGTCAATGCATGATTTCCTGGTACATCCATTACACTGATGCACACATCACAGCTACAAAAATGTTAGAGTCGGAATAAAGCGCGTTCCTACGACTGATCATTTCGACTACCCGAGCGAAGCCTTGATAAAAGCATGGTTTTGTGCACACTGAAAAGCAAGCAAAATTAGATGCATTACAGAAAGCGGACTTTGTGGCTCTTACTGGGGATCATTGGACTTCCGTGACCGTTAGTAATTCTAAATACATCTAATTACAAAATGTTCAATGATCACACTGTTTTAGCCTAATGTACAAAATAATTTTGGCTAATGTTACTCAGAGTTTAAAGAGTAAGCTGGTCAAATTACCTTTTATGTTTCTGACTTATTTTTTAAGAAGAAAAACTGCACTTTATGGTGAAATTTTGGTTATTATTATTTAAAGACAATACTATTCTGAAAATGTACTTAAAGTACTTAAACTACCACTTTATTTTTAAGTCTGCCCAATTTTAACCAGGGATGATATTTTTGTTTCTGTTTTGAATTCAAATGCAGTTTAAAAGCTTTTTTCAGAAATTAAAACAGCTTCAGTTTACAATATTCATGTCCATGTCTATTATTTGATTCTGTAAGCCCACTAAAACCGTTTTAAATAAAAAAAAAACATTTGCGATTTGGGGCAAATTTACGTGTGCGATTACATACGATTAATCAAGATTAATTCTTACACAGCCTCTAATTAATTGGATTAATTTTTTAATCGAGTCCCACCTAATATATATATATGTAGATATATATATGTAGATTTGTATATATATGTGTATATACAGTATATATGTAGATATGTATATGTTGTATATACAGTATGTATATATGTGTGTGTGTATATATACAGTATGTATATATATATGTATATGTATATATATGTATGTGTGTATATGTATATATATATATATATATATATATATATATACCAGCAACACTCATGACAATTACAAAACAATTACATTGTCAATCATGTTACGTTATTATTAAAATGTTTCCTTTTCTTTTTACTTCTCCGCTGCCAATCGCAGCTATTTTGCTATATATATATATATATATATTGTGAAGGATTGCCGGCTTTCCATGCGGTCCACTCAGGCCGCCAGGAGGAGCTCTCCCGACAGCAGGATCATGCCCGAGGTCCAGCAGGGCATTATGGACCTTGTAGTATTTTTACACAACCCTGCTGGATACCTTGGGGGCCATCAGGAGTCGCTGTGGGGGGGCTTATGGGCTCTTTCATGCCCTATGACCCGGGAGTACGTCATGGTCACGTGACAGGAACTAACAACGTGCTCCGGGTTAAAGTAAAGACTGATTGCCCTGACCCGGAAGGAGTAAGGAACTATGGACTGTCGGGACAGGAATACCTCCGGGTCAGGGGCTATAAAAGGGCGGTGCCTCAGTCCAGACACTGAGCTGAGCTGGGAGGTAGAGGAGCAAGTGTCTGGGCGAGGAGGAGAGTTTATTGTGTGTTACTTAGAGTATTGGTTTATGAGTAGTGTGGAGGGTGCTTGGTGCACATTGTTATTAAACAATAAAGGGTCGTGGACTTTACCTGGTGTCTGGAGTCATCCCTGAGGGTTCAAGGGTGCACTACTGCCCCTACTGCCACACTGGCGTAGCCGGCAGGATTCTCTGGCCGTCTGTTGGCAGAGGACCTGCATTAAAAACAAATTTTGTGTGGGCAGACAACCCTCGGGGGATTCCCCATCTTTTCACGGAGGTGCAAACACCACCGCTACCGAAAGCTGCAACTGCGCGCCATCCCGTTCTGCAGGACCATGGGCAAGAAGACCGGGAAAAGAAGGTCAGTCCCAGCTGGCTGCAGGGCCTGACGGACGCCGAAGGTCCTGGACCTACCTGACCGAAGCGAAGAGGACCGAGAGCTAATTCGGGCCGAAGTTAGCCCGGGTAGCGCGTCAGTCGGGACACGGACCGCTGTCGAGCGCCTCGGACTCCCTAGATAGTCGGGGGTTCCGCCATACACTATGGAGGGAGCTGCAGGTAAAACGTCCGACGTGTCGGATTTATTTTATCATGTTTTACAGGCGCTCACCAAGAGAATCGCAGCGGCGTCTCGGATGACTGCCTCATGCTCCGGCAAAATGGCGCGGACGGCTAGCGAAGGCTGCCCACGAGGACAACAGACTGGTCACCAGCGGTGCATGTCGGGAAGGTGAAGGACACTCGGAGTCCTCCGGCGAGGTCGTCGTTCCCTGACGAGTCGAAACCTCCTGGAAGGGAGG